>NC_136877.1:22447033-22812033 GCF_949152265.1 Phoxinus phoxinus
ACCATAATACAAGCTGGTGCACAAGAGACAGGGCTAAGTCCATCTCTTGTGAGAACATGTACTATCATTGATGGGATGGCTTTAGTAAGAGCAATAGGAAAACCTCAAAATGCATCAACCTTTGGGGATTATGCTGACATTTTCATACATTTTCATACAGAAAGTGACTGGCAATCTACATGGGAACATTACTAGAGTGGATCTAGTCTTTGATCAGTACCTTCAGAACTCCACAAAGGGTGGAATAAGAGCAGAACGCAGCACCACGCAGCGAAAAATTCGCACCATTGTAAGTAATGATGTAAAGATGCCAGCTAACTGGAATAGTTTAATTGAAATGGACGAAAACATGACCAACCTGACACAATTCATTTCAATTAAACTTGAAAGGCATGTCATTCAGTATGGTCTTGAAATTGTAATTAGTGGGGGATTTGATGATGCTGAAAAAGTGGCAATGGCAGCTGGGATTGATGTTTCCCACCTACGGGCTGCACATGAAGAAGCAGACACCCGCATATTGCTACATGCTGTTGATGCCACAACCAAAGGGTATGAGAGGCTCATCATTCAGTGCAGAGACACAGATGTACTGTTGTTGCTTCTTGTGTTTGCACACCTGCTGAGCCCAGAAATTTGGATGAAAGCAGGAACTACCAAGAAACCTGTGCCCTGTTTCGGAAAGTGAAAGCCAATGTGGATACTTTACAGTACCACCAACTTAGGATGCCATGTCTCTGCACCTCATCATGAGGGCCCACTATCAAACAAAGGTTTGGAAACAGTCACTAGTGACCCATCCACAGTTGCCCTCACCAACCAGTTGTGGTTGGCACATGAAGGATGCAATGCTTGTCCCCCAGCTTTTAACCAAATACAGGCCAGGTGTTGGAGCTGACGATATGTGGATGCAAGGAAAGTGGAAGTCAGTGCAGGACCAGGCAGTGTCGATGTCGAAAAAGTGGAATATATTGCAGTGGGGCATGTGGGTGTGCCTGTGCAGCTTGGTGCAAGAATACTCAGGCACTCACATCATTATTATTGAGCTTTGACACATTATATGCAACTATATTGTTTTAGATTATTTGGCATGATATTGTTTTTCCAGTTTTGTAGATTAGATTTAGATTATGCCCTTAAATGCATGCATGCATGTTTTGTTTTGGGAAGGTATTCATTATCAAAACAGTATATTCTTCTTTTGTGTCCCTGACCAGGACTGAGCACATGGACATTGTCTGTTGGCTGCCAACCTGAGAGCCACTGCTTTGATGGGGAAAAACAAACCTTTGCCATACGACTATTACAGAGTTATTACTACTAACTAGTTACCAACCCCTAACCCTAAAGAAGTGAGAGAGCAGTTTTGTTAGGATGGAATTAATAACTATAGTGATATGTCAATTAAATTTAATTTGTGTTACAACCTGGTACACTAATTAAGTCAAATAGCACCATAGACCACCATCTACAGTTCTAAATTTCCGCCTTGACATTAAAGTATTATAACTTGTGCAGCATTGCACTGTCTTTCCCTACAAGCTTTAAATTTGGCATTACTCATTCCCATAGATATGGGTACTGATTGATAGAGGTTCTGGGATACTAGGTTATGTTTCCAAGCTGATATTCACTTTGAAAACTGGTTCTCTTTAGGCGGAGATTGTTTTTTTCATGTTCTAGTTCTGTTGTCTCTTACACTGTACAATAAATGTTCATTATGACACTTCAGCAGGCATCACATGAGTGTTGGCTTTTATTTGATACCATTTTTATGAATATGGTCCTTGTGGTTGTGGAGATATTCAACATTTACTGTTGGCATGTCGTGTTGAGCAGGAAACAAAAAAATTGGCCTAAAATTGCTTGTACAAGTCACACAAAAAAAATTCAGCTTGACAACCTCCCTAATATCTTACCTATGGGTGTCTTCTAACTAAAAAAATTGGGTGACAGCTTGTACCAAAACATGTCCGCAAAAGTCTTAACGGAAGCCCTTTTCAGAATTGGCCCCCTGACTATATTTGTATTTATGTACTATTTTTAGCACTAAATAATTTTTTTACATTTTTTTTGCGCACAAAAAGTATTATTGTCGCTTGATAAACTTGGTTGAGCCACTGTAGTCACTTGGACTATTTAAACAATGTATTTACTAACTTTTCTGGGCTGGCAGATATCAATTACCTATGAAGGAGTGAGCCAGCTCTCAGATTTCATCAAAAATATCTTAATTTGTGTTCCGTAAGATGAAAGTCTTGCGGTATTGGAACAACATGAGGGTGAGTAATTACTGAAAGAATTTTCATTTTTTGGTGAACTAACCCTTTAAGGTTATGAATAATCTGTTGTGTTCCAAAAAAACAATGACAAAATCTTTGTTTAGGAGATAAGCATTCAAAACTTACAGTTTTCCCACTTCCGCTAAAATGGATCACATATTTTTTATGACATCACTGCGGACTTCAGCTTCTCATCACATCTTCTGTCCAATCAAATGCTCTCTAGAATCTAAAGCATCCTACCCCCATGCTATAAATTCCACCTGGCCAAAGTGACCGTTGACACATCACGGAGAAATATGGCTTGGAGATGTGGAGGAGCCATTCAATATCTCTCGCCTTAGCTTCCTGTTTCAGTGGAAATTACATCACCGCATCATACATACATACAGTATAGGCCTTTAAGGGCTTTCATGCAACCAGGCCCAGAACCTGTTCGTCTGTCTATGACATTGACACTCGATTTGAGTGAAGCAATCTTGTGTGTGTGATCCAACAACGTGGTGTGCCATGTTAAGCTTAGTATGGTGGAGTCCTTTTTCAGTTCTTTTTTGTTCTGCTTAGCCAACTTAGAAGTCATGTTTAGCTGAAATAATATATGTGTTATCATACTCATGACATTTTTTGAGATGTCTTGAGATTAAATAGTTGGGCTTAAGATGTATGGTTAAACTAAAATGCATGTGAGTGAGGGACAAACACGTCCACTCCATTAGCCCTCTTTATCGGAAGCCTCCATCATAATTTTTTTTTCTGGCTGGGGACTGTACACATAAATATGTTTATCCGCGAGAGACGATGGCTTTCAATTTGTGTTTTCCCTGCCATTAATCAGAGGACATAAAAGCAGACAAATCGACAGTGGGAGCATGAATAACCCTGCACAAATGGGTCCACACATGAGGATAATAGGAAGAGGATAACGACTCACATTACAGAAACTAAAAAGAAAGATGGACATCTAATTGGGAAACTCTTTGAAAGCATCTTCCTAATGTTCTGGGGTAAACTTTGTCCTACTTGTTGTGACAATTTCTGACAAACATTTTTTTAACAAAGCTGAGCAGACATAGAAAAACTAAAGAAAACACAAGATGACACCGAGTCTGTCTGTAACGAGCAAACAAGACATAAATCAGAGTTAAAGGTAGATACACTAGGCCTACCATTTAAAAGTTTAGGGTCTGTCATTTTTTAAAGAATCATTTCAGGAAGGGCGCATTAAATTGGTCGAAAGTCAGAGAACAGCTGTTCTTTTGTACTTTCTCAAATTATCCTGAAAAAAAATGTATATAACAGTTTCCACAAAAATGTTAAAGGACAAGTTCGGTATTTTACACTTAAAGCCCTGTTTTCAGATCGTGTCTGATGAAATAGAACGGTTAAGTTTAAAATTTGGACAGATGCTGTTGTCCCGAGAATTTTTACGTTTTCTTTTGCTATCCAAGTAAGATGGGTGCTTTCAAAACATGTTTCATGAAGCTTCAAAACCTTTATGAATCTTTTCTTTCGAATCAGTGGATCGGAGCGCGTATCAAACTGCCAAACTCATGTGATTTCGGTAAAGAAGGCTTCGTTACGTCATAACTGTTTTGAAATTGTAATTGTTCACCGCTGGTGGACGATCTCTGTGAACCCATGAATCATGTGTTTCTATGAGTTTTACATTATCTCTGATCAGTTATACATTTGTACAAATTTTAATTAGACATTAGTATACTTAAAATTAATAATAGTAGTTAATAGTCTCTTATTGGCCTGTTAGCTGAGCCATCCATGGAACAAAAAAAAACAAGCACTGAAAATGTTTAAAGGAACACATATTACACAGACACTTGATATTAAATCTTATTAGATGATTAGTTAATTGCATTTGATATATTTTACTTTCAATAAAATATTTGCAATGGGTTTGTAAAAGGCATTTTTATGCATGTTTGGCCTGAGTTTTTGTTGCATTTCCACTGTTTTGACCACTCGGTGTCACCTTGGAGATGGGTGTCAGATTGTTTCGAAAGCCTCAACAGAATACAGCACATTTGCTTCAACTGTTTAGTGTTCCACAAAGCCTCGCTCTGTCCACCACTAAATCCAAGGCAGAGTCAAACACGGGCAGAGCAACACAGGGAAACACAGGGAAAATAACACAGAAATGTAACCGGGGCAAACAAGACTTCGCAATGAGAGATCACACACACACAGGTGCTGTGTTCGAAATCACCCCCTATACCCTCGATCACTGTTACCTATATCACTCCACTAATATAGTTCACTTAAAGGAATAGATGAAAACGAGTGAGTGAATTCGGACACTGAGTGCGCTGAAAGGGCTGCCGCATTTGCATAGTTTGTGCTGTTTAATAATAATCATTTGGAACTTGGTAACTGGCAGCTCCAGTAGTAAGAAAAGGGTTTATCTTGAACTCTGACATGGAAACTAACATATAAAACTAATTAAAAAATTTAATAAATTAAAAAGGTTTGGAAAATGGCTGGATGATTTGATTCAGCTGTCGGCGCAGGAATCCATTCAACGCTCGACTCTCACAGTGCATTATGGGCATTCTCTAGCCGTTGAGCATACACAAAGCCACTAGATGAAGACAATCTCTGGCATACATTGGTTGTACACTCGTTAATGCGGTGCATTGTGGGATTGAATGAGTGCACTCATCTACTATGGTTTCGGACACCACTAAAAATGGCTGTCCCCTCAAAGAGTTTTAATATTTAGGGTATAGGGGGCGATTTCAGACACAGCCAGGGTTTAAAGTGAGACCTCTGGTGGTAGATTGAGGAATCTTTACCGGCGTTCGTGACAGCAGAACAACTGTTTTTATGATAATAAAAATAAATGTTTATTGATCACCAAAACAACATTTTATATAATGCATATAATGATTTCTGAAGGATCATGTGACACTGAAGAAAATATATTACATATTAAAATAGAAAACTTTTACTTTAAATTGTAATTATATTTCACAAAATTGCAAAAATTCAGTCTTGGTGAGCATAATATATGTCTTTCAGAAACATTTAAAAAAAACTATAGTTAAACTTTTGAATGGTGGTGTATATACTGTACAATTACCGTGTGTGTGCACATGATTAAATAATAATACTAATAATAAACCAAATAGCAATATATAACCTGATTTTGATCTTAGTTAAAGATGCAACAGTCATTCTCAACTTGAAAAAAACGTTCCGTTTCACTACCGATCCCACATGCAAACTCATCTTTTTCATGACAGCTAAAAACAATTAAGCCATCACATCTACATACAGCATTTTAAATGATTTCAGAAACTTTGGGAAAAACTTTTTATCCAAGTCAAATCAAATAGTTTTACACTTCCAAAAAAATAAATAAAAAAGAAAAGTTAAAACATATTTGTTCAGCCCTGATGTGAAAACCGGCCAAAAACTGTGACAGATCCTGAGTGTAAAGCAACATAGGGGTTTAGAAATGCGGGTCTATAAATAAACAGGCACGGCTGCTTTTGCCCATCGTCATGGTGGTGTACAGGGAGTCTGTTCGGATCTCACCTTTGAATGTTATTCCATCTTTCATTTGAACTCTCCCACAGCCTGGAGGCGTTCACCCTACTCGGCATGCCAATGGATTGATCTGTCCCCAGAGCACAGATCACTAAAGAGGGACTGTAGGATGAGGATGAAAACCTCTCACCCTAAAATAATTTACATCCTGATAACTGGTATTAATGTACTTTTAAAGATATACCATATCATTTTTCAATACATCACCAATCCTTCTTCGGTTTTTGTCTTAAGCGTATTCTAAGTGTTTATATTTTAGACCTGGGATGTCACGTATAGGTGTCTGTAGTAATTGCATGATGAAGGACTAAACAAAGACTTTATTTAACCGCAAAACACAGGACATTGACAGGAAAACAGAATGGTACAACCACATAAACTAAAATGACACGGAACAACAAACAGAGGAAACAGAGGCTTAAGCAAGTCGCAGACTAAAATTCATGTTTGAGCTGTTTTAACCAAAAGCAACTTGCATTTCTGTCAGGACCACTATTGTCAAAAACTATTGACAATTAGCATACAGTTCGAATTGGCGGTATGGTTCTGTTCTGGGCAAGAACTTCCTGCACATTCATGGAGCCTAGCGTGGATAAGAGCAGGTAGAGCAGCAATAACCCCCCTTAGGGTAAACAGAAAAGAACCAACATGAATGGATTTCAGATATAATTAATTCAAGATTTTAAAGTACAACATAATTCGAGAATTTATTCTGATTCAATGGGAATCAGAATGTCAAATATTGACTGCACGAGAGGAGGAGCTGGGGATGGAGGAGGGTAAGTAGCTCCTGAAAAATGCGATAGCTGCTGATAATACTGAAGGAGATTGAATGAATATGGTGATAGGCGTCGTATTCCTACAGGTAGACGTGTTTTATGAACTATCGTCTAATCCCTTTTGAAACCAGGGGCCTATACCATGAAGCCGGTTTAGCTGGCTAGCCAGTTTAGTTTGCGTGAATTCCGGGTTTTAGGCACTATGAAAGTGGCGTGGTTTTAAGTGGTGTTCATTGCCATTGTAACTTACGCTCCACAGCTAACCTGCTCAAAGTGACGCAATGTCTGATGCAATAAAATCACTTCCAAGTAAATAAAATCTACATGACATCACTAGGATCTGTGATTCAGAAACACGGCTTTTCCTACCACTGCTACGCTGACGACACACAACTCTACCTCTCATTCCAACCGGATGATCCGATGGTAGCCCATCGCATCTCAGCCTGCCTGACAGACATTTCTGGCTGGATGAAGGACCACCACCTTCAACTAAACCTTGCGAAGACAGAGCTACTTGTAATCCCGGCTAACCCAGCACTTAATCACAACTTCACCATCCAGCTAGGCTCGTCATCCATAACTCCATCAAGATCAGCCAGGAACCTTGGAGTTGTAATTGATGACCAATTGAATTTCACAGACCACATCGCTAGCACTGCCCGGTCATGCAGATTTGCCTTGTACAACATCAGAAGGATCAGGCCCTTCCTATCAGAGCATGCTACACAACTCCTTGTTCAGGCGCTTGTTCTTTCCAGACTGGACTATTGTAATGCTCTCCTGGCTGGTCTCCCAGCTTGCACTGTCAAACCTCTGCAACTGATCCAGAATGCTGCAGCTAGAGTGGTCTTCAACGAGCCGAAGAGAGCACACGTCACTCCTCTCCTCACGAAATTGCACTGGTTGCCGGTTGCCGCTCGCATCAAATTCAAGTCACTGACGTTTGCCTACAGAACAACCACTGGCACTGCTCCCCTGTACCTGAACTCATTAATTCAGACTTATGTGCCATCCAGAAACTTGCGCTCTGCAAGTGAGCGGCGTCTGGTGGTGCCATCTCAAAGAGGCACGAAATCTCTCTCTCGGACCTTTACCATGATGACTGTTCCCTGCTGGTGGAATGATCTGCCTAACTCAGCCAGAGCTGCTGAATCTGTAGCCATCTTTAAGAAACTGCTGAAGACGTATCTTTTTCGGCAGCACTTGAGCACTTGATCCAGTACTACTAACACTAACACTTTCTTATCTATTCTATAAAAAAATAAAAAAAATAAAAAAAATGCGTTGGATTGTACTGTGAAGGGTTATAGCACTTACATACTGTTGTCCAACTGCTAGTTTAATTGCTTCTATTGTTTCTCATTTGTAAGTTGCTTTGGATAAAAGCGTCTGCTAAATGAATAAATGTAAATGTAAGTGTTCTTGCTCCAAATTGTACGTCACTACATAGTGACAGATTCTTAAAGGGGTCATGAACATGAAAAATCATGAAAGAATGGTAGAAACCTCAGTTTGTTTTCATGCCAAGAGTTCAAAAGATAGCATCCATTCAATTCTTTTAGAAAAAAAGGTCTGAAAATGTTTTAAATATAAAGATAAAAATAATAGATTCACCATTTGTGATGTGGCAGCGAGCTATAATGCACATACGTGTTCTTTTTGTGTTTCATAGAGGTTGAATTCATTTCAAAATCTGCCAAACTTCCAATACTACTTCTAAATAGGATGTCTACTTCATAAATTGTATGAAAATTGTAAAAAATAATGGTTCAGATCACTCGAACAACATATGGAAATGGAGGCGCCCTTATATGGGCAATCATGTCAACTAGTGAAAAAGTTTGGTACTGCGCCCAAACAAAATCTTACTGAAAGCTTATTTTTTGAGACATCAACCTAAAATTGAAACACAATTTTCCTCCAGGTTTTGAAAATATATATTTTATATAAAATATGAATAATACAATAAAATTTTCATAAACTCAAAACTTCTATAACTTTTTTTCTGTTTAACTTTCTTAATTTATTTCACTTCTACAAAAATCTGCTAAACGTCTTCTTTAAAACAAGACCAATCTCATCTATATTCCAAAGCATTCTTGAATTACAACCATTTAAAGGAGAATTTGGCCAATTTTCTAACTTCATAAAACTGTCTAGAAATCATTTGTATGGTTAAACAACCTGTTTTTGGTGATATTGGTGACTTTCCCCGCTTCCCCCAGCGTTCCCAGGCAGAAAACCAACCTTGCAACTTGGGGACTACCGTCCCGGCAAGATAGAAATTGGAAGTCTAGTGAGAAGTGAGAATGAGCGAGAAACACGAACTGCTTTATGGTTGATAACAAAATTCAAAATGTACATGTCAATGTTCTATGATAATGTGTATGATGTATTACCCACCTCGGTAGACATAGCTCCACACGATAAAGTTGGCTTGCTCTGATCAAAACAAATGCACATGAGCAGCAGTTGAAAGGGGGAGGAGGGTGCCGCAAGTGAGTTTTTTACGACAGTGTTGTGAAATATACGCCCCACAGCTGTAGGGGGAGCTCGTGGGGAAAACATGCGACAACAAAAGTGAAAATCAGCAAAGAAATTACTAGAGAGAAACATGATAATCCATATATTTTTCTCTAGTGTAGTGTAGCCTACTGAAGTGTTCCTTTTTAACCATTTATAGGCTGTCTGCTACAGGCTACTGTTATTATTATTTTAGGCATTTCTACAAGTATATGCCTACAAGGCAAAATAAACCTGGTGTTCAGGTTATATATATATATATATATATATATATATATATATATATATATATATATATATAGTCTATTTTAAGACGCACTTTTAACCAGAAAATTCTAAAATGTATTCCAAAATCGTGCAGCCCTATAATGTATCTTGATATGCATGTTCACAGTTGTTTCGTTTATTTTTTATTTTTTTTTATTGGACTAGTTCCATATAGGCTTCAGACGCGTCACGCTGAAGGCGTTCCCCAATGTGTCGATTCTCGACGCTGCGTCCATTTGCCACAAGTGCTCACTTTTGCAAGGGCTCCGTTTGGTGATGTCAATGGCAGAGAAGCATATGTTAAACATAAACAACAGACATGATCTTTCTTATTGTACTTTTAAATGTAATTTTAGCCGCACAACTTTCAAAAACTTTTTCACTCTCCTTAAAATATTCTGTTTGCATATTTGTTTACTATGTTCTCAGAACTGTTTTAACATGAAGAAAACTATTTTGCACAGTTTTCTACTTTTTGTCTCCACACACACACACAAAAAGTCCTTTTCTGGCCTGGAACACACAACTCAACCTGTCAGTCTTTAAGCACTAGAGTAACAGCAGACTCACAGTAGCACTCGAACTTGAATTATCTGAGTATAGCCCTGAGAAATGTCACAGCAGGAGAGGCATTTCAAAACTTACCTAAGAGACTTGTAGACTCTTGTAAGATGTTTGATCTAAAAATACTGATATATTTTTTATAGAATAACATAATGGTGCCTGGATTTTCACAGGAAATGTGAAAACTGTGACATTTTTTTGTAATTATAATGGGAAAATATAAAATTATATAGGCTAATAAAAACCTGTTATTTGGACAACTGTAAGTAACCTTAGATTTTACATCGTATGCACTGTATATCAAAATGAGAAACAAATCATGTGACTGTTTTTAAAACTAAAATTACAATGCACTGGATCATATAAATATTTTCTACTAGGGATTCTGAGAGATTTTTGTGCAAAATATGAAACACACACTTGCTAGCTGTGGGTTAAGCAGAATACTACTTTGATGTTTTGATTTAATACAGTGTATTTATAACTAACATGCTTTTAATTGAATGATGAGAATATAAATGTTCTAAGCAAACATGTAGTAAGGGATCATCACATTGGGTCACCACTTTCATCCAAATGCTCACAATAATCAAGATGCTTGACCAAGAAGTATGACTTCGCAGCAACTACACTTCTGTGTGAAAATTGCTGGTCTCGTAATGTCCCGGTTATGCCTTCATATCACCCTCAGGGGGGGATCAAAAGTTCAATGATATGATTTTCCTCAGTAGAAACGATCTTTCACTAAAGAATGGTGACGAGTAGCGCAGTGAGGCTTCTTCTGCTGTTGTTCTGAAATAAAGCCCAAAGCAAAAAAAATATTCTATTAAGGTTATATCTGTTGAGACATCTCTCACACCCTAAAATTCCTCTTCAGGGCTCTGGCAAACTCCAAGACAGAATCTCTTTTCGTGTTATTCCAGTGAGCTCAGCAAGGTCTGCTGTAGCTTTTCAAAGTGGGATTTCTATAAGCTTGTCAACAAAAGTTCTACCAAGCCTGTCTAGATCAAACTCTAACCACTTATACCACCAAAACGTGAAGAAGGAGGATTGCAAAGACCCATCAGGCACTGAGATTACCACCTGCGGGTCTGTAGAAACCAATTTTGGCTCCTCCTGCGGTATTCTAACAAATATGCTAAACTTTTTTTATGCACCAATAATGAAATAACATTTTCAAAATACTGCAAATTGCACAATATACAAGTTAAGCAAATATACTATAGTAAAAAAAAATCACATTTCTAACAAATATGATTTAAAAATGACTTGAGGGCTTAAAAGAGCAAAGCTAAAGCTAAGGCAAGACTTATTTGTGGCCCCAGGCAGAGAAATACACAGCAAGGAGTGGGATTAATCATGGTTAGAAAATCAATCATGGGTGCAGAAGACTAGTAAAAATCAATGTGACAAATGTCTCTGATGGTATTCTTCAGGAGAGGATAGAACGTTATAAACTACAGAAAGACAAAAGGACCATAAAGGACTAGAATCCAAAATTACAAATCCCCTCACACACCAACACATTTATGTGTCCTTCATTCTGTCTAAACTTGTCTCGTTTTGAATGTGTCTCTTTTGAGGTTAAACAAATCACAAAAACCCAGTTCAATACCCAGGTTCAGCTGTCCCAGATATTTCCCACTGGCTTCTCCTTTGCTCCTTCCAAAATGAGTTTTGTAACTCTCTGTTGTGACTGTTGCTATCCCAGCCATGTGTTCTTCTGGAGCGAGCAGAGCAGCTAATAGTGGCATCCAGATGGGCAGATTTAAATTCACCTACTGCTGCTGTGTATACAAGACACTTCACCCACATTTTCCTCCTTGTAAGTCAGCCTAAATATCACCAAATTATATTTCGGGATATGATTTACGCTTCAGTATTGCATTTTTTAAAATTACTATAGGCTAAAACTGTTAAATATTGACTTGCTGAAGCTTTGTTGCCATCCTCTGCCTATAGTCTGACAAAGAAGTGCATCTTTGAACATGGCAAGCACATGTAGTTAGTATGTCAAAGCTACAGGGACATACAGTAAGCTGACAGCTAAGAGACTAAGCTAAAATCATGCTGCAGGATGGCACAAGTGTTGCTGACGATTTGTACAAACTGGGAATATATGCTACGCAGAAAAAAAAATACATAATTCATCGATTCCTATGCCAAAGTGGGGTTAAAGAAAAGGCTGAGTAGTAGTTGTTTTACTCCAGGGCTCATAAAAACCTCACTATAATTAAAATTATCTCAATGCTGACAAAGATACACAGAGCTCTTAAATCAGGTTAGACCTCCACAGCCACTTCAAACAACCACTTTTTTTATTCCTTCATGTCCATTTGTCCAAATCGTATGCTAGCACATACTGTTTGACAAACAATTAGAAACTCCAATCCATATGACTTCAAATATGAATGAGTGAGCTTTGTAAGGTTTAAAATGCCATCCTTTACATGAGTTCATTATAATACAGATATAACTCATAACCCATTGTAAACCCTTACTTAATGAGCAGGGGGGTTTTTTCAATTGAAAAATTATGTCTGGGAAAGCAATATCAAAGGGCTCGTCCTTTTCTACAAAAAAAAAACCTAACCAGTAGTGGTTTGTTTATGTTACCGTTCAACAAAGCTACATTTGAGAGCCACAGTTAAATGACAAATGAAATCTAATTTTTCAGATTTAATATGACACTGTTACTTCAGCAAAAGAGTAATGTTTAGTCAGGAGGAGGGTATTTTTAGTAGTAGTTTAAAATGCTTGTAATTCTTTCTTGATGTGCGGCAGCGGTGTTGTTTGATCTGCCCGTCATTGCTGTTTATAATATTGAGCCTCCCTATCCATTATAATAATATTTCTGTCATGACAACTCCTGGAGTGATTGGCATGGTAATGGGTATGACAATATTGTATGTTTGGTGTTGGCGGAATAGATCTGCTATGCTGCACCATCTAGAGTTTTATGCCAGAACATTGTATAAATACAACATTTAGATGAGTACATTTCTGGGTACGAGCCAGAAGCACACTGACACAAAACAAGACTACAATGGCTTCAATGGAAAGCATATTTACACTTTCTGGAAAGTTCCCTATCCTCTATGTATAGAAATAGAATAGAAAATATTTCCATATAGAAAAAAGTAAATGTGAGCAAGTGACCTCAGTCTTTTATAGTGTAGGGGGGTGGGAGCTTCAGATTCTAGTCTTGATTGAACAGAAAACTAACAGCTAACAAAAATATATTCTAAGAATGTTTTACTAACATTGCCATTAAAGGAAGAGTTCACTTAAAGGGGTCATCAAATGTTAAATTCACTTTAATATGGTGTATATATAAATGTGTCTTTGCAGTGTGTGGACACAACCACCATACAATGAAAATAATCCATTCACTCATTTTATTTATTTTATCCTCAAAAAGCGTAAACACTCTCAATAATCAAGCTGTTTGGATTCTCTAAGCAATATGTCATATTGCTCATGCTCCGCCCACGCCCACTGACGAACTGTCCCGTATTAGCATATTTCCCCCTCAGCCATTTGTACACTGTCCACCAAGGTCTTGTGTCGTTTTGATGTCGTGGTGATGTGAACGTTAAGGGAACATTGTGGAGTGCAGTAAGTGAGGAGACAAGAGACGGAGATGCGTCGAGTCAACTTTACTATCCACTTCAATATAAACTATCATCAGTACAGCGAGTGATATCAAAACCAAAACACAACGTCAAAACCGGAACCCGTCATCATTTGTACCTCCCCTTCCTTAAAGGTACAGTCCCTGGTGAATGTCTCTTTCAGACTTCCTTGTGGGTCACTACAACATTACATTTTTCAAAAATGATGGGAATGTTACCTCTGAATGTTCTCTGAATATTCTGAAACAAGCAGTAACATGTAAAGCTGTTAGACGAATGTCCAATTTAAACATATAAGGAAAAAAAGTTCCATAATTGATGTATTAATAATGTTTTGGTGTTAATGATTTGAGAACATTATTAAAGACCAAATAACTTTGAACGAATGTTCTATTAATGTTACCTGAAGAACGTTTGTTCTTGGGAATGTTAGCTGGGAGTAGCTGAAGTGCAAAATTATGTTTATTTAATAAAAAATATTGATCCGTATTGGTGCAAGAATGAGACTGTAAATTTTGAATCTAGCCTATATATTTTCTAAACATGAATTTTGACATTGTTTTGGAGCTAACAAGATTCTGATTTCATGGAGACTTATAAAGAAATACAAGGACCAAAAAAATAATAATAATCTAAATGTATCGTGCTGGTATGAAAGTACTGTTATTTTTAATGAGACTTGAGCCAATTGCATGCCTGGCTCCCCACAGTGTCACAGAGAGAGAGATTATATTATGCATGGATGTCAACAATCCACTGGCATGGAATTAGTAAAAACCCTCATTTAGAGAGCTTTTTATTTAAAAGGATATTGTGAGCAGGGCAAAATTCTGATGCATAGATATACATAACACCCACTAAACAGTACATAAAAACTTTTAAAAAATATTGTTGAGCATAGCATACCAAACACTGCATACTGTATAACTAACACATCAAAGCCAAGAGTAACTACTTTCACCTTACTACTTAAAAGTTGAGTGTTGATTGTGATATAAAACATGGCTCACTCACCCCCCAGCCCTCCTCCTGACTGTCGGCAGCATCGTCATGCTCAAAGGGTATGAGAGATGAGGATAGGTGTTTCTTATGACTGGACCCTATCCCGTCTGCCTGCTTCTCCATATCTGTGGGGAGAAACATTTAGTAATTTAACTAATTAAATTAACATTAACTAATTTAGTGAAATCTTCATTTAAAAAACACAGTTATTAGAGAAGAAGAAAAGTTTTAGATAATTTAAAAAGAATGAGAGAGACATAGAAAAGTACAAAAATCAGGTGAAATGATAGCGGTACCAAAGAAAAAGAAAGCAGAGGAAAATTGGGGGACTGGATGCCATTTTATCATCCAAGGAGCAGGGTGCTTCTCCCACTGCATCTGGCTCTAACAAGATAACAAGCTGGCAGATGGAAGACAGATAAAATATCCCCTTTTTCCTAATTTCTTCCATTTAAAATCTTTTCATGTGACTAATGGGTGGTTTCACAAGTTGAAGCCTGAAAAGCCTGAAAGGTTGTCAGTGTTACTGTTGATGGGGATGCTGCAAATACCTATGCAAAACCTATCAAGTGAAGAAGTCATTTGGTTTCTTCCCATTGTCAGAAACATATCTATCCACCCCACTTCTAATGCAGTGGTAGTGGAAAAAAGCTCACAAAACTGAGATGATGATCAGAAGGTCTGTAGTTTGAGGGATGTTTGAGAGACAAATATGCAATGAATCTGTTGTCCGTTGTTGTATTCAAGGATACACCTGAGCAGACAGCATAGTTAACAACACAAATAACTCCAATTGCTATCCCAATAAAAACATTAAAGGATTAGTTCACTTTTAAAGTGAAAATTCTGTCATCATATACTCTTAAAGGAGAACTCCGGTCAATTTTAACATTGAGCTCAATTTTTAGTAAATTTGGAGTGCTGTCAATACAGAGAACAACGACAAAAATCGGTGTTGCCTACACTGTGTTATCCTCTTTAAAAAATTTGCACCCTGTTGACTTGAATGGGGCAAGTTTTAAACCTGCTTTTATTTCTCTTATCATCCTTGATGTGTCATACAAGTGCCCAGCCATGTTAGATGATTCCTTCAGAGTGAACACGAGTGAATCTGACTGCAGTAGATGTGAAAGATATGAATAAAAATGATGTTATATCAGCCAGCGCAAATACCTGTATTTAGTTCCTGTTTTCGGTGGAAGTCCAAAGTAGTCGATTGTCGAGTTCACGCGCGTGATCATAGTAACTAAACCTATGCGCGTGAACTCGACAATCGACTACTTTGGACTTCGACCGAAAACAGGAACTAAATACAGGTATTTGCGCTGGCTGATATAACATCATTTTTATTCATATCTTTCACATCTACTGCAGTCAGATTCACTCGTGTTCACTCTGAAGGAATCACTCAACATGGCTGGGCACTTGTATGACATATCAAGGATGATAAGACTAAGAACTGGTTAAGTTTAAAACTTGCCCCATTCAAGTCAATAGGGTGTAAATTTTAAAAAGAGGATAACACGGTGTAGGCAACACCGATTTTTGTCGTTGTTCTCTGTATTGACAGCACTCCAAATTTACTAAAAATTGAGCTCAATGTTAAAATTGACCGGAGTTCTCCTTTAAGTGGTTTCAAACCTGTATGAATTTCTTTCCTCTGCTGAACACAAAGGAAGATATTTAGAAGAATGTCAGTAACCAAACAGTTTTTGGTTCCCATTGACTTCCATAGTAGGAAAAAAATATACTATGGAAGTCAATGGGAACCAAAAACTGTCTGGTTACTGACATTCTTCTAAATATCTTCCTTTGTGTTCAGCAGAGGAAAGAAATTCATACAGGTTTGAAACAACTTAAGGGTGAGTATATGATGACACAATTTTCATTTTAAAAGTGAACTAATTCTTTAATTGCTGGTGAAAGAAGAGTTAGGATCAATGTCTAATGATGACTATTTGCCTCGTCAATACGACCACCTATTTAGTGAGAGCAGCGTGTCTACTAGCCAGAATCACAATAATATTTTATATTTTCTCATGTTACTTTCATCAAAAAAGCATATACAATTCATTGTATATGCATCTGGGTCTTACCATTCAAAAATTCAATCTCTCTCAGAAGTGAACAAGGCTTTTTAAAAATATAGGCCTTTGCGACGAGAGTATCCATCTCCAAAAAGAGTTCAGCTTAAAAACAGATATTTCAAAGAATCATTAAATCTTGCATGAGTGAGTGCATCACTCTCTGAATATTTAGGGTGTAAATGAAATACATCAAATACAGCAGAAAGTGTAATGAAAACTTTTTTTCAAAATATGTGTGAAATACACAAGTTTCTAGCTACTGTCTGCTAGGTTTGAATTCTCAAGAACACTCTTAGCATTCAGAGAGGATTTGTCTTCTCCTGGAGAGCAGTTTTTAATCAAGGCAAACACATCCTGGGGAGAATCAGAACTGATGACTCTTTAAGAGGGCTCACCAGAATAACACCTGCCCTACTCCTCCGAACATACTTCAGATTGAGATGAACTACACAGACAAAAGAGAGAGAGTGAGACAGAGTCAGAGAGAATCTGAAGACTGACAGCTGATTATAAAAGGCTTATGAAACTAAAAAAAAAACAGTTTTATGTGAGTATCTACAAAAAACTGTGATTATGTCAGGACAACTATCGTCAAAGATGATTAACAATGAGCATACAGTTTGGATTGGCAGTATGGTTCCATTCTGGGCAAGAAGAGCATACACAGACCAGAACCAACATAAATGTATTGCGGATATCATTAATGTTCTTAATGACAATCATTTAACGTGACAACAAGATAAAGATAAATGACAGTTTGATTTGAAGAGGAATATCAAAAGGCCAAGTCCTGATTGTGGACGAGAGAGGAGATGGGAACGGAGGAGGGTTATTGGCTCCTAAGCAACGCGATAAAGCTGCTGATAATACTGAATGGACCTTATAAAGGGATGCTATGATCGCTGTCGGTATCCCTAAATGTGAATCAGTTGAGAGTCAGCTGACACGAGCATGACTGACATGACTTACCAGAACTAACGCTACCATTGTGTTGACAAATATAGGGACAAAAATCTATTTAAACTTTCAGAAACATCATGTACCATGGTATTTACATGGTACTATGATGTACGTCTAAAAAAATAAGAAAAAACTCATACAGCACCACAGCAAAATAAATGATATTTTACCCGGTTTGAGCTCGCAATTTGAATCAAATGTGATCACAGAAAAAGACAATTTATCATAAAGTAATATCAAGAAAACACACCTTTCTGTTGATTTGTCATTGTGGGCTGCACACAAAAGCACCATACAGCAGAACCAGTTCATATGATTCATGAACAAAGGAGTCTTAGGAGCTGGTTCTTTTAATCAGTAATTACAAAACATTCAACTCAGGAATTACCTGACTGGATGAGTTTGACGATTCATTCACTGAATGAATCACTGAATCCGTCAGAGCGATTGTATTAATATGAACTTAAGTCTATCAGTCATATCCGTACCGAGATGTAGCAAGTTTTGTGTTCTTATGGTTAAGAAACCTAAATTAGTTTAACTGCAGACTGGCTGTGAAGAATGGAAAGTTGTCTCCTCCGCAAGTAAAGTAAAGAACTGTTACTGTTTTGACACACTTTGATGGAAAATGTGTTTACCTGCGTGCTCACGTGAACTATGAGGCGTGTGGAATGGCGTTGCCTCTAGGCATCAGAGAGTCCACTCTAGGAGCATGGCCTCTTTTAAGACACCTACATATGTAATAGGTTTGTGTTGCGGCAGGCTGGTCCTCTCTGCACACATTCATAAGGCTTTAGAGTTTGGACATGGATTAGACCACAGACTCTCAAGTACTCCTGGGTTAATCCATTCAGTAGGCCACAGGATTTGTTAACCTTGCTGGTCAAACATTTGTTGGTATTAATGTTCCCATAGTGTCAACACTAACAGTGTTGAGTTACCTTAAAAAGTGAAGGTCTCAGGGTTACGTACAGTATGTAACCCGATTCCCTGAGAAGGGAGCGAGATGCTACGTCGCATTGCCATATTTCACGCACGCCTGTGCCGCTTCTTCAGACAATTATAAACTGTGACATAGGTGCCCATTCACATTTTTGGCACACTACGCTATGCCAATAGGATCGCGAGTTTCACGAGTGCTTCAGACACCGGCGCACGCTGAAGGCATAGCATCAATGCCATGACGCAGCATCTCTTTCCCTTCTCAGGGAACCGGGTGACTTGCGGAACCCTGAGACGTTTTATTTAAAAAAAAATCTAAAATATCAGTCTAAAATTATGAGGACTGGGAATCGATTAAAAATTTTTACTAATTAATTGCTGTGAATAATTGCAATTAATCGCATATCCCCCAAGCTTGTAATCATCAATATTTAAATTCAACTCAACTCAAATTCAACTCAAACTTTGCACAGATTTGCCAAGACACCAAAAGTCTGCAACCAAATTCCAATGATTTAAAATGAATTCAAACATCTGTCATCAAATTATCCCAAAGCCAAATAACCTTTGCTATGCTATTCACATTAATTCTCCATTTCTATACTACAGTAGGCTATGTCAGAATTTGTATTTATACTTCCCAATTAATTTGATAGGAGTTATAACTGAATATAAATAACACATAACTGAGACTCTATCGAGTATCTGAAGCTAGAAAAGCAACATCTGAGCAATAACATTTTCCACTGGGAGTGCTCATGTGCTTTAATGGAGAAACTAGAAGTGTCTTTGAGGGGAAAAAAACAAACCATCTGAGATCCCTCTAGTCCAAGTCATCTGACAGAATATCTAACATCAGCACAGCTGGTGAAGATAAGACATTTAATAAGAAATATTTCACCTTGATCTATTTCATGCCCTTGTCCCCTGATATGACTGTCACCAGGGACTACATGGTAATTTCTTACTTGACTCGTATGCGCACTGATTCACAGAGGAACATAAAAATGCAGCACGTTGCCACCGATAATGCTTCATTTATCAGGACAGATGGCTGATGGGAAGACATGATTTGTCAAGCAGAAAAAAAATTACCAGCTTTTTACACAAAAAGACAAAGGTGGGGATTGAAGAAACAGTTAAAAGGAACGTTTGTACTGATCTTAGTTTTGACCTTGGACACAAAAGCAAAACATTGATTTATTTATGTGACTGGAGCTGTTGATCTTTTTGTCTGTTTACGTAAGTGAGCTCTCCTCAGAGTCTGTGAGTACGAGTTTGCCGTCACGGATTAAACTGAATTAAAAAGATTTGAAATGGAGAATTGCCATCAGCTGAACAGTTTGGTCTGAGGCGAGGCTTAAGATGCATCTGGTAAAGTTATATTTGTTCAGATGGAGGGGCTTGGGAGCGGTGCTGTTGTCGAAAGGGTAAAAAAGTGTCTATAGCTGCAGGACAGGAAACTAGACAATTGAGTTTTGGCAGGCATTTTATCTTCTGCATCATGAAACCCACACACACAAGCAGTCGTCCTTCCCTGCACAGTGGGCTTTCACAGCGGAGGCAGAAGAGCAATCAGCAGTGGTGTGAGCATTCACGTCTTCATGCCTGAATCTGACAAAACATCATTTAGATGCAAACTAAATCAGAAAAACCTCACGGTATAATCATAAAAATGTTGTATGAATTTAGGGTTGTTATATACTGTATATAACTATGTAACTATAAATATGTATTTCGTTGGGGATTTTTTTTTAAAAGAAATGAATACTTTTATTCAGCAATGATGTGGTAAATTGATAAAAAGTGACAGTATAGACATTTATAATGTTACAATATATTTCAATTTCAAATAAATGCTGTAATATTGAATTGAAGAAAAAAAAATATTTCATGGTATCATGGTTTCCGCAAAAAAATTAAACAGCACAATTGTTTTTAACATTTTTAATAATAATAAAAAAAATTCTTGAGCACCAAATCAGCATATCCAAATTATTTCTGCAGGATAGTGTGACACTGAAGAATGAAAATTCAGCTTTGCCATCACAGGAATAAATAGCATTTTAAAATATATTCAAATAGATATTAAATAGGCCACGTAGGCATAGGCCGCGATCAGCTGACACAGTCAGCTGTCAAATCGCTCAAACCATTCTCCTATCAGACCGGGAGGATATATTTACGTGGCACTACTGACCGGGAACTACTGCCTCGTAACCCTCCCGCCCTCCCACTATAAGTAGCAAGCTCACTTCCGTGCACTTTCTGGCTGTTGTCTTCTTTGTTTCAAATTACCAAGGCTTCCAAGTCCTAGCGCCACGGACATCATCGCCAAGAGACACTCATCCTCATAGCCAAGCTACAGGTTACATGTCCCGGATTTCACATTAACTCTCTATAGAACCATCAGCTTGAGTGATATATGGATTTAAAGACAGTTTAGTAATGTCTTTAAGCCACAGTTTTAACATGTAGACGTACTACATGTTAAAACTGTGGCTTAAACACATTACTAAACTGTCTTTAAATCTGTATATCACTCAAGCTGATGGTTCTATGGGGAGTTAATGCTAAAGAGCTCTGTATGTCATTAATTATGGAGCAAGAACCCCCATAAGGTACCACCAACGATAAATTGTGTTCAATAAACTCAAGTAACTTGCGAAAGTGGTCTAGTCTGAAATACTATTAAAATGTTTTTGCTGTATTTTGATCAAATAAATGCAGCCTTGGTGTGTACTTCTTTCAAAACACCGAACGCAAAACTTGCACGGTTCCTGGCAAGCGTATAGCGCTGACTTCAGTTACCCGGATGAGCCTGTGTTAACAGTTGGTTGTTATCCAGGAATAACTGTTGAATGGCACGATTGACCAATCAGAATCAAGTATTACAGAGAGCTGTGTAATTAATATATATACATTTATTTATTTACTTTTTACCTAATGAGGACAAAAGTGGGCAGCAGTGGCTCAGTGGTTCATGTAGGTTGTCTACAAACCGGAAGGTTGGTGGTTCAATCCCCGGTTCCACTTGACCAAGTGTCGAGGTGTCCATGAGCAAGACACCTAACCCCAGCTGCTCCCAACGAGCTGAATGGTGCCTTGCATGGCTGACACCGCTGTCGGTGTATGAATGGGTTAATGTGAGGCAAAATGTAAAGCGCTTTGGTGGCCATTGGGTCTATGAAAGCGCTAGCCTATATAAATGCAGTCCGTTTACCATTTAATATTTCACTATAGAAGTGCAGACATTTGGCCCTCACAAGTATAGCCAAACCTACACACACACACACACACACAAATCTCACATGCATTTAAATTTTAAATCTTGCAAAACTGTAAGATTGAACACACTGACATTATGCTAATTGCAACAGCAAACAAATTAATCATGAATGCAAATGTTGATAATTATTATAAGCATATTTGTGTTTCTTTACCTATGATATCTTCCGTACATCTCTGAATCTGCAGTACATTAGGGGAGCACTCTGAAGCTGAAAAATACTCCACTGAAATGCCTGCATCCAAAACCCCTAGATCTGTCACAGCAGTTCTACAGACACTTCAGAGTTTCAGAATCAGCAAAATCTCATATGTGGAGCTTTAAATAGTCCTAACAGCTATGACGAAGAGGCCAGTCCAGCTTTTAGGCTTCACTACACACAGGTAATTGAAAACTAATCTATCTCTGCAGCGTATGCAGCAAGGCGTCCTACGGAAGAATTACAGATTTGCCACAGCAAGAATTATTATATTCTGCAATTGTACAAAAGAGTATCAGCAATGCAGAGGTCACCCTCAGATCCTCAAATGCCCATTTCAATTAGGCCTACCTTGCACTTGTAAACGATTTAGATGTTTCAGCATAAACTGCCTTATGCATTAATGAGAAAGGCTTGTGTATTTACGTATTATTGAGCTGCAATTCAACTAACTGTAATTAGTTCATATATGAAGAAGTCAAATACCAAGGCAATCTCTCTCATTAATCTTTATACAAATAAAACCAAATTGGCAGTGTAATCTGGTCAAGTTTCAAAGCTTACAATGAGTAAACAGTTTAATTAGGCTCCAAACAATAACCTTCATTATTGTGAGCAAGAAACTGGAATTTGGGCGAATAATTGCATTTTTTTTTCTACCACTGAGAATTTTCCGCACACTCTACTGATTACCTTTCCTGATTTTTCCCCAAATGAATGTCAATATAGCTTCACTGATGACAGAGCATGAGCTAAGCAGACTCCCCACTAAAGCAGAATGTGTGGCTAAAATCATTTTTAATGTCCTTAGAGAGAGACTGTTTGTAGTAAAAATGTCTTCAAAGATGCACTACTAAAAATAGTCCTCAGGAGCAAGACATGGACTTAGAGATACGTAAGAGATATCAAATATGTATACTCGATTGTAGGGCAATGAAGAAAATCCAGCTAGGGATGCAGAACATATTCTTTCAGACAGGTTTTGACACTTGCTGTCTGCGCTGAGATCGGTCTGTCTGATCTGTGTCTATCTGATGAAGTGACAGCACACAGCGCACCTACATCATGCCACCCGCTCACATATAAGACAGGTCTTTAACAATACAGACGCTATAAAAAGATCAATCTAGCTTAGTGCAGCAGGGTGCTAGGTATGATTTAATGATTCCTTGTGTGTTTGAGGTGTGAGACAATTCTTAAGAATGGAGATTATAGTCTGATAAGGTTTATTCAAATGAAGTGTCAAATAAAATTATAAGTGCACATTTCACTGACATATTTATTTTCATACCAAAAACAGTGCTAAAGGAGTGATTTTAGGATATAATTACTTTCATTAGCCTCTAAATTCGACAGAGCGCAAATAAGTCAATGTGTAACAAGCTTCCCTTGTGTCACGATCTGCTCCGAGACACGAAGGTTGAGGATCCAAATGCAGTTTTATTGAAAGGGTAATCCACAATCGCAGTCGAAAACAGGCAAAGGTCATAAACACCGGGTAATCAGTCCAAACAATAACAGGGTCAAAGGGGCACAGGCAAAAACAGAGGAAAACCAAGAAAACCGGACAGAAGATCAAAAACCAAGATAAAGAAAACCAGACGAATGCTTGAAGTTGCAGTGTGACACAAAACAAGGAAAGACAGAAAGAAACAGGCTTATATAGGGTGAGCAAGCAAGAAGATGAGACACAGGTGAAAACAATGAGTGCTAATGAGTGCAGGCAGAGAATTATGGGAGATGTAGTTTGTGAGGGAATGACAATGGTCTGTTGTGGAGTGCCCTCTGGTGGTTCTCAAGGGCACTCCAGCTGGTGACCGTTACACCTTGATTGACTCATTGAAGTCACCATGAAATAAAAAAAAATGACAATTCTTATTTTTATGGAATATTATAGTATTTATTATAAATTATATTTATAATTATAATTATCAGTGCACATATTCTTTTTTTTTTGTATTCAAATGCCCTTCAAAACGTCCCCTCCCATTTGCAGTACCATCTTTTCTCTTCTCTGATGTCGTGTTTTTCGGCGCGAGGGCAGGGCAACCTGTCACTCACATGAGGTCACAGCAATAGCAAACCACAATAGTTAAATGATCCAATCAATTCCAGATGGACAAAATCAAGCCCCACCCTATATTTTTTCTTGTTCGAGAAGCCATTTCACTCGGATATACATCACAACAGGGAAGAAAGTTCAGTTTCATGCTGACTTATAGATAACAAATTAATGTATGTAATGCATTCATTAATTTTGCAATGCACCTGCACTTTCAAGATGGGTACACACACACACACACACACACACACATAAGGCAGGTGTGCCTATAGCCTTTCTCTGCCCTTTACACGCAGAGCCTGACGGCGACTCTAACATCTGTGTGCCAGCTGCCGCTACAACATCTGAGGGAATTGCATTCCACCAGGCTGTCCCATTGAGACTAATGACCAACAGAGAGATTGGCCACTAACACACAGATTAGCATGTGGCATGATGTGTTTTTTAACACTGCAAACCACTATACTACAATATTAATGGCACACATGTTTCTGCTCAAGTGTGCATGCTCTTTGTAGAATCTAGAAGTCAAAACAATATATATATATAGTTTAGTAATGCCCCGATCAAGCTACTATTTGTGACTTAACATATATTTACATATTCTACAAGACAAAAAACTAAAAATGTTCACACTTTAGATTAGGGTCCAATTCTTACAACTTTTGCCACAATAAACTCCTAATTACTGCTTAGTTGTTGAGTTTAGGGTAGGGCATTAGGGCAATAAGGCATTAAATGTACTTTATAAGTGTTAATAAATAGACGATATCCTAGTAATATGCATGCTAATAAGCAATTAATTAATAGTGAGAATTCCTGTGGTTTTTGGTTAGTCCTCAGAAGTGAAGTTGTTTGCTGTTCTTGAGAAAAAGCCTCCAGGTCATGTAAGTTCAAGTTTCCCAGCATGCTGTGCATATTTGAGTATCCCCAGATTGTCTAAATGATCTTGAGATCCAGCTTTTCTGCTCACCCTTTCATGTTCGCCTCTCATGGCGTGAGCACGTGCGTGTCTTTTGCGTCATCGAAATGTGTGATTATTAGCTGGTTCCGATCAGTGGCGATTGTTTGCAGTTAAATATGGAGAAAATATAATACGCTCTGTTGCATTCTCAATATTTAATACTTTTGCCTTAGAGATACTGTATGTTAATTCGGATTTACAAGCAGGTATTGCTGGTTAAGGCAATCGTTTGCGCGTCCATTATTGTGTGTAAAAAGTACAAAAAAGCTTGACGTGTGCTGGACTGACGGTAATGATACATTATTTAAGGCTATTTTCTTTTTGTTAATTGAAATGAAACTGTTGTTGTCAATATAAGCTTAATTTGTCCCCTGTTGCAATTATTACAAATTAATACTGAATCAATGTAAAAACGAATTTTTTTTGTTTTGGTTTTGTTTTTATTTTTTTTCTGTGGAGTGCTATGTTTAGGTTTAGGTAAAATATAATTAGCTCAGTATAAAAAACATGATATTTTGGGACATTTATGAATTCATGACAGTTCTATATGTTGTGGGGATGACAAAACATCCGCCCAGTTCATTACAAATAATCCTGTGTGGAGGTTTAAAAGTGTGTCTTTCTTGAGTAAAGTCCTTTAGCTCAGCCTCCGAGCTCTGGAAGAATGGAGCGAGCGCCATGAACATTAATATTTATAAATGAATACATGCATATGTTAGATTCCTCTGTTTGGGCAAATGAGAGAGATACTACGTTTCACATTGAGAGAAAAAAGGGAGAATAAATGAAAGGGATGAAGGGACAGATCTCCTACAGAGAAAACAGACTGCCCAGTACCTCATCCTTTGCCTGAAATATTGTGATTTGTAACAGTCATTGGGAGCTACAATACAATACAGCTAAAAAGCCACAAGAATCAATTCAGTGCTTTTAGTGCTGTAGCCTTTGATACAAAAACAACAAGATGTATCATCTAAATCAGTCACACGTGCGGCCATTGATTTCTTTCATTAGGCCAAAAGAAAATAAAGGGGTAAAATGTAACCAGAATAAACAGAACTTCACTCCCCTATACCCAAATACTCACATAGATAAGGGCAGCAGGTTTTACAGTAAGAAAAGATAGAACATTAAAGAAAGACATGTGAACATTACCTGAACTGAATTGATTCTTTGGGACCAATTAAATATATGCTAGATGCAAAATACTCTGTACTTCAGTTAATTAAAATAGATGTGATAATGTAACAACTCATTTTAAGAGGCTAGCGGGGACAGGGGTGTTAACAGCTAAAGCAAATTCATTTGAGAATCAGGTCTTTAAACATGTAATATTTGCAAAACAGCTAACAGAATATGAACTTTATATTACTGTAGAAATTTGCATTTTCCATGGTACTCTCAAGACATTACACAGAATTATATTTAAATGAAACAAGAAAGCATTGTGTTTTTGAAAGCATGCAAATTATGCAGTGACTTTCAGGCGAGTCAACCTTTTTGTAATAATTTCTGTAAGAATTGTTTTAAGGTACAACCTGTCAATGTTAATCGCATGCTAAATTTGTTTCAGTACAGATTCCAGCTTTTTAATCAAAACAAAAAAGGGATTATATCATGAAATAAATCTATAGTAAAGTGACAAATAATGACAATGCATGTATATTAAGCCAGTGCATAGTATTGATGTGCATCTACTATTGAATGAAATAAATAAAAAACAACTCTCGTTCTTATTGTTGCTATGGTTACCTCCTCAGTCAAACTTCTGTTTGCAAGCATCTATTTACCGACAAGTGAAAATACAAGCTCTGACTTATACTCTATATAACCCTCTTCCCCACATTTGTTTAACATCATATCCTTCAAAGACGGAACTATTTGTTTAAGATGTTAAATTGAACACAATTATGTGTTAACATTGAAAGTCCAACAGATTCACCAGCATTGAGGGAAAATACACCTGTACCAATTTGCCACAACACTCTTACAACAATGCAAACTCTTGCATTCATCAAAGCAGCAGATTGAACACATCCATTAGGGTGCCTCCATCCACCCACATGAATCTATAGCATCTAGATATCTGTCCATTGTCAGCTAGCTGGCTAGCAGACAAGCTCTTTGAAGACCAGATATACAGCTAGTTCAAAACGCAGCAGCTCGAGTTCTTGCCAGAACCAGGAAGTATGACCATATAAGCCCGGTTCTGTCAACACTGCATTGGCTCCTTAAACATCGTATACATTTTAAAATATTGCTGATTACTTACAAAGCAATAAATGGTTTAGCTCCGCAGTACTTGAGCGAGCTCTTAAAGGAGAACTCCGGTCAATTTTAAAATTGAGCTCAATTTTTAGTAAATTTGGAGTGCTGTCAATACAGAGAACAACGACAAAAATTGCTGTTGCCTACACCGTGTTATACTCTTTTTAAAATGTGCGCCCTATTGACTTGAATGTTTTAAACCTGCTTTTTATCCTCTTAACATCCTTGATGTGTCATTACAAGTGCCCAGCCATGTTGAGTGATTCCTTCAGAGTGAACACGGTGAATCTGACTGCATTAGATGTGAAAGATATTAATCAAAATTATGTTAATTCAACAAGCGCACATACCTGTATTTACTTCCTGTTTTCGGTCGAAGTCCACAGTAGTCGATTGTCGAGTTCACGCACGTGATCATAGGTAACTAAACAACAGTGGAGACTCAGACTGTCAGCTGTCAGCCGAAGACGGTGCTGTGTGGTGTTTTGAGAATATCAGCTCTGATGGATATTTGTAAAAAAAAAATCATCTTAGTTACCTATGATCACGTGCGTGAACTCGACAGTCGACTACTGTTCGACCGAAAACAGGAAGTAAATACAGGTATGTGCGCTCTACTTCTCTATTCTAACTTTTTTTTTTTAATGCGTTAGATTGTACTGTGAAGGGTCATCATAGCACTTACATACTGTTGTCCTACTGCTAGTTTAATTGTTTCTATTGTTCTGATTTGTAAGTCGCTTTGGATAAAAGCGTCTGCTAAATGAATAAATGTAAATGTAGAATATCAACATCGACTGCTGGCGGTAGATCCTTTTCCTATTTAGCACCAAAACTTTGGAACAGTCTTCCTACCATTGTCCGGGAAGCAGACACACTCTGTCATTATAGACTTCTATAACTCAATGTTAGGCTGCATAGATTAGGTCAGCCGGAACTGGGAAAACTTCCCATAAATCCTGATGTACTTGTTAGATCATAAGAAGAATGGCATCTACGCTAATTATAGTGTCTTTGTTTATCCCGAGGTTCTCCCGCAGCCTGCCGGATCCAGGCCGTATCCAGATCTGACGAAGGATCTTCGCCTGTACCCGATGACAGCGCAGTGCTGAAGTGCCAACTAGCCTCTCCCTATGGAGGATCCCTTTACCACTCTACAGATAAAGCGCCGTCGGGATAATTTCGGTTTCGCGTATCTACCCCGAAGTGATAAAATTCTGTCAAAAAATGTTAAGGCCAGACAAGTAGTTTGTTAAGGCTTGGTTTGTAGGGAATTATAAACCTGCGCACATATATTTAAACGCGCATAACTATAGAATTAATTCTTAATGTGCACGCGGGCGCCATCAGCGTTTCTCACAGGTTCGTGTTTAAAGTCTGTGTAGAGAGAACGTGTCGTCTTAGCGGCCTCTAATTTAATAACTAATGATCCTTGCGACGGAAGTGGATCAATCAAAACTAACTTTATCTGGAAAATATATTTATTCAAGAACCGCTATAAAGCCAAAACAATCTCTGTTACCTTAAATTATCCGTGTATCACTGTAAAGCTGCTTTGAAACAATCTACATTGTTAAAAGCGCTATATAAATGAAGATGACTTGACTTGACTTGTATTGATGTCTGTTTCAGAGTTTCAAAATCTACTTGAGGAGTGAATATATACAACAGTTCAACAAAGAAGTACAGTATGGAAATTAGCAAGGAAAAACCAAGCAGCGTCTAAAGACTCTGTGTCTGGAACTGCTTTTTAATAACACAGGATCTTCTTCTGCTAGATATGTCCAAGCATCCATTGTGCGTAAGCAATGCTTCTATCGCTTGTTCCTCCTCACCTGTGTTTTGATCGGGAGATTCTGTACTCTTTCAGAAGATGCGAAATACCGCTCCCTACCGTATGACAGTGAAAACATGGATTGCAAATTCCAAGGCTGTCTGAAATTCCCTCCATACCCTTAAATAGGGCACTATTTGAGGGGACAGCCATTTGTAATGGTGTCCGAAACCTAAAGATAGCTTCATACAAAGCCAAAGCAGAACCACTGCAACACACAGCAGAGGGGTGTCATTGCTAAATTAATCAGCAGAAATACTGTATAAACAGTAATATTGTGAAATATTATTACAATTAAATGAATACTGTTAGCATGACTGCATGTCACACCATCTTCAAATGAATAACTGAACTTGCACCTGTACTGTTAGCCTAGCAGATGGATAAAGATGTTCCTTTCCTTCGTACTGCAAAACTGCCTGTATAAAAGTTCTGATTTTTTGAAAGGTAAACAAACACATTATCAATATGGGCAAATACTTCTAATAAGACAAAGGCTGCAAAATACATTATTTTGAAATAATGTATAGGGATCCAAACTGTGTAAAGCAATGTGCAAACTTCTCACAGTAAAAGAAAATGTGTTAAAAATGTACATGCAACCTGCAACCGCCCATATAGTTAGTTCTCCCTAAATAAAAGAGCCATGAATAAGGAATGATAATGGCTCCTCTACAATTGGACTCAGGCCATGCAGAGCACATCTTCAGCCCAAGAGCCAGAGCCACTGCTGCATCCAGGAATACCAATGAGAGTCTGAGGTGCCAGCAACTCAAATCAAAGGCAATAAGATGCAACCATGTAATACATTTATGTTTGGGTGTATGAAACATGCTGGGTAACACTTTAGAATAATGGTCCGTCATTAATAAGTAATGCACACTCTTAGAAGAAAAGGTTCTTTTAAGGTTCTATAGGCGCTTCGTATTTGGAACCCCTAAAAGGTTCTATACAGAACCCAAGAAAGGGTTCTTTCTTTTCATTATAGAACCTTTTTAGCATAAAAGGTTCTTTGGAGTTGAGTAAAGAACCCTATAGTTCTATATAGAACCCCAATGAACCCTTTTTTTCTAAGAGTGTAGAACCTTTTAGGGGTTCCAAATACGAAGCGCCTATAGAACCTTTTAAGGTTCTATATAGAACCTTTAAGGTTCTATATAGAACCTTTAAGGTTCTATATAGAACCTTTTCTTCTAAGAGTGAGACAGATGAGTAGTATTACATTAACAATTTAGCTACTATTAACTAATATGGAAACCGTTAGGGGTGTAACGGTACGTGTATTCGTACCGGACCGTTTCGGTACAGCACTTTCGGTACGGTGCACATGTGTACCGAATGCAATCTGTCACGTAAATTAGGCTAGTTTTGTGTGCGGAACATAGGTCAATTCCGAGTTTCCACACGAACATATTAAGTGTCGGAAGTCTCCGCGTTGCACTGATTAAATCTGATTAATCGTTTTTGTGATTCGTATGTAAAATAGTACCATTACATCTGTCTTCCTGTGTGCGGAAATTTGTTTATGTTGCTGTGACAACGAAACACGTGCACACGCACCTGTGTTAAGAGCGCTTGTAGCTCCATGCGCACTGATGCACTCATCTGTGGACATTTCCGAATGCCTTTCTGTTAAAAGCGGGATTTCCACACAAACAAACGTACATGTGTCATTAGTATGAGAAAAAAAATAGGATTTTAACTCGGGTCGGGCTCGGACATAAATATCGCATAAATAAAGATCACCACATACACGGCACGCTCGCTTTAGCCCAGCCTCTCGCTAGCTAGCGTCATGGCCAATATTGGTTTGAGAGTATTTCATTTAGTGGAGAACTTTGCAGCAGTATTTTATTTCTTATTCTTTTTTTATTTTATATATTTTCTATTTATTAGCCTATATTTTATTAAAAAAGTGTGTTTAAAAAAGTGTAAACAAGTTGTTAAAAAAAAGTTTATAGTAAACAACCAGCAGTTTAATGTTTTGCATTTCTTTCCCTTACTGTACCGAAAATGAACCGAACCGTGACTTTAAAACTGAGGTATGTACCGAACCGTGATTTTTGCGTACCGTTACACCCCTAGAAACCGTACTTATTGATTACAAATGAGGAACTATCTTAGTCCTAAATTTGATATTACTTACCGATGGATAGTTCACTTTGAAATAAAATTTTGGTATGTTTTAGCTTACCTCAAGGGCATCCAATATGTAGGTGTCTTTGTTTCCGCAGTAGTTTCGATTTTGATATTTTTAGGTCAAACCGTTCTTGTCTGTCAGTCATATAATGCAGGTCTATGGTCACCACCTCAAAGAGCATGCACAGAGAAGTCCAAATTAAACAATTCCCTATCGTAAGTACACATTGATGGCCTAAGACCCGAAACGAGCAGGTTGTGTGAGAAAACAGTATGCTTGGACGTGGTTGTGCACAAGATTTGATTTGGACCTCTCTGTGCATGCTCTTTGAGGTGGTGACCAAAGACCTGACAAACAAGAACGGTTTGACCTAAAAAATTTAAAATTGAAACTACTGCGGAAACAAAGACACCTACATCTTGGATGCCCTTGAGGTAAGCTAAAACATACCAAAATTTTATTTCAAAGTGAACTATCCATCAGTAAGTAAGTTAATATCAAATTTAGGACTAAGATAGTTCCTCATTTGTAATCAATAATTACGGAATGAGATTCGCCTCATTAATAACTATTAACTATGACAAATTATAAAGAATTATAAATTGATTACTAATCACAGCATTATCGTGTGTCTGAGACGTAATCAATCTTATTTTTTTACTCTGAATTATAGTAATAAAATTCATCATATTTACTTAAGTGTTACTTGTCAGTCACCCTGCAGGAACTACTAGTGATCTTGGCCATTATTTTAAAGTAAAAAAAAAAAAAATTTCACTTTAAAATAATGGTCCTGGGCTGCGTTTCCCAAAAGCATCGTAAGCCTAAGTTGATCGTAGAGACCATTGGTGGCAATTGTTCTACAATCAACTTAAGCTTACGATGCTTTTGGGAAACCCTGCCCAGGTCACTAGCAGTTTTTGAAGAGTGACTAGCTAACACATTGATGCAAGTCCAATAAAAACTTAATCCGTGACCACAGTTATCATATTACTGTATGCTTTGAAAAGGAGTACACTTTGAGCATTCGTGGTTTAATTTCATTCAATAATATCTGTGATATCCTGGAAATGAGCCTGGCACAGATGGGCTTATCCAATCTGAGTGCAGCCCAGTGGCTTCACACCTGAACGTATATGACCAGTCGGTCTCAGTCCAAATTTCATGCAGGTGTAGGTGATACATGAACGGCTCCTTGGATGTCAGCCGACTGCCTCCCAATTAACCGAGTGGGTGGTAAACAAACTGCTCCATCTTGCAGAAAGAAGCCGCAGACAGATCTATGAAGTGATCTACAGTATGTGGTGATACTTGAAGCTGCCCAGAAGAGGAACACTGATAATCCAAAAGGATTGCTGGTTGCATGGACATTCAAGCACCAAGCAGATACACACAATGGCAGTGCTTGTGGATGATCATGGATGTACTCTGCGCAATGGTATACCTAATCAGCATGGTCATGCATGGTTGAGAACTGAATTGAGAATGCTTTTTAAATTCTGATTCAGTTCTTGAATTGTATTTGAGGTAGCGAAAAGCATGTGGAAATTAGATCTATAAAATTTTACATTTAGTTTATGTAGTCCATCATATTTCATAAATTATCTTTTAATGGACCAGGGTTGAAGAACTTCACTTCGTTTTACAAAATGCTTTACTTGGGTTTCATTTTGTTTTAATTGAAATTCATGAATACAATAAATGGCATTCCTTCTATGTAGCATGTGTCAAGTGCCACAGAAAAGTACTTTTCAATGATCGTAAACTATACTGGGTAAACCTGTATTATGTGCTTTAAGATGATTGGACAAACATATTTTTTGTGTGTTTAATGTAATTTTATAATGCATAAAATCACTTCAATTACAGGAGTTAAATTCATACCATGCATTTCTTTTTAAACCGAGTTGTTCATAAAAATTGTTATAGAAATAGTTTGCACATAAAAAGTGCACAATATGATCTATTTTAGTAATTGTAATGTTTTGTTTTTTTAAAATAACCATATAATAACCATAAAAAGAACCTTTTTAACCATATTTCGTATTGCTACTGTAAACCATGTACATATGTAAACATATGATAGGCTACCTCACTGAGCTAAGAATAACTGTAAGAAAAAAAAATTCCAGTGTCTCTTCTAAGTAGTCATCTTGAATAAGACTTCATATTTCAAAATGTGCTTCTGCCTGAATTCTCTTACTGGCAGTATGCTCATCAAAATCTGCATGTTTTATGCTCTTCCTGTCTTGGTGCTGAGTGGACCACCACCTGCTCCATGTGTCCTTGCCCCGAGCCAAGTCAACAGACAACGGACTGTTCAGTCACCAAAAACACAAATGCAGGATCTCTCCCGCTGATGAAAAGACTAGCATTCAAGATGCACAGTATAAATGCAATTCAAAACTATAATGCTTGTTGAGATTGTTGAGACTATAATGCTAAATGAGATTTAAGCGATGTGCCTTGTGTCCCAGTTACATAACTCAGGCTTGGGCATTTTTATTTTACATCTATTACAGTGTGACAACAAGTGTGTCTCCAAAAGACCTTTGTCCACAGAGATCAACATGCCCTCCAAGACGTTTCCCTCCCCTCTGACTAATGACTAACAGGGTGAAGTGACTTTAGAGCTTAGCGCTCTTACTTCCCACCTATATGAACGTCTCACTCGAGATAACTGTGGCATCTGTCCAAAACACGCATTTGCATAAGCATTACCTTGTGTGTTGAGAGAAGCTTAACACAAATTTCATTAACCTATGGGTTAAAAGAGTCTGTACCTCTAATTTCTCTTGCCTGTCAACTTCAGCCACAGAATTCGCAGCAACTAGCTTCCATTTTTAAATCTCAATCAGTGGAAAACCAAGTGGGGGAAAAAAGCCCAGAGCCTTTATGCTATAATTAGAAATATACAAATTTATTCCTCTCTCAAATAGTCATGGTTTATCAACTAATCCACAACAATTACTTCACCTCTAATAACAAAGGACATATGGCTTCAATGTAAACGTTAATGAGAGACTGTGAAAAAATCCAATTTAGTTTTTTAGAATGCTAAATTAGAAATTGTTTTAAAATGTTCTCATTTTTGCTAGAGGGGATGCGGGTGTGAATGAGTGTTTTAATGTAGGAAACCAATGCAGAATCTCAAACTAAGCTTTTGATATATTGATTAGTGAATGTGCTGATTATTGTATATCATAAGTGTTCCAGTTCAACCTATTTAACATCCGAACTCTGCATTACGCATGGACATCATTATTTACATCACACTACTCCTGCTAAAAACGTCTTTGTATATTTTAAATGTATTTTATTTTTTGTGAGTTAATGCAATGTTAAATACTGGTTAAGCAGAAAAGAAATCACATCATGTGAGCTGAATAAAAATGTCTGAGCACTGAAATTCATGATTTCTAACTATATATAATACATTTTATGCTACATGTATGCATATCTACTATGTGAATAAAAGTCTGGATATGTAAAAAGCATTTTACATCAACCTCTCTTATGCATTCACACACAACACCAAGTATAACAGTAACTAAAGGAAGGGGAACTCTTGTCACTGAATTTGTACCTTTCAGGACATTCATCAAATTGTGCCTGTGGGTTAGACTTTAATTTCTCTTTAAAAAGCATAAAGGAAAACCATCTTTGCACAGAGCCGCTTCAAGTCTTATCTGTAGTACTAATGGTTGTACAACCAAGAGAACAAATTAGTTTGGGAATAATCAGCAGTTCGCTGGGCAGAAATAAGAGATAATTAAACTTTAACCTGAAGGAAAAATCCTCATTTAGATCATACAATGGCTTAAGCAATGGACAGCTCTATTTTAATGTACTGCCTTCCTCATTAACCTGCTCCTGAAACCCAATAGAAACATTGAATTGATCATTATGAATAGTCAATTTTTCACAATCAGCTTCACATGGTTAGATTTTTGTCCAAGTTATTTGGGATCTGTTTATTAAAGCTTTAATGGGCCTGGCAGTTCTCTGATGAGAAATATGAATGCTCAAGGCTATAGTGTCACCCGGTCACCATGATTTTGCCAAGTAAAATATTATGTATTTTACATATTTTGTTGATCCTGGAACAACATTCATGTCTGAAAATGTAGTCTTAACCCTAACCCATAAGTTATCCATAAAATCAGAGGGAAATTAATGATATAGGTGAATAACACTGATGTAGAAGCACCAAACACTGGTTGTAAGCCTAGTGACAAACTATAAACGTGTCCCTCAAATCTGATTGGTTGATTGGAATGTTGACAAAGATGTTGATCCAGGAACATGTTGTACTTGGTGAAATCAGGTTCACCATCATCCATACTGACCTTTCCCATAGTTGAAGTGGAGTTTGATGGCTTTGCCTTGGTTGATGTGAAGATACGTGAACCCAATGGCAAACATAAGCAAAACGAGCAGCAGAAGGAGTTTAAACTGCTTGCGGATCTTCTTCAGAGGAAAGCGCATCCTCATCACAGTAACATCACCCACTCAGTGGAAAATTCAGACTGGTGCCCTTCGGTGTTGATCTTGTACAGCTAGAATTTCAAAATATGTTGAAATGATCAGCTTCACACTCACAATACTGATAATAGTTAGCAGATTGGAACAGATTTAGACTTGCTAATGAACATCTAAATAGCCTACTGTTTCCTTTATACTTGATTAACATAATATAACAATGACATTCAAAACTTCCCCACCACATCCACATCTGCTGAAGGGTAGCCTATTCATTATAAAAGACATTTACACGGTAATGTGTAGGCTACAGTCAGTTATTATTGCTTTGATAATGAATACTTACCGTAGACGTGTTTTTCTCAGTAAAACTGGCATGTCTAACCGGTGTCAACACAGGAGATGTGTGTGTGTTGGCTGATGTTGCGCTGTCCTGTGTCTGTCTTGACTGCTCACTTGAGTCCAACCAGAACAAACTTACTGTACACACTTATTTCCTTTTCAATATATCTTCATACACGGAGGTTTTCATCTTAAAGTCTGTTCTTGTCATTATAGTTCAGCACAAAGCATTACTCCAGGCGCGTTATGTGATGACAGACAGTGGAAGTGTTAAATGATCGGTTTTTCTCGGTTTATTCTCGTGTATTGTGAGAAGAGCGATGAAAACAAATAAAGCTCTGCTTGCGTTGATAAAGCATCGCTGTTTTCTGGTTTTGTATCGGTGGCTCTTCTCGCGCTGGTATTCACGAGCACGCTTTTGTTTCCCCGGTCTGTTTTACCACAGTCTAAAAAATCGACTGCAAACATCTTCGTGTGGTGCCATCTAAATCCTTGTCTTGAGTCCTTTTTTTGTTTTGGTGTTCTCTGCTATTAAAGAAAACTGAAATATTCCCTCAGCATCAGCGCACTTGTCCGACCGCATCCCATAGTTGCATCCTGGTTTTCAACAGTGGTCTGTTCTGATGGATAGAGGGAGCTATACCTTCACGAGCAAGCCAGCGCGCGTTCCCTGAAAGCCTCAATAATTATCCCTGGACATTGTTGAATCCACCTTCATTCCATTCACACGCTGACGTTACCACTCTTAAAAATACATTAATTGGACTAGGCCTATGTTAAGCAAGTTAGCATACTCTTCATGTAGGCTATTGTTCTGGAAAAGTATAGCCTTTCTTTAGACTTAGACTCAGTAATGATGAGCCATTTCTACTTTAGTTCTTCTTTAGTGTTTGAGGTTATGAAAAAGTCTACCAAGTTTAAGTTCATTAAAGGGAAGTTGTCAAAAATCATACAACTAAATGGCATTATTATGATATTAGGCAATTATTTTTTATTTTATTTTTTTATGGAAACATTTTCAAAATATTGACTGAACCATTCTAGTTAATACTAGCCTAATAGACCTTGAATTTAAACTTTTGATATAATACTTTTTTTATTTATTAATACCTTATATATATATATATATATATATAGGCCTATATATAGCCTAATCATTTTCTAATTAAATCATATATTTTTTTGTAATATTACTAAACTATTATTAAATCCCTAAAAAAAATTACGTATGTTTTAATTATAGATGTGGTATTTAAAGTTTTTGAAAAAAAAATATATAGTCTATATAGCCTATATATATTTTTTTTATAACTTCCATCATAGCGACTGTATCCATGATGAGAAACATCATTACATCATTAGAATACCATTATTTTATATATATATATATATATATATATATATATATATATATATATATATATATATATATATATATATATATATAAAATAATGGTATTCTATATATATATATATATATATATATATATATATATATATATATATATATATATATATATATATATATGTATTTTAAATCAAATTATTTTAGCACTTATTTTTGTGAAAACAATATTTGGTATTTATTCTACCACTCTGAGAACATGAGGAAATGTACCACAGCCCAATAAATAAAAAAACATGTGACCCTGATTAGTAGTACATACTGTAGGTCTATAGCAAATAGTTAGAGCTAATGTGGAGAAATAATAACAAGTGAATTGTTCATGGTATTGTTCATCTTAGTTTATCCAGATATTTCTTTATATGTTAAAGTCAGTTTAGTATGTGGATATGATGATATTTACAGCAGTTTCTGTTTTGAACCATTGCTAAAACTCTACCAGAAGAGTCTATTATTAAATGCTCATGGATGAGGGCTGGATAACAGCTTGTTCTGAATAAAGCATCCTTTATATTAAAGAAACCCTTAATATGTCAGGATTAAAGGTGCTTCCTTTGGAGATTATTCTTTTAGGCACTACTGTAACCTTTGAAAGCTGATTTATGTCTTCCTTGTTTTGGATGCTGAAACACCAAGGCACATGATAAACCTTCTTTGAACGGATAACCTCAGGCATAAAGCAGGAGGAATACAAAGAGAGGTGTATTCTCAACCTTTCCATGCAAGGGCTAATGTTCAGCAACCCTGCGAATTGATTCTGTCTCAGTTCACAGGAGCTGATAAAAATCAGATCAAAGTTGAATATGAACTGACAAGATTTCCAGTCCAGCTGCTTTATATCTTAATCTATCTTTAAATTTGATCTTTCTTGTCTTCAGATCAAACTATGAGGCTAAGGCTAAAGAGTGGGCTAGATGAGTGCAGTCCGATAACCTTTGTAGGGTAAAGTGTTGCATAGCAAAAAATAAGCACAGATGAGTGCATCAATACCTGCTCAATTATGAAGATGAGTGATGGTGTGTCATCTTTCTCGCGTCTGCTCTATTTCTGTCAGCCTCTCTCTCTCTCTCTCTCTCTCTGGCTCAATTATGATGTATGGCACTCACAATCTGCCAAGGCGTGGCATCCATCACACAAACCTGTGTCACCACATGCTGTCAGTGTCCTCCGAGAGCAGGAAGCAGACATGAAAGATATTCATATTACAGGTAGTCTGATGATGCTAGCAAATATCTCACTGCGGTATCAATCTCTGACGTGTTCTCTGGGATGGAAATCTAAAACATTGCTACGCCTATGTAGTTCACCAGAACACTTTTTTCTATGCATACAATAAAGGAATAATGAAATGGATTATAATGCTATTGAACTTTTGCTGAAAATATGACTAAGTAACTGACTAAGTAACTAACTAAAACGTGGGATGAGGTGCGAATGAGGATTAAGTGAGGATACATTGTAAACAATCAGTTCGTTTACAGAGCCCTCTTGTGGTCATACAGAGCATTAGCATATTGTGTGTTTAAAAAAAAAAATCTGCACAATCCACACCAGATTAGAAAAGTTCTATTTCTGCAAATCTAATTCAAACATTGAATAACAAATTAAATAGGTATATATTTACTATATACAGACTGAATAAAACCATAGCCTTTTGGTTGGAGTTCTCAAAACTCCTTAAAAAGGAATGTACACTATCCATAACTCAAATAATGTACTGAAAGCATATTTTGAATTTGACAAAAACTGATAACCATGACATTTACAGAGAGGCATCTGACAGAGTCCACATTGTAATAGATTTTAAAACCATCAATGTCTTAATACAATGGCATAATAACAATACATTGCTCATTTCAGATTTACAGTACAATAGGTTTACACTGTTATTCTGAGGCAATACAGCTGCTTAAAAATGCTTAGATAACCTGTTGTGATAATTAATGAATGTATAATTACTTTACTTAAGAATACTAATTTCCATTCTATTTTCTCAGTTTAAGATTAACATTTTAGTTGTTGTACTGGTCTGCATAATGATGATCTGGCAAAACAATTTATAACCTCAAAGCATAAGTTTGTTAAACCAGTTGAAATAAACCTGAAATAAATTTATTTTTATTTATTTTTTTAAGTAGGCTTATGCTAGATGAGGCCATCAGAAAGCAAATCTGACATTAACGTTATTTACAAATACAAAATCCTTTAAGCGTTAAAATACTATACTCTAAAAAGCTAAATGTACAAAATGTTTGCACAAATGAAAAATGTACAAATACCAAATGTATAGAAAGTTGTGGTTAGAGGTGACCAGAAAAATATGGTTCAATCTTGTTAAAGGCCATGTTTAATATTGCCATCAGCTTTTCAATATGGGAAGTTAAATTGCAGCTGTCTCAGTGAAACTGTGCCAGATCGATTTGAGCCATACTGCCCTATCGGAATTTTAAATATTGGCTTGTGGACTGCAAAATTACCACAAAGCTGGTATCAACAAACAATTCACATCACAAACGGAGCCTATGTGATTATGACCATTAAAATTACCAACACTACAAGCATATTACTCTGTACCTTCTTATCAGAAAGGGTAAGCTACTGTGTCATTAACCTGGAGTGGAATGTGATATTAACAAATAATTACACTATTCTGTCAAGCCATAGCATATTAACCACTGGTTGATTTTGAATGTTAGAAATCACTATAGTTGAAAATCAGTCATTTTGCAGTGCGGTTCAGAACATGTCTTTTCATTACAGCTTACAATTACATTATATTAGGATACAGAATTTGCAAAGACATTGGCGGTGTAGTGGTGTTATTAAGTTACGGTTCTGTACAAGCCATATCCAACTCAGAGAGTGCGGAAGAAAAGTCAGAAGGCAGTTGCTCATAAAACAATTGACTATATGTTGAGTTGTGTATTTAACAGTGAGCCAGCTCACTTTTTTTATGAAGACTTTATCTTGGTCATACGTGCCAGCTTTAATGTTTGTTCAAATGCGTCCGGATTCAACCTGAATAAATTTGAACTGCTGAAAAGTCAAATATTAAAATACTTGCTTTCATCAATAATGCTTTCCACAGGAACACTGGCAAAGCGCTTGAATAAAAGTTAGTTGCCGGCTTAAAATGTCTCTGACTTGGGCAAGTGTTGGCTGGATGGGTATTGAAACAGAGGGTCTGAATGGACGGTGGGAATTGGTTTGTCAGATAACTGTGACTGCTCGCAGGCTGTTGAGGATGTTTTGGGCGATATGGAGAGTCTCTCTGAAGATTTGTCCATATTCTGACTTTCATCATCTCCCACCTCTCCATTTTCAGAGCTGGATACACCGGAATGCTGCATGGAAACAGATTGGAAATTGTCTGAGGGTAAGTCACTCTCCACACTGCCCCCTACTGTTTCTGACGTGTCCTGCTCCAAGCTTTGAGATGTTTGTGAAGCCATTTCACCAGGTGATGTTTCAGCCACATTTGGAGGTGGAGTAGAATCGAACAGCTCCGGTTGGTTTTGGGTCTTATTAAGCTCTGGGACAGGAGGTTCGTATGGAGGAGGCCATTCCCCGCCGTCCTCAGGGGCTCCTATCATTCCGTCAGGTGTGAGGGGAATCTGGCTGTGCACTAGAACCGGGTCGGGTGACGGGAGGGGTGACATGCTGCCGGTGCCTCCATCTTTGTAAGGCTTCTTGTCCTGTGGAGGGCTGTCATCCAGCATGATGGACTCCTGCAGTAGAGAGATGTGCAGAGAGGCTGGTGGTCGTTTGATGAGCTGGGCTTTGTTGGGTGTATCTTCTGAGGGGTTCGGTTTGGGCCTTTTGACCGGAGTCAAAACTACAGGCAGCTCCAGACCCAGAGGTGTCCTTGGAAACTCATCAGGCTTAGCTGTGAACACAGAAAAAATGAACTAGAGTGGACTGGAAATGTAGGTGACCTACATGAACTGTGGCCAAAATATATTTATTTATTCGTTTAATTTATGCTGTGAGGTGGATGGAGCACTGCATATGTTTCCATTAATGTTAATATACAGTACGAATAATGAACTAATTAATACAGAACCTGAATACAGATTTTGCTGTTAAATATAATGTATTCATGTGGTGGCAGAGCTGAGCCATTACTCCAGTCTGCAGTGTCACATGATCCTTCAGAAATCATTCTAATATGCTGATTTTGTGCTCAAGAAACATTTCTTAATATTATCAATGTTAAAAAAAGTTTTCGAATAGAAATTTTAAAAGTAATGAGCATTTATTTTAAATAATATTTTGTAACATTATTCATGTATTTACTGTTACTTTTGATCAATTGAATGTGTCCTTGCTAAACCCAACTTTTGAATGGTATAGTATATAGAGTATTATTTTATATTATGTTATAAAATTGTATATTATATCAACTAAACTAAATATTTTTTTTACACATTCTGTATATGAGGGATAAAAAAGTTGTCTGTTTCACAGTGAGCTCTCCTAACTAAGTTAACAGTGATATAAACATTCAAATGACAACACATAAGTGTACAGATTCATGCAGTTAGATATCATATAAAGAAAATAGCTGAACCTGGTGGTGGGAAGTCAAGCTTCATTTTGCGAAGTTCAGCCATAGATACTTTAAGCTGCTCTATGACAATGTCATCATTGAGGTAGATTGACTCTCCTATCTTCTCCTGCAGAAACTCTCTCAGGTCCTCCAGAGACATCTTAAGCAAACGTTCTGGACATAAGTAGGTACAGTAAGTTTTTAATTTCACAGTGAAGAATCATTAGATTTCCATAATGTGCTGAGAGGTTTTAATTTAAAGGGGTCATGACATGAGAAACGTCTCGGTTACGTATGTAACCCTCGTTCCCTGAAGGAGGGAACGGAGACGTAGGTCGTGACCGACCAATAGGAATCTCGCTAGAGAGCCGATCTACTTCGAGTGAAACTAAACGAGCCAATACACATTGGCGTGCAATCATTTGCATCAGCTGCGCAGCCTCGCAGCGCGGGTATATAACGAGCAGCTGGTGATTGCACTGTAGTTTTTTGCTGAGGAGCCAAGCCGATAAGCTGGCTGCCCCGGCGGGCGGCAGCAGATGTGGCGACGGGACCTACGTCTCCGTTCCCTCCTTCAGGGAACGAGGGTTACATACGTAACCGAGACGTTCCCTATCAGTCGGTCACTACTACGTAGGTCGTGACCGACCAATAGGAATCCCTACCAAAGCGCCACAGCTGCTGCACCCCATCCAGCGCCCTGTGCAAGCCTCTACACCTTCTTGCCTGGAAGGACGATAGGAGGCGGCTTACACAGAGTGAACCTGTCACTGTTGTTCCGTGATAACCCATACAGTGATATTATTGGATAACACTGGGAAAGCGTGCCCGAACTGAAGGAGGGGAACGCTGCGGAAGCCACATTCTCAAGGAGTTAAGTGGAGATAACATATGGACTAACCCGAGGGTTGTACAGCATATGAGTAATGGGTGACTTAGCCCAAAGGAAAGACACGGGCTTCCGTTTAGGAGCAGCCGTGGAGAATATACACATATGGGATCCCCGTAGGGTCACACATATGGGACCCAGCCTATATCCGGTTCTCAAGGATTCAGCGGATACAGGCCTGGCACCGGACGCTCCGCCATGTCCGGCCCGAGGGTGTTTGGAGGACTCACAGGTTTTTCACACTGGAGAATAAGGGTGCACAGTAGGGTGCAGCAAGCCGACAGAGCCGGGCCTCTCAGTGCTTCTACCCGTCTAGGGTGAGAACACGGGAGGAGACCGGCTCTACACGTAGGCTATAGTATCTAGCGAACGTGTTAGGTGTCGCCCAGCCCGCAGCTCTACAGATATCTGTTAGCGAGGAGCCACGTGCCAGCGCCCAGGAGGATGCAACGCCTCTCGTAGAGTGTGCATGCAACCCGAGCGGGCAGGGCACGCCTTGAACTTGGTAAGCCAAGGCGATGGCATCCACTATCCAGTGGGCCATCCTCTGCTTGGAGACAGCCTTTCCCTTCTGCTGGCCTCCGTAACAGACAAAGAGCTGGTCTGAGGTCCTGACGCTTTGAGTTCTGTCCACGTACATACGCAGAGCGCGAACGGGACAGAGCAAAGCCAGGGCTGGGTCTGCCTCCTCCAGGGGCAGCGCTTGCAGGTTCACTACCTGGTCCCTGAAGGGAGTGGTAGGAACCTTGGGCACATAGCCAGGCCGGGGTCTCAGTACAACATGGTTGTCACCCGGCCCGAACTCTAGGCACGATTCGTCGACCGAAAATGCCTGCAGGTCCCCTACCCTCTTGACCGAAGCCAGTGCAACCAGCAGAAAAGTCTTCATGGAGAGAAGCTTCAAGTCTGCTGATTGCAACGGCTCAAAGGGAGCATCCTGAAGTGCTCGAAGCACCAGGGAAAGGTCCCAAGAGGGTATGGAGGGGGGTCGAGGAGGATTTAATCGTCTCGCCCCCCTAAGGAACCTGACGACCAGGTCGTGCCTTCCAACTGTTTTGCCATCTATGTGGTCGTGATAAGCTGAAATAGCAGCAGCATGTACTTTGAGGGTGGAGGGAGACAGCCTTCGCTCCAACCCTTGCTGCAAGAAGGAAAGCACGGACCCTATCGAACATCTTCGGGGGTCTTCTCGGCGAGAAGAGCACCACTCGACGAACAGGTTCCACTTCAGGGCGTACACACGTCTCGTGGACGGCGCCCTTGCAGAAGTGATGGTGTTAAGTACCTCTGGGGGTAAGTCACCTAGAACCTCCGCATCCCGTCCAGGGACCAGACATGGAGTTTCCAGAGGTCTGGACGCGGGTGCCACAGGGTGCCCCGTCTCTGAGTCAGAAGATCCTTCCTCAGAGGAATGGGCCAGGGAGGGACTGTCACGAGGAGCATGAGTTCCGGGAACCAAGTCCGGGTGGGCCAATAGGGAGCCACCAGAAGGACCTGCTCCTCGTCCTCCCTGACTTTGCACAAAGTCTGTGCAAGTAGGCTCACTGGGGGAAATGCATATTTGCGGAGGCCCCGGGGCCAGCTGTGTGCCAGTGCGTCCGTGCCGAGTGTTCCCTCGGTCAGGGAGTAAAACAGCTGGCAGTGGGTGGTTTCTGAGGAGGCAAACAGGTCTACCTGAGCCTCCCCGAACTCTCTCCAAATCAGCTGAACCGCCTGGGGGTGGAGTCGCCATTCTCCCGGGAGCACAGCTCGTGATAGCTCGTCGGCCACACGGTTGAGCACTCCGGGGACATACATGGCTCGAAGCGACCTCAGATGCTTCTGACTCCAGAGGAGGAGATGGCGGGCGAGTTGCGACATGCGACGGGAGCGTAGACCACCTTGACGGTTGATGTACGCAACGGTCGCTGTGTTGTCCGTACGGACCAGCACGTCTCTGTCCTGTAGCGGCCTCTTTAGGCGGCTCAGAGCGAGATGTACTGCTAGCAACTCGAGGCAGTTGATATGCCAATGCAGTTGGGGAGCCGTCCACACCCCTGACACTGCATGCCCGTTGTACGTGGCGCCCCAGCCGGTGGCAGAGGCATCTGTGAATACCACAGCATGCCTGGACACCTGTTCCAAGGGCACTCCTGCCCGTAGGAACGAGGGATCTGACCACGGGCTGAAGGTCTGGCGGCACGCCGGTGTGATTGCCACCCGGTGAGTGCCGTGATGCCACGCCCATCTCGGGACTCGGCCGTGAAGCCAGTGCTGAAGCGGTCTCATATGAAGCAGCCCGAGCGGGGTTACCGCTGCTGCCTCTGCCATATGCCCCAGGAGCCTCTGAAAAAGTTTCAGTGGGACCGCCGTCCTGCCTTTGAACGTGTTCAAGCAGTTCAGCACCGACTGAGCGCGCTGCTCTGTGAGGCGCGCTGTCTGTGCGACCGAATCCAACTCCATACCGAGAAAAGAGATCCTCTGCACGGGGGCGAGTTTGCTCTTTTCCCAGTTGACCTGAAGGCCCAACTGGCTGAGGTGCCTGAGCACGAGGTCCCTGTGTTCGCATAACTGATCTCGAGAGTGTGCTAGTATGAGCCAGTCGTCGAGATAGTTGAGGAGGCGAACGCCCTGTTCTCTCATGGGAACAAGGGCCCCCTCCGTGACTTTCGTGAAGACACGGGGAGACAGGGACAGCCCGAAGGGCAGGACCTTGTACTGATATGCTCGACCCTCGAACGCAAAGCGCAGAAACGGCCTGTGTCGAGGAAGAATCGAGACATGAAAGTACGCGTCCTTCAGGTCGATCGCTGCAAACCAATCTTGGGGACGGATGCATCCGAAAATGCGTCTCTGCGTGAGCATTTTGAACGGTAGCTTGTGGAGGCTCCGATTCAAAACTCGCAGATCCAAGATCGGTCGTAACCCACCACCTTTCTTGGGTACAATGAAGTAGGGACTGTAGTGTCCTGACCTCATATCGGCTGGAGGGACCGGCTCTATCGCGTCCTTCGCCAGTAGGACTGCGATCTCCGCACGCAAGACATGGGCATCGGCTGCTCTCACTGTAGTGGAGTGGATGGCCCGAAACTTGGGGGGATGCCGGGCAAACTGAATCGCATAGCCGAGCCTGATGGTCCGAATGAGCCAGCGAGACGGACTGGGGAGCGCTAACCAGGCTCGCAGAGACCGTACAAGCGGGACCAAAGGGACCGTAGGCGTACCCGGAGTGGGGCAGCGAGGTGGAACACAGGGACGCGGCCCGGGAGGCTCTCTTGGGGAGGCGGTCCGTAGCGTGGTCTAAGTGTGCTGTGCAGCACTTACCTGGTTCCACGAGGCAGGAGGTGCAGGAGGTGGCTTGGTTGCGTTCTCGAACCACACACTGCGCTGCCCGCTGGCGACAGAAGAGGCGGATGAGGGTGGTGAGGATTTTCTCCTCCCACTACTCTCCAGACCCTCTTCAGACCCAGAGATAGAGGATCTGCTCTTTTTTTTTTTTTTTTTTTTGAGAATTTGGGAACCACTGTGACTCCAGTGGTGGAACAGAATTTTGACTCAAAAGATTAGTTTCCCAGCCCTCTACTGGGAGAGAGCAGCTCCATCCATCTCCGGGTCACCCGTCTCCAGTGATTGTTTCACCGACCACTTAAACAGTGGTTGAGACGGGTGGTGTCATCCTCCTGCAGCGGACACAGTAGAGCAGGCTGTGCCGGAGTTTTCTCTTTTTTACAGGGGATGACACCCTTGGCGACGAGTAGACTGAGGGGCAGCCCACGAGGTACTCTGGTGGTACGTCAGGGGAACCGCTTCAGTCTGCTGCTGACTGTGGAGAACTGCTGGGCCAGTTCTCAACAGTGTCGCTGAAAAGGCCACCTTATGAGATGGAGCATCGAGAAAGCGTACTTTGACGAGCTCTCACACCTCTACAAGGACAGCCAGGGGGGTTTCTGGACCACCAAGGTGGACATCGTCTGATCGAGGGCCAGCACTGTGACTTGAACACGGCCAGTCGACAAGCGCAGCTCAACCCCGGCTCAGAACTACCCTCGTGCAATAAGAGTGCCTTGGCCTCGCATGCAGGGTAGAGGTGGCCTGCCAGAGGCACAACCACCCCACCATCGAGGGTAGTGAGAGAGGTGAAAACTTTATGCAGAATTTGGCACTTTTGGCGTTCCATATTTTTGGCACCAATATAGCTCCATACTGCTAAGTTTTCAATGCACGTCCGAGAAAGACCCGGGAAAGCATGGCTGTCCGCTCTGAATCTGATTCAGCATAAGCACACACACTATTACAGTGGGAACTTAACATCATCCTCATTTCCAGAACGAAACAGCCCCTCTCTCCGATGTAGCAATCGACATCTGCCCTCAGCTGGAGCCTTGAATGAAACGCTAGGTTCCTCCATTTTTTTTTTTTTTTTTTGAAGGACCAGCAATCTCATCCAGAAGCTGCACAGCTTGTGATGCGCTAGAGAGGGAGGGGCCCTAGGGGGTTGGTTCCCCGAAGGAGAAGCCCTCAGCTCTCAGGATCACCCAAGCTATTTTACTGAAGTAGACCTCTCCTGGTGGCCACCAGGGAGGGCGCTACAACGGAGAATAGACATGGGGACCGCGCACCTAGAGCGCCGAGCGAGCGCTGGGTTGCCGTGACAACCCGCGCTGCAGCCCGGCAGCTCGACGGCACACGACACGCTGGTGTCCCAGAGTGTCGAGCAGACCTGCAGCTGTGCTTTCACACACAAGCAGCGGCTGGCCAACAACAGTGGGGACTCAAGCTTTCCGGAGAAAGCAGAGTCAACCGGCGTGCCGACGTGGTCATGTTCCCGTGAAAACATGAACCACCCACGAACACAGTCTCACATGTTTCCCAGGCATGCGAGAGAGTGATCGTGGCCGTCAGTGAGGACAGGAAACGACCGCAACCAGAAACACACGGGTGGAATGTCATCTTTAGAAAGACGCAACTCACACCCATGTAAGCTCTTTCAGGTGAATGCTCTTCTTGGTACTGAAGCACGCAGGGGAACGGTCGCAGCGGACACAGACAGGAATGTGCAACCTGTCGTGCGCTGTCTCTCTTCACGGCGGTCTTACCAGCCGTAAGAACGGCTATTTAACGCTCTTGGCACACCGTTACCAGCTGTGAAAACAGCTTTTTTTTTTTTTTTTGCTTAGTAACACAAAAATAAAAGATAAAATAAAGTCTACCCCGCTGCCGCGCTGTATCGCCCGCACCAGACACGAGAGATCTTCCTGAAGAGCTTGCTCGTTGTTTGATCACTCAATATTAGATAGATTAAACAGCATCGGTTGGCTCCGAAGCAAAAAGCTACAGTGCAATCACCAGCTGCTCGTTATATACCCGCGCTGCGAGGCTGCGCAGCTGATGCAAATGATTGCACGCCAATGTGTATTGGCTCGTTTAGTTTCACTCGAAGTAGATCGGCTCTCTAGCGAGATTCCTATTGGTCGGTCACGACCTACGTAGTAGTGACCGACTGATAGGGAACCAAATTTGCCTTGATCTTTTGGTATATAAGAGGTCTTTGTACCATTAAAACGTCCTGCAAGTTTCATAGCTTAAGACGTCCTCCCCATTATAAACGAATCATTTATTTAATCAAGCTCTAAATACAGCTCGTTCTGGATCCATGGTAAGAAGTGACGTCACGGTACGAAGTGACGTACCATCGTTTGCATATGACCGCCTCCAGCACAAGACAACTACGCTTTAAGCGCAAGACAACTACGCTCATTTCGTATTGTTGTCGCCCCGCGTGCCGCGCGCCTCACAAGTGTTCAGTCGACGGACAGCGAGTGGGTCTGTGTACAGGGAAATTACGATGCCACGCAGATGTGCTGTTCCTGGCTGTGGACAAACAACATCTTTGAATACGCTGCGAAAGATCCAGTCAGGGAAAAATGGATGCACTTTATTTTTTGCGGACGTCTCAGTCACGGCAGTGTTAGTTTAAGCGTTTGTTCTATACATTTGAAGGATGACTGTTTTGAGAACAAATCCCAAAATGATGGTGGCTTTGCCAGAAAACTGTTGCTCAAAGATAAGTCCGTGCCGACTATTCTAGGCTCAACAACGACGACGCAAACTGTAAGTAATGTATTTAAAACTTTAAACAACTTTTTAAATACGCTGAATCCGCAAATGTTCTGGCTGGGGGCGTTAATAATTGATGCATAGGCACTGACGTTAGCCAATCATAACAGTGGGCGACAGACTGTTTGAATCAGAGGATGAGAAACAGGGTGGGAAAAGGTCATAAATCACTACATTTTAAAAGTTTTTTGTAAAAAAAAAACTATAGTAATACTATAATTGCACCTAAGGGAACATAATAATAAAATAACATGTCATGATCCCTTTAAGTCAAGACAATCAGGTCCATTTAGGGTATAAAGTAAACAGCACTATGAAGTTGATAGTGGATATGAAGTAGATGTTGAGATCTTTGGATTAAATTGTTGTTAATTTAGTATTGTAAAAAGAGGAACTCACTTTTGTGGAGATGAAGGGTGGTGTAAGCCATGGCTGTCAGAACTTTCTCGCCCTCCAGGATGAAGATATCCCACAGACGTAAGGTCAGAGTGAATGGGGTCTGGAAAAGTTTGACATGTTTGTGGATGAACTACAGTAAACCGGCAGCTCAATACAAAGGCCCTCATAGCATAATGGACAATATAAATCTGTAAAATCTTCATTCTCAAATACAGTTTTAAACTGGGGCCTCTGTTGCTCTAAAGCTGATCTCCCTCAGCAAGGATCCTGCCAGTCCACAAACACAGCTCTGAAACCGAGCTGGACAGGATTCTGCAGTGCTGACAGTGGCTGCTCTTTTCCTCTAGAGCCAAACCCACAGGATTGTGTGTATGTGCAGAGTAAACATTGAAACACCCTTGTCTGCCTGCTAATTGCACACTTCTCCCTCTATCAAGAGGCCCTGAAAAAGAAAGAGAGGAAGAAACACTTTCTTTCAACCCCTTTCCTTCAGTTTCTTGAACCCTAATTCCTCTTCGCCAAGTCCATCAACCTCAATCTACATCCCCATGCTTTACAGTGCCGTATTGTGGCTACTTATTAGCTATTTTCACATGAGACTGTCACATATATCACCAGCCTGTACTGAACCTAATGAGGTGTTTTTGATCAAATTGTAGGTTATTCAAATAAGTTGGATGTCAGAAACTAGTGGTCAGAAGCTTAGGAAAGTAGTGCACTCTGCCAAACATCAACCAACAACAATTTGTTTGACTTAAGACATGGTCACTGGTCACTCACTCTACCTAAACTGTTCCTCGCCAAAGTGTATCCATCAGAGTGCCCTTATTAGGATGTTTCTTAAACTGTGTACTTTTATGTCCCCAAAACTATTCTTTACAGATTTTAATGTTGTACTCCTAACCTATACCTAGACTTTCAATATTACAATATGAATATATATTATAAATATATAAATTGGTTGTGTTCACACTGGTTCGATTAAACAAACTCAGGTGCGATTGCTCTGTTAGCACAGTTCACTTGAACAAGTGTGAAAGCTGCCATCCGAACCCTGGTGCGCACCAAGCAAGCGGATCAAGACCCCTGAAAAGTCCACTTCCAAACTAACTCTGCTGCGGTTTAAGTGGAATGTGAACACAACACGGACCAAAGACATCTAAACAAACCAAAAACAGTACGTGGTGTCAAAGATGTGACTCTAAAAATTACAGAATGCTCAAGCATACCTGTTTTTTCTCATCATAAAAATGATTTTTATATTTTTTCTTTTCTTTGTTTATCATCACAGTTCGGTAAAGGCATCTGAACCATGTTTCCTTGCAGGAGATCTTCGTGTGATAGAGGAATTCACACTGTTTTGACTCAATTCCAATTCCCTTCTGTGTCCACATCTATAATATCAATCAAAATCTCTGCCTGTATAAATCTGAATGTCCTCTTATCACCTCAAGGTAAAGTTTTTAGCTGAGCAGGTCTCACTGCCAGCACCTCTTCATATATTTTTCAGTCCCTCGATGGTGAAAGATAATCACGGTTACTATCAGAACACTGACTCACATTCAAATAAAGCCAAAACTCCACCTCCGTTTGGCTCATGACTCACCACATCTAGGATTGTCTGCAGTGACCTGATCAGGCACTTTTATATACACACAGCTGATGTATAATTTCCTTGACTTTGATGACTACGCTTAGCATATGATTGAGCATGTATACCCATCTACTAGTCACCGCATACATAACACACTTGTCAGTTAGGTTACAATGCATCTGCTGAGATCAAACACTTACCCTGTCAATAAAACACTGGAGGAACCATTTAGTGCTGTAAATCCCACAGGACATCTGCTCCTTATCCTGATGCGAGTGAATGAGAATGAATGAGAAAAGAAGTGAACTCAGCAATAGAGAAACTTACACACATTAAGTTATATTTAACTTAAGTACCGGTAATCTTACAGGATCGGAGTACATTTTGCAGTATTGTGTCTGCCAAAGCAATCTTACCAAATGCTTCTTAAGTTTGGGTAAAAGTTTGGAGAGAATCTGGTCATGGTGGTTTTGGAAACGCTGAAGTTTGGGAAATCCAGGAACAAAGAATCCTGTGATGGGCAAATGTGCAAGTATGAAAAAAATGTCCCAACAGAAGACCAACAAAAATACCCTGTGTTCAATTCTAAAGTGATATGCATCTCATTTAAGGTCAACAAGACTTTTCTTTTTGAAACGAATAAATACTAAATAGATCAAAAGTGGCAGTAAAGAGATGTAGAATATTATAAATTATTTCTATAAAAAAAAGTTGTTCTTTTGAACTTTCTATTCATCAAGGAATCCAGAAAAATATGCATCACTGTTTCCACAATAATATGTAGCAGACAAGCAGCACAACTGTTTTCTACATTAATAATAAGAAATGTTACATGAGCAGCAAATCAGCATATTAAAATGATTTCTAAAGGATCATGTGACATTGAAGACTGTTAATTGGCTGCTGAAAATTCAGCTTTGCCATCAATTTAAAAAATATTTTTTTTTTCAAATCGTTATTTTCAAACTGTAATGACATTTCAGGCTTGGTGAGTATAAGAGAGTTCTTTCACACACATACACAAAAAAACAAAACATTTTTATTGAACAGAAGTGTGCTTTATGTCATATAGAAGCTTATGAAGCTTATATTATACGCTAGCAATTAAATCAACAATAAAATTCTTAGCCACAAGCAGAATAAATGAGAAGAGCTCACCATGCATGCCATGTTTCTGATTGGTTAAGAGCTGTGACAAAGCCCAGAATGCATCTTCTTCATTCATGAACATTAACAGAATGGCAGCAATCTGACTCATGCCCTGGCAGTAACTCACTTCCTGCAGACAAGAACAGGCAAAGTCAGCTATTATGTAACATCTCCTTATTAACCATGGATGTGATTGTACACTTACCGTATTGTAAACAGAGTACGCAGAGAGCACATGGAACAAAGACTGCTGCCTGTGAAGAGAAAAACAGTGTTGTCAAGCTCAAACTCTCGTGTTGCTGACTTTACTGAATGTCACATCATCGGTGATACAAACACACATCAGCAACACACAAACCAACATCCATATTTTCCCACAAATATGCATTTGTTCCTTCAAATTACAGTGGAGCCCCTCCCATCATGTGTGAGCATTAATGACACCCTTCAGATGAGCAAGACTTTCCACTTGGCTCTCTAAAGCCTGCAATCTATTAAATCCTCAGTGACATCACTCCCGTTTCTGGCCTGCTGGGGGAACAAGCTCTCAAAATCGAGAAACCAGTTCCAGAGGTTGTCTGCAGAAGCAGCAAATAGAGAGCAAGATGTTGATGAACATCCACTCTGCTTTTTTATATTTCTCTTATACAGAATATGCACACTAACGTTCAAAAGTTTCTTCTCCTTGCTAAATATAACTATTCAATTGTATAAGATGTGTAAAGTTTTGTTTTGTTTTTTTAAAACATTACTAAATCACTTAAAAAACCGATGAAAGAAATTTTTTAGCAAATTTGTAATTTTATTTAATAATAAACTCATACATGGTCTCTGTTTTGTAAATGTGTCTGTGTTTTATGGTCAAATCTTAGGGCCTGTTTCAAATGGCACATTTGGTTTGGACTCTGTGAGGTCCACATAATCTGAGTTGCCATTTGGGAGAAGCGTTAGTTGATTCTGAAATCAGTTCTCCAAGTATGTTTCCTATAGTCTGTATGAAAATTCCATAGAAAGACAATAAACTCCATATACTCATAAAAGTGGAAGTGGGCAGTTTGTTACAGGTTGCATGTGATCTCTTTAGGCACTCAGATAAACTATTTATGAGCCATTACTGTCATGTGAAGCTTCAAGAGCTGAGTCAGAGTAAACTAGTGTAGTCTGAAAGCTTGTGAGAAGAATCTGTTCTAGGTCAAGTGTTATAAATGCTCCAAAGCTGCAAATTACGGTGCTTTGTCAGTGTACATATATTACATATAGTGGCGGCATCCAAGTATGCTGATGTTACATCACTGAGCAGCATTATAAGATAAGTGTTTTATTGAACGTGTAGAAGAAGAACAGAACAGAGCAGAAGAAGCAGAGCAGTAATTCAATTACTGTAATTCAAGTTATGAATGCATGTATGTTTTACTTACTTTACACCAAATCGATCCATAAACATGATGTGGTTTCGAAAGGTCCTGTTGATATCAAGGTCAATCTGTTTGATTTCGGAAGAGTACAGCTGGGCTTGCTCCTTCATTCTCTGTCAATCAAACAACAAACGACTTTATCAAAAACAGTTTAATCTTTGACATACTACCGTGCATTACAAGATGCCATTAGAAGACAAACATCTCTAGGTTTAATTATTATGTGATATGATCTTTTATAATATTGAATTGGGTTTATTTTGCCACGATTTGTTACACTACCGTTCAAATGTTGCATTTATTTGATAAAAACCGTTAAAACTAATATTGTGAAATATTACAATTTTAAATACCGGTAACTGTTTTCTGTTAACTGTCATTTTTATATATTTTCAAATGTAATTTATTTCTGTGATGGCAAAGCATCCATTAGTTCAGTCTTCGGTGTTACATGATCCTTCAGAAATCATTGTAATATGTTCACTCAAGAAACATTTATTATTATCAATGTTGAAAACTACTTAATATTTTTGTGGAAACTGTGATACAATTTTTCCTGTTTATATACACACACACACACACACACACACACACACACACACACACACACACACACACACACACACACACACACACACACACACATACACATACATATACATATTATATATATATATATAAAGTTATAAATATAAATATTTTGTTACATTCTTTATTACATTTTATGTAACATGTCTTTACTTTGATGAATTAATGATTTAATGGTCCTTGCTTAAAAAAGTATTATCTACTTCAAAGGTCATGTTGCAAGTATACAGTTTAGAAGTCATTACACAAAAATATTTGACCATTAAATACTGCTAAATATCAACCAGAATTAAGTATTTAGGACAGCTGTGTAATGTATTTACAAAGCTACTTATATATATATCTATATATATATATATATAAAGCCGGGTGTTTGGTGAGAGTGGGATTACTGGAGTGGTGTATATATATTGATATATATATCAACACCAGGGGTACTATGTTCAGCGACATGGTGGAGGCTACAAATACTTCCTGCTACCGGTAGTTGTAAAATCTCAGCAGCTCTGAAGGTTTGTTTAGCTTGTGTTTTGTTCTCTCATATCTCTTTCCATGCCATATATCAGCCATCTGTCTGTTTTCAGATCACACTCTAATCCCTTTGAAATAGCTCTACCACAACACCACTCCAGTAATCCTACCCTCACCAAACACCCGGCTTTAGGCCAGCAGAGACTTGCGGCTACATAGTGTCCATAGGAGCTATTGCGTGGGAATGTGTATGCATGGATGTTTTTATCCCTTACCTCATATTTTCCTGCATTGTCGCTCTTTACTTTCTCGACATCCAGTAGCAGGGCCCAAGCCTGTCCTCTCAGCTGTAGTGGGATGCCTTTATACACCCGCTTAATCATCTGCACAAAGACACCAGTAGTAAGTGCAAGTGTGTGTGTGTGTGTGTGTGTGTGTGTGTGTGTGTGTGTGTGTGTGTGTGTGTGTGTGTGTGTGTGGTTTAGGTATACCCTATGTTATGGGGTCAAATTGTCCACACAAAGATAGCAATATACAAATTCCTTGTACTTGTGGAGACATTTTTGGTCTTATAAATCAAACTAGGTGATGTTTTTAGAAAGTGTATAAATGCAGAACGTTTTCTGTGATGGGTAAGTTTAGGGTTAGGGGATCAAATTTGTAGAATATAAATAATATATAATTGTTTATCATGTCTATGAAAAGTCCACATATAACATGAAAACCCAATGTGTGTGTGTGTGTGTGTGTGTGTGTGTGTGTGTGTGTGTGTGTGTGTGTGTGTGTGTGTGTGTGTGTGTGTGTGTGTGTGTGTGTGTGTGTGTGTGTGTGTGTGTGTGTGTGTGTGTTTTAAGGATCACTCTGGTTCTCATTGGAGCTACATCACTGTGCTTTCTTTGATTTCCAGATGAATGATTGCAACCTCTACATGTGAAGCTCACCCGGTCACTGTTCCTGTACTTGTTCCAGTTCTTCAGCATCTTCAGCCATTTCTGCACCCTCTCAATCTCCACCTGTTTTTGCTGCACAGGGGAAAACAACGAGATCTGATGAAGAATGATTTGCAAAAAAATATATATATATACATATATATATATATATAAAAAAAAAAAATCTTAAAATAATTTAAGAAAAAAAAAGAAAAAAGCTAAAAGAATATCTCATCCATATCACATGCTTATAATCCTTAGGTCCATTAACCGACAGACAGGTATGAGTATAAATATCTCCTACATGACACAAACAACCCTCATGTTTTTTTTTTTTTCTAAGTAATATTTCTTTCCTCACATGTACCAGTACTCCGGGATTAAACTCCAGAACAGGAATTCAGATCTCCCTGCCGCTATTAACATCTGTTCTGAGGACAGCTTTCCCTCTTTCCACCCTTAGTGTTTAACCTTTATGTGCCACAACACGACTGCACAAATGTCAGCTGGAAAATGCATCTGTCACCTCCACGCTGTGAATGTCACATGGGAACACACCTCCAGACAGTCCAGCTGTGTCTGCCACACACTCTTGTATACTAAACGCTCATGTCTGAAGGTCACCATACGCCTGTTTACAAAAGAGTCTCCACACTGCTACTGTTTCAGTCTGTGATCCTTTATGTTTTCTTGTGTGTTTCTGTCTGTGAATATCATCTTTCCCACCATTCTACAAAATAATATTTGAATAGTATATTTACATGCCGTTTGAATGTACCTGTATACTATATTTACATGCTTTATTTGTGTATGTCTACATTACCTTCTCTTCAATGGCACTGGGTGTGGGTAATTCTTCTTCACTGTGGGAAAAACAAACAGGTAAAAACACTAATACTAATACTATCATACAATCACAAACATTGTTTGGATGGAATTAGGTTTAGACCCTGAGTAGACCCTCTGTAATTACTGAGGTTGTGTGTCAGAATTAAAACCGCAAAGTACACTAGAGTTCAAAAGTTTAGGGTCTGTTAGATTTTTTAAAAATGTTTTTGAAAAAAAATCTTAAGTTTACCCGGGGCCGGATTAAGAGTTCAGAGGCCCCTGGGCACAATGACTTGTTGACGTGCCCAGGGCCCCTTAGATGTCCTGGGCCCCTGGGCAATTGCCCAGTTGCCCTAATGGTTAATCCGGCCCTGAGCTTACCCAATTCAATCTATTCCTTTGAGATAAATGCTGAATTTTCAGCATCATTACTCCAGTCTTCAGTGTCACATGATCCTTGCGAAATCATTCTAATATGATGATTTGCTGCTCAAAAACATTTCTTATTATCGATTTTTAAAACTCAAAAGAAAATAGTTTGTAAATAAACTATTTTGTAATATTTTGTCTTTACGGTCACTGTCAATTGGATGCATCCTTCCTGAATTAAAGTATGAATTTCTTTCAAAAGAAATAAAAAATATTACAGACCCTAAACTTTTAAATAGTAGTGTATGTCTTGTAAATCCCAAATTTGCATAGCCTTATAAGGGAAAACTAATTTGTTTCCAACAGCATTATAGTCTTAAATCGCTGCTTTATGTTTACATGTGCTGACAGACAATGTATGCTGATAAAAATAATAATAATACAATGAATGAAAAAAAGACTGTCATTATGAGTGACAATTTGTTTCAGACAAAATAAAAATAGCTTAATGGGGCATATGAGTAAATGCATGTTTCACTTGACAATATGGAAACTGAATGCTGGGTTTTCCCCAGGACTTACTGAAGAAATCCAAAGCGATCCGTAACTCTGTATATGCTGTAGTCTGCATCCTCCCAAGGATCGATCTGAACTCCTGCGTCTCTACCCTGAAATACACACATGAGCCAATACTTTATTTTGTCTCATTTGTACACAGACTTTGTAGAGTTTATCAAAGGTGCAACAATTTATCCAATTCCAGGCCACTTCTAAGCATCTTTAAAGGCAACAGTTCTGATGTTCTAGACTTTCGGGAGTGATTATATTATTTTCATAATTATATAAATAATGGTAATGTAAAAACACATTGAATGCTATGCTATGATATAAATACAAAATCATAAAATTATAATATTATGAATATGAAATAAATTTAGAAATATGAAATAAAATTTCCTAGTGATCATGGCAGCAGTAAATCTGTGATTAAAGTGGGCAGTTAACTGTGTGGGACAATGTGAGCCAAATACAATTCTGCATTTATTTGAACCGACAGTTGACGTTTTAAAATAAGTAAGTAAAATAAATGTTTAATACACTTGGGCACATTGCAGTTTTTATAAACTGAAAAAAAAACGTGAATAAAACAAATAAATATAATATGTAACACATTTTTGATTAATGGGTTCATATTAAATGTTTTGTAATTTCACTGAATATCTACATTATAACAAATGTGTACATTGGAGATCTGAATCTACGCCTCATCACTTTTTGCCATGACTGATTTTGTCTCCATCCCATCGCAGTGATGCATCTACTGTAATACAGGGGAAACATTTCTAATAGTCGAGCTGAAGTCGAGCATTTTGTTTGTGTGTCATAAGTGGCAGTTCTGTGCTGGAACTTGTCATTTTTAATGTGTTGCTGAGTGATCGATGCAATTATGGGAAAACGACAGCAGCAATATTCTCTCTAGCACACAGCTCTCCATACACTTTTCTGTGGCTCGCAAAACATCCTAGTGAAATTACTAAATGCAAACAAATGTGTCCCAACTCTTGTCATAAAACCAATGCCATTGAGTGCAGCTGACGTTTAAAAGCTTTTCCAGTTGGTGTGGATTGATTCCCTGAGGGGGGACGGCTGCTGCTCTCCTGCCCTCTTCTTAACCCCATGGTGGAGAGAAGAGTGGAAAGCAAGCAGTGATGTGTGACAGACAGCCGGGGTTTATAGTCCCAGTATTCCCCCAATTTCAAATGAGTCTGTTAGAGAATGTCATGATGTGCCATGGTCAAATTGATTACCATGTCATCCATATAGACCACAAACACTTTGTTGGTACAAAAAATATTCTGTCTAATGCACTAGCACATAAAACTGCCTTTAACACCTCCCAACGTTTTTTTTTCCCTCTTGACATATCTAAGGGAGTTTTCCTTACCACAATATGTATTGTGAAAATCGCTATACAAATAAAAACCGACTTGACTCAGCAGCCACAAAGGTCATAGCTCATGTGAACAACCTCAAAGGTTAGAGGTAGACAACACAGTGCAAAATAAACATCTACAGCATTCAAAATTCAAAACATACAGTACAGCTAATCCTCAGCATAAACATCTTCAAAACACTTTGCTATTCAAAATCTAATCATTACACTAGCGTTCAGAAGTTAGGGGTTGGTAAGATTTTTAAAGTCGTTGATGCTCATCCATTTATTTAAACAAAAATACAGTAAACATTTGTTTTTACTATTTTTAAATGTAATTTAATCTTGTGATGGTAAACTGAATTTTCAGCATCATTACTACAGTCTTTAGTGTCACATGATGATCCTTCAGAAATCATTCTAATATGCTGATTTGCTGCTCAAGAAACATTTCTTATTTTTATAAATGTTGTAAACAGTTGTGCTGCTTAAAACATTGATACATTTTAAGTAACATCATCTATAACTTTACTGTCACTATTGATCTATTTAATGCATTTTTGCTGAATAAAAGTATTAATTTATTTACTCAACTTTTGAATTGTAGTGTACATACATTAATCACAATTCTGGAACAGTCATTTTTATTAAATCATACTGTACATTAAAGGAAATAGGCAAACTTGAATAAGTTACAGAAAGTATCACAGTATTCATACTTTTTCAGTGAAAATCTGATTTTAAAAAAGTGAGAGTAAACGGCACAATTTACCTTATTATATTTAGAGATGATCTCAGCACGTTCCTCTGCTATCAGCACCTCTATGTCCTTCTTCATGTCAATATCTAGAAATACAGCACATAAAAAAGGAATTAATGACAAGGAGAAAAAAAAGAATACTGACAAAAGTTGAACAGTCTGGAAGATACGTTAAGTTTTATTTGGGGGCTATATTTTTCTAAAGATCAGTATTAAAAAGGGTAACTTTTAGGTTTAGGAATCGAAAATGGATTCCAATTCTGGAATGTGATACTTAAGGTCAGGAATCCATTTCCAACCGTTTTAAAGCGCAAAAAAAAAATGCAAAAAGCATTACTGATAAGTTGGTTAGACTGCTGATTTTGTTCATGGAAATCAGCTGCAACAAAACATTTTACCAAAAGACACAATTAATATGTGTGACAAAGATGGTTCACTAAATGTTTCTACTTACTGGAATCGAAAAGAATTGGAAAAAATAAGCAGAATCAGAATGGCTAAAATTCAAATGATACCCAACCCTAGTCACTTTGCGCTATGAGGAAGACTCAGAACCAAGCCTAGACTGTCGAGCGCAACATATTCATCATTTAGACTGAGGAACTGGTCCAAAATCAGATCTTTTTGGCACTTGGTAACCTAAGCGCTCATAATGTTTTGAAGATCTTGTTGGTCATATAAAGGCCTTGACTGTCTCAGAAACATTATCCCCATGGGAACCTCAGAGCCAAAGCAAGGGAACAAAGATTCCCGCCAGGCTTCAGCTGTCTGAGAGTGCTGTGTGTCTGCTGAGTCTGTCACACTCACACAAATAGAATCTGACAAACACAGTCACCCACCCTAGGACACAGCGTTGCATGGCATGTCATTATAATTCATATTCAATATTTCTAGCCCATCACCAAAACATACCATCTGGCATTTAAATCTTCAATAAGAAGGAGACAAAAGCTTATTCCAATCATAGAGCTGATAAGTGCTGATGCAAGTACAAGTGAACAGAGAAGAGAACTGATATATGCGTTTCATAAAAAAAAAACTGAAAGTAAGTGGTTAAAGGCATCATCAGGAACAATAATGGTTTGAGAGAGAGAGTATGCTTACATGACTTTAAAACTAGCAGGAAATAATTATGTGCCTGTGAATTTTTTACTACTCAATCAGAAAATAATTTACTCCAAAACCCATACCACAGTTTGTAAAACTAAAGGAAAGCAAAAGACTTTGCTTAGCATTTTTTCAGCCTACTGGCATTATATTACATTGACATAGAGAGTGATTTTAGTGAGAACATATACAGTTTTAAAAATGGTTTAAAAGGGCAGCGAGGTAGTCCAGATCATGGCTTAAGAAATATTAAAAACATGTCAGATTATATAATGCAACACAACAACACTTTAGTGTCAATGTAGTGCTCTGCAAAACTCCCAAAGCCTTCAAATAATCCAAACAATATTTACAGAGAAACAATAAAGAGCTTATGCCACAAAAAACAATATGCCACATAATGTTACATTTCCTCAGGAAAGCCATTCAAAGTTCACAGATCATTAGTTAGCTAGAAAAAAAGAGGAGCATTTTGATAAAAATATGCACTATATTACATATTAATTTAATGAAGACTATGTTTGAATACATCAAGAATCACAAAAGTGTTTATTACAGCCACAGTTTGAATGTTTATATTAAATTGGAGTAAAAAATAATTTAAAAAATTAATCAGTTTTGTGGATTCTTGTTAAACTATACACGAAGAGTCACCTTCAAAGAGACTGATCTAAAATCTGAATAAGCTGGCCTGATCCCAAACTTACATAAACCAAGATGATAATCTGTCAAACACCCTAATCCACATCCCTAAGGATAAGTGCTGAAATCCTTCCTTCTCCTGAGGAAAGCATTGTCGTCATCTGCCACCTTTGCAGCAACCAGCAAAATGCTTAGGTTATGCAATATTTGATGAAACCCCAGATTACAACCCTCAAGATTGTCATTCTTAAAGTACAAGTGCTCAGAACAATACATATATGAACATATTTACATGTAATGGTCTAATCCAACATACCATATTCATTATAACATATGTTTTCAGTTATTCATACAACATCTGATGCACAAACTTGGACACATCATCAGTGTTGTTTCCCGGCGCCATTGGGTGTTTCGGGTCTTCAACAGACACCCTCTTCCAGGCGACCCGACTGAGTTTAATCAAGCCTTGGCCTGTGTCCAAGTGGCATTTTGCTATCCTCACATCACCCCTTTTCAGCCATAGCTATTTTGATGCACTCTCTGCAGCCTCCATGCTGTTGCTGATGGCTCTTCTCCGGCTTGCACCAGTTATTCCCAACATTCAATAAGCCTTGCTGAAGGAAGGACCTGCAAATTCTCAGTGACTCACCTCCACCTGGTTTCCAACCCATTCCAGCAGCAGGCCTCCAGCAGTCCCTCATACTTCTGCCCTTTTTATCTCCTGTGCCTCTTCCATACTCTCCTCCCAAGGCACAGTTAGCTTCAGTAGGATAAGCTGTTACGTAGACTCCGAGACCAATATGATGTCTGGTCTAAGCATCGACTGGGTGATGTGTGCTGGAATTTTCAGCTGTTTATCCAGGTCAACTGCATCACCCAGTCTCGTGCTGAGTAGAGCAATCTACCAGGGTTGTTATTGCAATCATCCTGGCTGAAGCGTTGGCGCTTCTGCTCTCGCTAATCCCCCTGCTGATTCCCTCAGCTAAGGTCTTGAGGACTTGATCGTGTCACCAGCCATAACGGCCATTGCCCAGGACCAACTGCTCAAGATGTGTTCAAGAGAGCCAGCCTATCAGGGTGCATGTTGGAGTTTCTACCTTACCCCAAACAAACAGGTTGGGAGGATGTTGTATACCCCTTGAATCAAAAACTTGATCCTCTGAGGGTTCCATTTGCATATATCCAGCCAGGAGACCTTCCGCACCATTGTCTGCTCCAACTTCATCCTGACATTCTGTTTCTTCATTGCTACAACCCTGCTTGCTTGCTGCTCCTTCCTCCACTGAAGCACGCACCTCTTCTTGCGCTAGCCTTGACTTTTCCTTCTTGCTGCCAGTGTTGCAACGGTTTGTTGTTGAACTTCCAAATCCAGCCCTACCCTGTGCCACAGTCCCGATGAGAGCCAGGTGTTTCAGCCTAGCTTCTGCCTGTTGGATTGCCTCAGTTGCCTTCCACTTCCTCCCTGTTCTCAGGACAATGCCTGCACCGGACACTTTAGCATCCTTTGACCCTGAATACTGCAAATGTTCTCATGCCCATGCAATGATGAATTCCTCCCTAATGGAGCTGAATGAGAGCCTGCTGTTGCCATACAACCCAATACTGCTCAAGCTGCGTGGCACACCCAACCATCTGCGTAGATAGGTGTTCACTCTACGCTCAAAACCTACCACTACAATCATAGGGACTTTGTAAATGAGTAGGTGCCAGAGGATTTTTTTGTAGGATAACATGCAGGTAGATCCATCCCTTAAATTTCCCGGGGAGCCCAGACTTGTCCACAGTTCTTAGCCACCTCTTCAGATCGGACGTGGTGGCCTTGATGGAGTCTGTGTCCTTTAGGCTGCAGCCTTATCACTTTGATTAATTAAAAGCTGCCCAACAGGATTTCTGTAGTCTAGGTATTTCCTCTGTAAACCTCAGTTTGTGTGTGTTTTTTGTTAGTCTAATCCAAGGCTATTCAACTGGGGGCCCGCCAATCATCTCCATCCGGCCCGACTGCACCAACCTCCCTCCTCCTCTTTTCCTGGCGGTGCAAATTTTTCAGCAGTTATTATGTGTCCCGTATTTCTGTCGACTGAACCAGCGATACCAATCATTTCTGAATTAATCATTCTTTTGGTTCGATTCTTTCTAAACACGCTTGCATAACGGTCTGAAACTATTCGGATTCGTTGGGACCGCTCTGTCACTGAATAAACTGAAGCGGTTTCTCGGTCAGTACAGTAACAACAAATAGCGCTGTTTTCAGTTGTTTCACTAGTTATTTCAGCACGGCCCAGTACGGAGTTGCTGTACTTCTGGTCCCGGACACTATTATTAAACAGCATTGCGACAACCAGTGGGAAGCATTTTAATTTGACAGGGACCTCTCTGTTACAAATCACAAATCACTCGATGATTTAACTAGTATTAAATCGGATGAAACAGCATCAATATTCCCAGCAAGTCTGATGAAGAAAGCAGAATAAACATTGTGCCATGAACAAAATTAGAAGACTTTGAATCCCCTAATTACCACCCTTACAAACATTTACCATGGTTTGGGCAGAAATGTGGAAAATTGATATTGAATATGTTATGGTCATTTATATTGCATTAGATTTATTAGATGGGTAGAGGTATATCCTGTATAATTAATTTTTGTTATGCAATTATGTCAGTTTCTTTGTGAAGGTGCGTATAGTTTTTAACCTGTGTTCAGGCATTTTTTATACAGTGGGAGTGAGTAGCCTGTGGTTATCAAGTCTCACTGTCAGAATATTTTGATTTAAGCATAACAATTATAAAATAAAAGCATTCTTATTTCTTACCAATAGCTTGTTTAATTAATTAATTTGTTCAAAGGAAAATAGTTGTACACAGCTGTAAATTATCAAGTTTTTATTTATTATGATCTTATATCTGCATACTGTTGGGTACCACATTTTCAAGTAAATTCAATACTTTTTTAGGTTAACGTTAGCTTATTTATTGAAACTGTTATGTTTCAATAACAGTAAAAAAAAAAAGGAAATTTAGATTCTTCCTCAATGTATTAAAGGGCACCTATTATGGAATTTTGAAATTTACCTTTCATGTAGTGTGTAACATAGATCTAAGTGAACAAAAACATCCTGCAAAGTTTGAAATATGAAAGTGCACCGTATATAAAGTTATTGTCTTTCAAAAGTGAGAGTCGACTCTGAGTAATTTTTATGAATCGTTAGAAGACCGAAGCTTTTTCTCTGACTAGATGACGTCAACTTGTCAAGTTATTTGAATACGATACGCCCACTTATTGCGCTCCAAGGCCAGGGAAAACATCATGGCGACGAGACGCTGTGTTCTGAAGTGCGGCTCAAAAGCAAACTTTTTTCATCTGCCCAAGGAGGAGCATTTGAAGACTAAGTGGCTACAATTCACTATACCACAGAAGTATAGTCCGAGCCTTGTGCTTTGTTCGCGTCATTTTGAAGACGATTGCTTTTTAAATGCAATCAAACTTGGATTCGCGAGCCGGCTGATATTGAAGGAAGGTTCAGTTCCAAGTGTATTTGCATCAGTCCTCCTCCGTATCACAACCTGTAAGTGTTATTAATAATTTTTGCTGTTATATTTTATGTAGCATGCTTAATAATTATTTTGTTTGTTGTGTAAGCACCGTTTAGCTTCTAGGTCTTCAATGACAATTGTATTGAGATATGTGAAGTGTTTGTCGTTGTTTTCGGAGTTGTCTTAAAGAATAGAGTAATACCTCGTAGTAACGTAACTGCAATTTTTTTTTTTTTTGTAAAAACGTTATGTTTATGCATCGGGCTAATGCAAACAAAGACTGATTGTGCTTTTACAATATGAACTCTGGGCTTGCTCGCTAACATAACATTAAATTCTTTATCTTATTTTTCGTTTTTTACTACAAACTATAAAGCAGTGGACTATAATCATTATTATAATACAATTTAATTGATAAAAGCATCATTGCACTCCGTGTTAAAAATAAGTATTATCTCTGTAAACACTGCTGGGTCATCTGACCAATCAACGCAGATTAGCGTCGCGCAAAGGAGGGGTTTGAAAAACGAGTCGTTGAACGAATCATTTGGGAGTCGGTGAGCAAATCAGGTAAAAATAAATGCATATTATACGAAAACAAAAGTGTTTTTTGTCATTGCATGCATGTAAAACTGTTGTTGGGGACTCCCACAACAACATTAGGAACATTTTAAATGTCATAATAGGTGCCCTTTAAAAACAGCTCCTACTAAAATATTATAATTGAAATACTGTATTTTCATTGAATGGTGGCACATCTTCAAATCCCTGCAAAACCCCACAAGTCATCTGCATGTCCTGTGGTAAGCATGTAGCCCAACCCTAATAATCACTAACACTTTCAATCCAATGCAAATGCATTTAAACGGCCTCTCATTGTGAGGTACTGTCAGCAATGCAACGGTGGATGTTTTCTCAAGGGTTTAAGGACTGTTTTATTGATATGATAGATGACAGTCTCCATGACAGTCTAATATCAATAGGGATACTGCAATGAATGAGAATTGTTTATAGTACACTATTTCTAAATTGTACAATATGGCAAATATGGCAAAACCATGGGCTTGTATCACCTTCATATTCATGTGTCAATATCAGTAAAAAAAATGGTGAAGCTTCAATAAGATTCCACCTAAGCTCATGTGAAAAACTTACCTATACATACACTTCACTGCAGTTTCCAGCTGAAAAGACCATTAGTAAGTAAAACAATTAATAACATCTGTTAAAACAATTGTTGATTGTTGACTGTTGAATCCAGTGTGCAACATTTTAGAAAATCTTAAAAAAAGGTGCAGTAAACCAAATGGATTTTGCATAAACTGCCTGCCCCCAAAAAAGGAAAAAAAGGAAAAAACATTTGCGATCCACTTTTTCTTCGCAATTTCTTCCTGTTATCAAACACAAAATGAAAAAGGGTTTATCAGAGGCAAGTTCCTGAATTCACTGCAGTTTAGTTACAGTTATTTCTGAGAAACAAGCATGACAGAAATTAGGCCAAAACATTGTGTTCTTGTTTGAAATGAGACAGGGTGGTGTTTGTATTTGATCACTTGTGTCAGTGTAAAAAAAAAAAAAAGCCTGTTTAATTTATCTGGACTTTCCATTTTAGGCCTGACTGCTGATTTCCTCCAACTCTATTTATGAGTCAAATACAAGGGAAAATGTTGACCTGCGGGCATAGATCTTACACAAGGTGCCATAAATAGCCATTTCTCTAGAGAGCTGGAGTCTAACGGTTGGCTCTCTAATTGTCTCAGCTCTCACTAGTATATGGAATGACAGGCCTTTCTGCTGAAAATCTTCCCAGCTGGATGTGGAACTCAACGCCTGACCTAGAAATCACTGCCCACTGGCCTCCAAAAATATGGACACTAAGGATAGAATAGAGTCTCACAAAATCTGAAGCATGTTTTATGGCAGTGCAGATTTAATGTTAAAAAGTTCAAACAGCAAATTAAATAATGTAACATTATATAATAACTGTGATTTATGTCATCAACAAACATTAAGGTTCATATTCTGCTGTACATTACATAATTAAATAATGTTTGATATTGTAATGACAGACAGTTATTATAAAATGCCCCTTTGGAATCTGTTTCAGTGATGTCACAGTAATGGTGCTTTTGTTGTTCATTCAACTGAAGAATATTGGCGAATGAACACAAATGCACACCATGACTTACGTATGACAGTAAACATGAGTGAATAAATGTGGGCTAAAGCTCTGAATTATTCATGTGCGCTGAATGAGGGCTATGTTTGTTGGCAAGCATACATAATAAGAGGTATTCAGCATTTTTAAAGAGCAATATGCATGCATGGCTCTATTTGACATCTTCCAGAACAGTTTCAAATTAAAAGATTTACTCATTATTCTTGATATGTGTCAAATAATAAACAAATAATTAAATTGACAAATAATTTGCCATCACTATTAGTTGTTATCATAATGTCTCAATAAATAATCTTAAACGTCAAAAGCATAATTTTATTTGATAATGTGTCCCAACATTGTCACAGTTTCCTTTCCGAAAGCAGCAGGCAGGAGCTTATACAAGGTAGTTGTTTCAAAGCTTGTCAAAAAATGATTATGTTTGTTTGGCAGAGGAGCTCAACAAACAAAAAAAGGTTTCAAGTGGAATAGATCTCATTCTCGAGTCATTCTTAAAACATTGCACTACACCTTCGAAAATTTTTTTAAAGTGTGACATCAGGCCTTGCTGGCCAGGCTGCTGGGTGTGCATGGAAATATAAGTATAGCATGGTTATGACAAAAAAAACAAAAAACACTACAGATCCCTTTATGCTAAAAAAAACAAAGAGGTCAAGGCAAGCCAAGGTTTAAACAAGCCAAGACTGGGCGGTATGACACTTTTTGTTTGAGGAAAGAGTTCTAATTTGGATGGGATTAAATAAGCATATAGGTCTGCTCTGTTGACATTTACTTTTCCGACGTACAAGGGAAAAGCTCAACATTTGGAGCTGGGGAGAGTAACAGTCGTGTGGGGGAGAGCAGTTGTCAATGTTCATGCCGGGACAACTGGCATCACTTGCACCGCCATCTGGGTGGGCCGTCACTGCCTCGTACTAGCTCACAGATGTAGAGCACTTCAACACACTGAGAGAGCCTTGTCCTGGCTGAGAGTCTTCACACACACAGTGGGGGCAACACTGAGACCAACCATTAATGTGGCAAGTTGTTTAGTCAATGTACATTAGTTCTGTGCTTTTATTTGAGCACAAGCATATGGTAGTGACAAGTGTTAACATCTGAGTAACTGATAAGTGAGTAACAGTGTGCTGGAATGTAGGGCTGCACACCATTTTGACCAAAGAAAATGTGAAATGCGATAACTTGTTATATGCGATATGAATGATAATTCTTTAAGTGTAAGATACATTTTAATTATGTTTAGTTATTATTAATCATATTCTATATATTAAATATATGTAAAAACTTAAAATGATATAACCAACATGTTTCTCAAATCTGAAAATGATACAACCAACATGTTTCTCATTCTATTTTTTATTTTTTTTTAAGAGAAGAAGCCATCCTAACTTACGGTGGCCAAGAAAGCTTAACACGCTGCAACTGAAGACAACAAATTAAGAAAATATCAGTTTCACAACACATGTGTGCTCCAAATACTCACAACTCAACTAAATACTGAAACGCACTGCAAAAGTTCACAACACAAGAACACCACGGAAACGTTTCCAGGTGACCCCAATAAGTGAAGAACCCGGCTGGGACATGCTTATTGCTCGTGACGTGAGCATCCCTACGCCCTTCTCCATTCTAAGGGCAGACGGCAGAACCCTTGAAGTGGAGACCTTGGAGTGAGCAGGCCAGGGTACTTGTGTGCCATTATATAGCTGTTTGGAACGCACTTGCTGAAGGGAGCAACGTGAGACAACGTAATTCCCTCATTATTTTTACCTGGGATGTTCCCATGACAACACAGCACGGTGTCCATCAGCTGAATAGCTGTTATTACCAGAAATATCTTATTATTGCTGTTAACATAACTGCTGCAAATAAATATACGAGAAAGTTTTTAAAATATGCATTATATATCTGTCAATGTCTCAACGACAAATGTCTCATTACAATTGCAAGAGTTAGAAAAACAGAACACATTTAGAAAAATATGACATAGTAATCAACAAATTATAAAAAAAAAAAATACATGTACACATTTAGAGAAAGAGATAGTAAAATATTTTTTTGGAATACACCTCATGCTGGTCTTTCTCTCATAGCCTCAAATCTTTTGACATGAAAACACTGCACCTTGCCAATTAATATATTGTACATGCAGACAGAGGTGACTGGAGCATCTTACTGTGGTAATTATTAGTCTTCGGAAAGTCAAAATAACGCCACACCTCCAATTTGAATGAGTCTACGTCGACATCTATGCTTGCCATCACTATGTTTGCTAGTGTTTGACGGTGCATGAACACTGGCACGGAGCAAGCGAGCGTTTTCTTTTTATTCGTATGGAAGTTGAGATTCACAATTGCGCGTGAGTGTAACTTCAACTTCCATTGAAATGAACTGAAAACGCTAGCTCTGCTAACGCCAGTGTGCACGTACCGTCCGAAACGCTAGCTACAACTTGCTTGCTACTATTGTGCCTGTAACGCGATGTCAAAGTATAGGCTACAGCTTTATAACCCATGCTGTTTAAAACATGTATTGCGATTCGTATAACATATCAACCATATCACATATTTTTATCGATTTTAAACTGGCTCGGAGTGAATCGTTACATTCCTACTGCTGTCACTTTAAGAGCTGCACGGATCCAATATATTGTTACACACATGCTTTCTTTCTAAACTGTTTACCCCACTTAAGACATAACTTACGTCAATACTCAATAAGATGAGCATTTTGACATCATTTTGTGTGTATTTGGCCATGTAAGCTGCGGAAGAGAACTGAAATCGGGATTACGCTTCCTGTGCGCATGAGTAGGACCTACTTTGCTTATTGCCCCTAACAACATTATGTATTTCACATGTCTACAGTCTATTCTAGGCTTTCTGTGTCGACCTAAAACTTAGAAACCCTACTGGAATAAACCAGATCCCAGATATACACAAAATACTAAGTAAAAAAAAAATTTGAATTATATAACATGAATAACACAGTCTCACCCCAAAACGTCACATACTGACGCGTCTTGACCATTCGGCAACATACGACGAAAAGGGTACCCTTTAACGTCCATATGTGACGATTCGGGAATGGTTGGGTTTAGGTATGCGGTAGGGTACCGCTAGAAGGCGCTGCTGGTGCGCTTATGTCTGCGTCTCATATGGACGTTAAAGGGTACCTTTTTCGTCGTATGTTGCCGAATGGTCAAGACGCGTCAGTATGTGACGTTTTGGGGTGAGACCGGGCTGACATGAACAACTCCCCATTAAGGTCTGAGGAAAAAATGTGTCTTTGATGGAAAAGCAAATCCTGGAGAGGAAAAACTAATAAGAATCTAGTATGCCAAAACAAAATATGTGGTAACACTTCAAGAGGTTGAAGGAAGGAAATGTGCAAAACCTACAGTCTAATAAACTGAAATTAAATTTTTTAAATATGTCTCATGTTTGATCCATGGCTAAGTGATTAATGCATGTGCTCTACGTAAATGCGGATCGGGTAGCGTTTCTCTAGTTCGAATGAGACATGAGAAAAATACAAATTTGACTTTCTTTACGTCAAGCGTTACAATAATCATTATTTAGTTTTTCTTCATTTCTGATGTCTCAATACATCATACTTTCATGAAATCATGCAACATACTCTACTCTGGACATCATTCATTCCAAAGCCGGTGCTGGATAAACAGCGAGCGTGCGTGCAACAGTAGCTGCGGTATGCTAAATTATTACAGTCTCTGGGGGTTGAATTATTTATTGTTATTAATTTCTTTCATTTCTTTTTTAGTTATTTAAAGATCAGATATTAAACCCTCCTAATGCATTAATGAACTGTATTGACTTTTTGCATCCCAGGGTCTATTTGGACCTGGTGGAACATACGTTTATAAAACAGTATTTATGAAACCAAATATTTTTTTTATAACAAAACACCACCAAAATATCAATATTACTCTGAAATGTTTTCAAACTAAATACATTTACAGGTGAAACTCGAAAAATTTGAATATTGTGCAAAAGTTCCTTTATTTCAGTAATTCAACATAAAAGGTGAAACTAATATTTTATATAGACTCATTACATGCAAAGCTAGATATTTCAAGCCTTTATTTATTATAATTTTGATGGTTATGGCTTACAGCTATGAAAACCTTTTCACAATATTCTAATTTTGAATTTGGGGTTGTCATAGCTTTAAGCCATAATCATCAAAATTCAAGGCAAATAAAGGCTTGAAATATCTCACTTTACACTTTTTACATTTATTTTTATTTATGTAGCCTACCTCTGCTTGGCCAAGATGGACCCCAATGCAGGGTTAAAATGTTAAATAAATGCATGATGTACTGAATGAGTACTTTGTTTAATAATTGTGAGGTCAATATTCAATATTGACCAAAATAATTGTGTTTATGATTTTTGCGAGCATGCCTAATATATCTTATGAGATATTTCTCCAAACTCCACAGTAGCTACAAAGTTTTTCTCAGTAGTCTCAAAAGTAAGAAGAAAACCCTGACAGTATTGATTAGTGATCTGTTTTTTCTTTTGTTTTGTTTTTTGCTTCACCTTGTACAGCGTCACCTTGTGTGAGATCAATATAGCACTAGTGATCACCTTGGTAAATGAAAAAGATATATAGTCATAGCCTAGCAGCCATTGCATTGAGCCATGTTGCTCATTCAGGTGATGCAAGTTTGTGTCTGGTCGTTTAAGACAGGAAGAAGGTTAATTTGAGATCCTTCTCCCTTGTCATTTTCTGTCCCACTTCTCTACTGTAGCTCACAATACAATAGGGAAAAGACCAAAAATAAAACTTAAAAGAAAGCTAATTTAGACAAACCTCAGTGATGAGAGATGTTTTTAATGTCACTGTAACAAGTAACCACTGAATGATACAACTGTACCCACATGGGGCTGGATAAAAAGCTTATTATGCAATAAAAAAAGAAAAAACAGATTAAATTATTGTTATTGAGCAGATTTATAAGAATAACTAATCCCTATGACAATGACATAAACAAAAAGCAGCAGAAGATAATGGTCTAGTCTCAGCGTCAGACGGCACACCCACAGACCTCCCACAATACATTCACTGACTGGCTAAATAATACATATTTCACTCAAAAATTACTGAAAATACCAATTCAAATCAGGAAACAAAGTAGTATTAAGTGTTCTGCCCATTTACATTCACATATGCGTAAATGCATGTAAATGAGTAATTGTGTTGAATAAAAGTCTTTTCTGTTTTCTGTCAATTCGTTTTTTGAGTTAAAAGTCTGGATATGCACACCTATCACTAAACAGTTTATTTGTCTGCCAGATGAGCAGTGTTTATGTTCAGTGGCTCAGCCATCCATAAACAGAGCCAAAGCAGTGTGTTAAACTGGTGTGCATGTCCGTCTGAGTGTCTTACAAATCCTGAGATGAACGCTCAACGCTTCAGTAACACTGGACACAGCTGAGTATAGAATTCTGAAATCTCTCCTCTGAACATCAGTGAAAAGGTGCATACCATATTTTGAAACAATTTTAGAAAATGAATTAAAAGATTATAAACAGCATGCACTAACACAGATTTACACAACACTCTTAAAAATAAATGTGCCAAATTGGGGTTTTCACAGTGATTCCAAGAAGAACCATTTTTGTTTCCCCAAAGAACCTTTCAGTCAACAGCTCTTAAAATAACCTTTTTTTTTCTTCTTACTGTGAAAAATATAGGCTATTTTTCCACTATAAGAACTTTTTGTGGAATGGAAATGTTCCATGGATGATAAATGTTCTTCATGGAACCATAGAAGCCCATAAAGTACCTTCATTTTTAAGAGTGAAGGTTGGAACTGAGACTGTGAGAACATAAATGTGAGATTTTTTTTTTAGTCATTTCTCTCTGACCTACAATTAAAAGTCTACAGACCCGTATGAAGGCTAAATAACTGTGAAATACAGCCAGAAGCCCACCCAAAAGCTTACACACAGATCTGTCATTGGCCTACTTCCATCTACTGAACATCTGTGTATGGAAATGCAAAAGCTGCACGATTTACCCCTAAATATGTGTGAGTGTTTGTGTGTGGGAAGAGAGAAAGAGAAACACTGACCATAATTACATGCACATCAATTTCTGATTAATGGTAAGACTATTTTAAAAGAAGAATAAGAAGCAGGTGAAGAAGAAGAAGATGATGATGATGTTTAGGCTACATGGTTCACAGCTACTGGAATATTCTTCTATGCATGTTATCAGCATTATCCAACTGAAATACTTGCATGTTATTGTTTTCTCTCTTGCTATTTACTATGCTGTATAGCCTATTTATAGATATTTTTATTTTTGTAAAGATATATTTATTTGTAATATACATTCAAATGTGAAATCAGTACATTCACTTTAATCAAAACAATTAACAAGATATTGGATTACTAATCAACTCCTTAATTCTCAATAAAAGTGTAGTGAATTGCAAAATGTAGTCATATTTTTCATGCTTGTAAAATGTTAGTTAACAATAGCTTATCATAGCTAATCATATCTTCACAGATCACACCAAACGTGTTTAATTTTCAACTAAATGAAACTTAGCTTCTTGCTGTCTGTATTAATATTCTTCAAAAACACAGTTATGGTGGATATTATAAAAACACATCATATTTTGATATGTGTAGCCTTCATTTGCAAATCCAACTATTCCAGTTTCAGCTTTCTGCATCTTGCAATTTATAGGACATGAATGCAAAATTAATGAGTTTATTAACTTGCCATTTAAATCACACAAATGCGAGAGCAAAATCTTTATTGGCCTATCTCAAGAACTCAAGAAACAGCAGTTTAATAATAAAGAATTAGGTATTCCAGTAAAGCAGAATAAAGGAACCCTGAATATAAGCACTAAATCTAAAATAATATAATAAAAAGTGCATCATGGTAATTGAAAAAGATGAAAGGGATTATTCGAAATGCAGACACAAAGGAATGCATCAAAGATGTGTCTAGATTAGAACATGGAGATTCCATAACCGAATCACCTGAACTGGGCCAGAATGACGGACGCATTTCAGAGGTGTGTGATGCAGAGAGAATGTTTGTAAACAGCTTCAGTTTAAATCCGCTGAAAGTGAATGGGTTCTCGCTGCTTTCTTCTGCATTTTCATTCACTGGTTCTTAGAATGACTACCATACGTGTATTTTGAAAACAGGCGACAAGATACAAATAACAGAGATGTTGATGCTACATAGTGGGTTTTTAAATCGTTCTCACTCCAGCTGCAAAATACATTCTAATGAGAATCACTTAAAATGACACTCCGTTGTGTCCTTGCAGTTTTTTCGGTGTAATGGATCTTGCATAATATCACTGTTATGCTATGCAACATCCAGTAACAGTATGGTGAACCAGATGCAATGATATCGAATACATAGGTAAATAAATTGCCGATAAAGGGAAAAATAATTACCGTTTATTGTGAAGACTCTTCATTCCTTCGTCGCTGAAAACATGGGAGGTAAAGCGAAGCGAATAGCTAAAATCCCGTGGCGAATACAATAGCTTCATCTAACAGCATTGAGAGCGGCGCAAAGCAGCAGCACGTCAGAGCGCACAGACTGTAGAAGCCTGTGCAGTTAGATCCTGGCTGGCAGATGGTCACGTGACCTGCCAGTAAACGCAGGGAAAGATTGTACCGTTGGCAGGTCAGATCACGTGACCTGCTGCCAATGACCGTTCATTAGGCATCCACTTAGCAAACGCAGATCTTCACCTTTGTGTTGGAGAATGTAATAGGCTACAAACTTTATACAAAATATTAAACATTTTGGTGTGGTGGTTTGTCTTGAGCCTTAATGCAGAAGTAGCCTAACCTATGTATAAACAGAGAATTTAAACTGGCCTTGGACTGAAAGATGTAAGAGGTGTAACATGAGGTAATGACATGTGGTCTGTGTACTGATTCGGTTTAGGTCAAACACGTGAATTAAGCACTTGTAAATGTTTAAAACTGAAATGCCATGTGAGTTTTTAAAGTGACACTTTCTCTTCCACATTCGGTTCAAATATAAAACAAAATAACCTTCCAAGGTATGGGATCGTGAATGGATGGAAGAACAGACAGTTTATTTTTAAAATAATTTCACACACAGTCCATATTCCAAATCGTTATCAACAAAGAGTGAAAAGAGAAACAATTGTGCCCTCTGTTGGTGATTAACTGACTGAAAAAAATCTATTGAAATAGCCTAAATGTAAACACGGTTATCAGACAAAAGGCGAGAGAAGGCCCTTCTTAGTGCATTCCTCGCAATATAGGTTTCTTTTGCCTTCCCTTAATTGCCAATAGATTTTGTTATCCCTTTATATATTCCGGATATAGCCTACTCTTGCTCAGGCCATCCTTAAAAATATTTTGATTTGCCGTAACAGCCAAAAAAAAAAAAGGGTCTGTAGGTAGGTCTATATTTTTTTTTCAAGATTCAGTGTGAAAAAAAAGAGTACAACTTTGGTCAATGTGATTATAGGTATGAATTTAAACAAATGTGCATATCGGGACTTCACTGACCGTTTTCCAGAAATTGTGCCAAGTTAAAGAGTAAAAAAAAGAAGAAGAAAAAAGAGATTTTGATAAAAATAATAATAATAATAAAAGTAGCCTACTCATTTCAAACTTTTTATAGATATATTTCTCAGGTCTGTGAGGCAAGTAGCTTATATGCTGAGTTTCGGTTTAAGAGAGGAGCTCCAGTTCCCGCCTCCGTGTCCAGATTTTATTGGCTGCTATATTTAGGCCTACCTCTTATTTATTAAACCCAGGAAATTGGTTGATGAAACGTTGGTTTAAATTAAGATACAATTAATACAAAACGAAATTCACTTTAAAGAAAGGCTTTCTACAAAAGCAAACTTAATGAAGTGGTCAAAATCATGTCTGCCCACTACATTTGTCTCCCGATATTTTCGGAATCATCTTATCTTATGCATGCTTTTCACTTTTGATATAATCAACATAGATGAAATGTAAAAATATATATTATTTTATTAAAGCATTAATATGAAACTAAGTAGTTTTTAATTACTAGACTACAACGCAGGACTACTCTATAGTCATTAAAACGACATATTTCATTGGCCTTATAAGGACCATAGACAGTAAAAGAAAGTGTAGGTGTAGTCATGTACAAAATATGCCTTTATCCATAAAAATGATAGCAATCATGTCTTTATCACACTTCTACGTTCAAAAAGCTGAAGCAGCCCCCCATTGGACATTCATGTTAAAAGATCAAATTCTGTACACACTTATATTAATAAAGCATGTGTAGTATACAGATTAGCAGATGAGCCCAATACGAACATTGTTTTTAATTGCACAATAGGCTAAGCGTTTCCTCCCATAGAAAACCCTTTTAATAAAGACAAAGCTTAATGTGGCTAAATAGGCTACTTCAGTGATATAGATCAAATGCTGTACACACCTTATTAATAAACTATCCTACAGAAAAGCAGATGAGCCCAGAATATGAACGCAACGCATTTAATTACACGTTAAGCGTTTTCTTCCCATAAAAAACCCTTTATTATAAAGCAAATAAAGGTGGCTCTTAACGTGTGTCAGGGATCAATCAAGCCCGGTCCCATCCACCACTCAACGATCACTTTCCCCAGAGTACTAAACACATACACCTGTTCCCCATCAGCAACCTCGTGATTCGGATTTTGAGATTTCTCAAAATCTCTCTCTTTCTCCAAAGTGATAGATAAAATCTGCTTATTTATTATAGTCAAAATTATCCAGCAATAGTGTTTTTTAGTAGCCTACTCGATCGAATTCAGCATTCGAATTCCGTTTTTATATGTGAAAGCAAAAACAAATGAACGAACGATACCCGGACCCTTGACCTCCGGCAAGTAGGCCTACCCCAGAGTACAGTCTGCTTGATGGGGTGGAGTGACATTTGGGCTACTTTTATTGGTTTATGAGGCTACATCAAAGCATTACATGTGCAATGTTTTAAAGTCGACATGAAATCAAAATTGACCTTATTTACATTGTTAGGGCATATTATAGTCTTGTGGTGAACAATTAATCCGTGCAAGTTAATACACAGAAAATTTTTTTGCCGTGGTAATCTTTAATCAAAGTCTGAAAAGGGCTACTTACGGTCTGAAATGGTGTTCTTTTTCGGATGACGTAGGTTTGACGGCATGGGTGGAAAACGCTTAACATGGCCACCGGTAGTGCAGTCTTGAGACGCCTTGATATCAAGCGCTGCGCCGGACTGCTGTTCATTCCTTCCGTCGGTGTGTTGCGCCACTGCAGGATTACTTTCCAGGCATCCTCGCCCTCACGGTGTGCTTTTTTGCATAAGTTCTTTGGTATCTTGACTGCAGCTTCAGCTTTGCCATTGGCCTTGGGATAATGTGGTGATGAGGTGATGTGTTCAAACTCCCACTCTGCTGCAAACCGCTTGAACTGATAAGATAAAAAACTGAGGGCCGCTGTCCGAGATAACCCGGTCCGGCAGCCCGTGACGAGCGAACTGTGCTTTGCAGCGTTTGATTGTGGTCTCTGCCGAGAGATCTGGGAGGAAGTCAATCTCCCAGAAGTCTGAGTGATGATCAACTATCAGGAGAAAGTATTTGCCATTCAGTTGGAAAAGGTCAGCGCTAACTATCTGCCATGGGCGTGTTGGCAGCTCGTGGGACATCATCTACTCTTTCTGCTGTTCAATGGCATACACATTGCAGACTGAGCATTTGCCGACAAAGTCAATGTCAGCTCGCATCCCTGGCCAATACAGAGTGTCGCGCGCTTGTCTGTAGCAGGCCTTGCCCCCAATGTGGCTTGAGTGTACCCTTGCTAACATCTCGGTACGCAGTACTTTAGGAATAACAACCCTGTCTCCTCTGAACAGCACTCCATTTTGAACGCTGAGCTCCTCCTTGTAGGCCCAATATTCTCTCACCTCCAGTTCAGCATCTTCTCTGAGGTCCGGCCAGCCCCTCAGTGTCACTGACTTCACCGCAGGGAGCTGCTCATCTTTGTCCGTGTGCTGTCGGATTTGTATGAGTCTCTTGTCTGTGACATTAAGATAGTCAGACTGGTTGATGTGCTCTACCTCTCTCTGCTCTGTTTCCAGACTGCAGACTGTGTGCCCACCAAGGCTGGAGTTTGTGTGTGTGTCTGACACCGTGGCTCTGCTAAGCGTGTCACTCACATACATTTCTGGGCCGGGCTTGTAGACAACTGTGAGATTATAGCCCTGAAGGGACAGCAACATGCTCTGTAGGCGCTTAGGGGCATTCAGCAGTGGCTTGCTGAAAATCTGGGCATAATTTTGCTCTGTTGGTGTGAGAGCTCTTGAAGCGAATGCCACAGGTTGTCCATCCTGCAACAGGACGCAGCCCAGGCCATGCTGGCTAGAGTCACTCTGGATTGTCACTGCCTTTGTCACGTCGTAGTACCACAGCACAGGTGTTGTAGTCACCAGCAGCTTCACTTCCTTCACTGCTGCATCATGTTTTGGAAGCCAGTGCCACACCGCATCCTTGTCCATGAGCCTCCTCAGCGGCTCACAGACCTCTGAGAGGCGTGGTAGGAACTTGGCCAGGTACGTCACAAAGCCAACGAACCGCTGCACGGCCTTCACATCCGTCGGGAGTGGCATGTCTATGACCGCCTTCACTTTCTCCGGGTCAGCTTTCAGTCCCTTTGCCGATAGAATGTGCCCGTGAAAGTGAACCTCTGGCACTTTAAATTGGAGCATCTTTATGCTGAGCCTTAGTTTGACCTGCCTACATCTGTCCATGAGGGCCAGCAGCTTGGCATCATGGTCACGCCCAGCCTCTTCGTCAGTATCCCCACAGCCCACGATGAGAATGTCATCTGCTATGGGGTCTACTCCATTGAGTCCCAGCAGGAGCTCGTGCTGCTTTCGTTGGTATACTTCAGGGGCCACTGAAACGCCAAAGGGGAGTTTTAACCAGCGCTTGCACCCCCAGGGTGTCCAAAAGGTGGTCATGTAGCTGCTTGCTTCGTCCAATCTGCACTGGAGAAAGGCGTCCCTTGCATCCACCAGGGTGAAGACCCTAGCCTTGGGGAGCTTGTAGAGTATGTCTTCAAGAGTTGGCATGATATAGTGTGACCGCAGCAGAGCCTGGTTGAGGTGCTTTGGATCGATGCATATCCGCAACTTGTCTGGTTTCCTGATGATCACCATATTGCTTATCCAGTCTGTCGGCTCCGTTATCGAGGTGATGTGGCCCTCCGCTTCGTATTTCTCAAGCTGAGCTTTCACTGCTGCCCTCATGGCGACCGGTACGTTGCGGGGGGCACTCTGGACTGGCTGAACCGCTGCATTTAGCTGAAAGTGCACCACCCCTGGAACGGATTCTACTGGCGCAGTGAAGACATCCTGATACCTCTCGATGAGAGCCTCCCTTTTCAAAGGCCCAGCCTGGATACTACTGTCCACCGCATTCAGGTCTGCTAGGATGGTGAACTGCATAAGACCAAGGCGCTCACATGTAGACCCAGAAAGCAGGGGCTGCTGACTGGTTTCGACTGTCTCAAACTCTAAGGTGTGTCTGCGATCCCGCACGACACACTCTGTCATAAACACACCCATAGAGGTCATTAGCTGACCAGAGTAGAGCTTGAGCTTGGTGCTGCTTGGCATGAGTTTCTCTCGTGGTGCGATCCGTATCTTGTCTTTCAGGCTCATAACGTCACACATGGCTCCTGAGTCTAGCTGGCATTTTTGCTTAACACCATTCAGTTGGAGAACAGCAAACCACTTTTTTCCTCTGGCGCCTACGGCCCCAATGCATTCGGTTGAGAAGAGATCATCTCCACTACCATCTGTTTCCTGGGCTAGCACTGGATTTTCCATGGAGTGAATGTGTGCAGATGCCTCTGAACCCCGGGTTTTCATGCAAACACGAGCAAAATGGTTAGCTGTACCACAGGCTTTGCACACCTTTCCGTAAGCAGGACATTGCTCTCGCCCTCTCCCATGATGCACACCACAGTATCTGCATGCAGAGACTTTTCTTCAGCTGCCTCCCTGTAGCATGGGGAATTTTTTTTGATGGCTGTCTGAATGCTGCATTAACGCTGTCCTTATGTGGCCTTTGTTGTTCCATGGACCTCAGTGTCATGTCCGTCAGCTCTGCAGCTCTGCATATTTCTATGGCTGTAGTTAGTGTCAGTCCTTTCTCTCTCAACAGCCGTCTACGCGTGGCTTCATTAGTAATGCCAAGTACTACTTTGTCTCTTATCAACTCATCCCTGAGAGCCCCATAATCACAGGTCGCCGCCTTTTCCCTCAAGCGGGTAAGAAAATTGTCAATGGACTCACCATCCTCCTGTTTGCAGCAGCCGAAAACATATCGCTCATATATTACATTCTTGGACGGTTTGAAGTACTCCTCTAACTTATCCAGAATGTTCGTCACATCTCCGCGTTCCGCTTCTGTCAACTGCAGGTTGTGCTTGTACACATGTCGACATTCTGGCCCCATTAACGTCCTCAAAGTGGCAGCTTGGACCGCTGAAGATGCGGCTATCAAGTCCACCGCCAAACTGTAATCTTCAAATTCAGCCCTGAAAATGTCCCAGTTTGCACTCCAGTCTCCACTGAGCTTCATTGGACCAGTAGGGGGGAATCGTGTGGTTGAATGCCATCTTGTAAATCAATCGTCGTCAGTGAGCCACGGAGCTAAAGCTAGGTAGTTAGCTGGTAGCGCTAGCCAGTAATACTGTATTAAACTAGTGAAAACAAAAAGAACTAAATATGCATAGTCACTCACTCCGTAATTGTGCTGATACACTGTCCATTGGCTGTCATTTTCTCGCTTTAATTAATAGCTAAGCCACTTCTGATACCATGTAGTAAGAATGAGGACACAGGAGTGCTGGTGTACTTGACTATTCATGTTGTGAACAAGCGCCCGCGAGCCGGGGCAATATAAACATGTAGTACTGACCATGAACACTAGATGGAGTATACATCCTGTAACAACAACAAGCACACTCAGGCCCGTAAGAGAGCAGCCAGAAAAATGGAGCGCAACTGGAAGAAAAAAAAGCTGCTAGATCTGCTTATTTTTCAACCCTATTAGAAGAAAATAAACAAAATTCTAGTTATTTATTTGAAACAGTGGCTAAATTAACGAAAAAATTAAGTTTAAACCCCAGACGTTTCCAAGCAGTACAGCAGTAATGACTTTATGAACTTCTTTACTTACAAGATTGATAATATCAGGGAGAAAATTATAACTATGCAACCATCTACTATAGTATCGCATCGGGCAGTGCATAGTCTCCTTGAGGAAAAATTTTATTCATTCATTGCTATATGAGAGGAATAATTTTCTAAACTCGTTAAATCATCTAAATCGACAACATGTATGTTAGACCCTATACCTAATAAGGCCCCATCCACTCCACACTACTGCGTTTTCGTTTAGAAACGGAGACCTTTTGCTACGTTTGCACCTCCCGTCCAGACTACAATGGCAAAAACGAAGACCTAAAACGGAGAAGTTAGAAACGCTGCCGACCCCGTTTTGCGTTTTGAATCTCCGGAGGGCGTTTTAGTGAAGACGGTCAAAACGGAGGACTTTAGAAACGATGACGCAGAGGCTCGCGCTCGGCTCTATGATTGGGTGTCATCAGTCATGGCGTATCCTTCCCTGATTCGTCAGCCACCCATCACATGACCCGTCCCCGGGAAGAAAACATACAAAAACAGCCTGGACTACATAACGTTAGTGACTGCAACATGGATAACGAATTACAAGCGTTACTGACGTTGATGTCTTTGCTAGCAGCTGTTGTGCAAGTAAATTCTGCATTTTACAATACTACAACTGCCTACATGTGGCTGTTTACACCAGCACGCGCATGTCCAGTGTTGGTGAATGGTCACGTGATCCGTGTTTTCAGCCATTTTAATGTGCACGGAGATCAATTCTAATATGCAGCTAAAACGCTGGTGTGGACGTAGATCTTATTTGTTTTAATTCTCAGTTTCTAAACTAAAACGCAGTAGTGTGGATGAGGCCTAAGCTATTGAAAGACATGATTCCAAAGGTCATAGATCCTCTTCTTAATATAATTAATTTATCTTTGTCATTAGGATACGTACCAAAAACTTTTAAGCTGGCTATGATTAAACCGCCGTAAAAACATTTTTGTAAATTACAGGCCGATCTTGAATCTACATTTTATGTCAAAGATAAAAGACAGTTTCCTCAAAACTATGTTCCTTTTTAGAAAGAAATGGTATCTGCAAAGATTTTCAGTCAGGATTTAGACCATACCATAGTACTGAGACAACTATCATAAGAGTCACAAATGATTTGCTCTTATCATCCGATCGTGGTTGTATCTCTCTATTAGTGTTACTCGTTCTTAGTGCTGCATTTGATACTATTGACCACAACAATCTTTTAAATAGACTCGAAAATTATGTTGGCATTAGTGGAATTGCATTAGCATGGTTTAAATCATACTTATCTGACCGTTATCAGTTTGTAGCAGTAAATTAAGAGATGACATCGATCAAAAGTTCAGTATGGCGTACCACAAGGCTCAGTGCTAGGACCTTTGCTGCTCACTCTGTACATGCTACCCTTAGGAGATATCATTAGGAATCATGGCATTAGTTTTCACTGTTATGCTCTATATTTCTTCATGCCCTGACAAAACTTATCAATTAACAAAATTAACTGAATGCATAGCTGATATAAAAAACTGAAAGACTAGTAATTTCCTACTACTTAATTCTGAAAAAACAGAGATTCTAATTATTGGACAAAAAACTTCCTCACATAATATCCTAAAATACTGTCTAACATTTGATGGCTGCTCTGTCAAGTCTTCGTCGTCGGTTAGGAATGGGTGTGCTCTTTGATACTAATCTTTCATTTGAAAGTCTAGTATCTGTAAAACCGCATTTTTCCATCTTAAAAACATATCTAAATTACATCATATGCTCTCAATGACAAATGCGGAACAATTAGTTAATGCGTTCATGACATCAAGGCTAGATTATTGTAATGCTATTATGGGTGGTTGCCCTGCACGCTTAATAAACAAACTACAGCTGGTCCAAAACGGCTAGAGTTCTTACCAGAACCAGGAAGTATGACCATACCAGCCCGATTCTGTCAACACTGCATTGGCTCCCTATTAAACATTGTATACATTTTAAAATATTGTTGATTACTTACAAAGCACTAAATGGGTCCCCAGTACTTGAGCGAGTTCTTAACGCATTATAGTCCTTCACGTCTATTTGCAATATCAAAATTCCGGCCAGTTGATAATAGGCCTACCTAGAATATCAAAATCGACTGCTGGCGGTAGATCCTTTTTCTATTTAGCTCCAAAACTTTGGAACAGTCTTCCTAACATTGTCCGGCAAGCAGACACACTCTGTCAGGTCAAATTCAATTCAATTCAATTCAAGTTTATTTGTATAGCGCTTTTCACAATACACATTGTTTCAAAGCAGCTTTACAGAAAATGCATTTCAAAAATATACACACAAAATACAGTTAGTTAATCATGAAATTTAGGGCATAACATATCGCCGGCGTTGGGTCGTCTCTTCACAGGCGTCGAGTCGTCTCATCACAGGCGTTGGGGCATCTGAAGTCTCCATGATCTAGACTAAAAACACATCTCTTAGACCTAGCATACATATAACACATTATTGACTTCTATAATTCAATGTTAGGCTGCATAGATTAGGTCAGCCGGAACCGAGAACACTTCCCATAAATCCTGATGTACTTGTTGTGACATCATAAGAAGGATGGCGTCTACGCTAATATTAGTCTCTCTGTTTATCTCAAGGTTTATTTTGTACAAACAATATCTGACACAAACATCTCTCTTCATAATGAATGTTAATAGTTAGCCTATAGGCTACATGTTGTGTAGTCTACATGGAAAAAGTGGACACAAGGCCTGCAGCCACATTAAGCCATACTACACAATGTTCATTACAGTATCATGATTGCCTTAAATTATTCCATATTTTAATTAATTGGTTCAAAACAATAATAACACTAGATAAAGACTCCCTTTCTTTTTGCATATACTGTACGTAAATTACAGTAGTTCCCCTTTTGTCCACTAGATGGCAAGAGATTCCAAGCTAAAAGCATTACCACGGATAACCTCAAAGCCCAACATGTGGACACACTGAAGGGTCAAAGGGTTGCAGGAGTGCTTCCCCTCTGTTCTGTTTATGCTGGCTTGGCTTTCATCATAGCTAGATGAGACATTTCTCTTATATTGAATGAAGCATACAAGGTTACAATATGGAGGGGTTTTTTTACGGCCATTAAAATAAACCCAAAACTGATGACAGAATCGATGGAAGAGGTCAGTTCTAAACAATTACAGATGAAAGTTTTTGGAATCATAACCATATTGCTTTACATATTATGACAGTTGGTTCAGGACGTCTTTTAAGTCCAGCCATTCATGCACTGTTGCTTTCAAGTTTTCTCTTCTGTGCTCACTGCAGGTGCGCCGTGCGGTTACGTAAGTCTGTTTTTCTGAGGGGATTTGCTGTCTCTGGTGAAAAGCGAGGCACTGAAGTGAGGGGGGCAAGGGCTACGCCTTTTCTTTTGTTCTTTTACCTGTTTCTGAGTATCTTATTGCCTTGTATTATCCAAGATACTTGTAAAATCCATTCAGGGAAAGAGAAATAACAGCAGATCATCTGAAATGAACCACTGAAAGTAATTGAAATGAGAAGAAAAATGGGAACTCAGTATGTCAAAATTATACAGTATGTCAAAAGTTACTAGTCGTTCATGTGTTACAACATGAAATCATTTGGACGTTCAAATGTAAATTGCTTTAAATATAGTGAACACGTTTTATGGATATGCTGAATACCTTTGTGATTTGAAACATACACTATTTTGGTGGCAAATAATAATTGTCCAGGTTGCTTTTAATCTTTTTAGCTTTGAACTGATATTTCCTCAGCTTTTACAAAAAAAATAGTCTCTCAGAGGACTTTGGGTCATAGAATTTATTTAGCCTACTTTTTCAAAGAATTGAGTTTGATGAATGGCTTTTCTTAATCGAATGACAACCATCCCAACTGTTAGGAACTACAAAGAGTTTGTGGAAATCGGATAGTGCTCATAAATTCAATGAAAGTATGCCTATAATAGACTTTTATGACCCTCTATGATTGTCTTGAAATGAGAGATTCAGCCCAACTAATCTGTAAACTGATGTTTTGTACAGTCTGGTTTAGTTTCATCCCACGTAGCCTGTTTGACTTCAATGAACTCAATGAATGTCTTTTGTTTATTTACTGTGTGCACTTCAAACGTCACGTTTACCATGACGTTTTTCATTTGATTGGAGAGCTATGATGTGAAATACCATTCATGACACTATATCCTTTATAATGGTACATACAGAATATGTGTGTGTACAGTATGTGTGAGAGAGTTCCTCTGCAAGATGTTCCCTTTCATTTGTTGTGGAAATTAGTGTCTGTATGAGGGTGTGTGCGTGTTTGTGCCGATGTGTGTTTTAGGGTGCGTACAATGGGTCATGGTTATAATAGCTATAGCAGAATTTGAGAGCAGCCACTTTTGTCAGCTCAGTATTTTAGAAAGAAGAGAAATTGAAAATCAAAGAATTGGCCTATATTTAGGAACATTACAAGCCTGAGGCACTGCAACCTGATTCAGTGCTGTTAGGCAGACCCTGTTCCTTCCCTCCATGACAGATTCATCGTCTTCAATGAATGGATGTGATCCAAGACCTCCTGTGCAACATGAGAGTCAATGTCAGAGCAGGTGGAGACCTTGAACAATTCTCTTTTTATGTGTACGGAGGAGGCAGTGTTTGATTAGGCACAGATCAGGATGTGTTCTACAGATTCATGTATAAATGTACAGAAGCACAAGAGGTCAATGACCCCCAGGGTTATCTTTTTTATTCAAAACTTGAATCTTGATTAAATATTCACCACATCATATGATTAGTATTATTATATTAATACAACAATATATGGATACATTTGCATTTTTCTTATATCTTATTGCTCCTTGCTGGATGGATGGATGGATGGATGGATGGATGGATGGATGGATGGATGGATGGATGGATGGATGGATGGATGGATGGATGGATGGATGGATGGATGGATGGATGGATGGATGGATAGACTGAAGGTTGATCAGAGCTACTCAAAGTGAGGTCACTGACACACTAGACACATGTCTTTCCTTGTTTTTTACATTCTTGCTGGGTGGACAGACTGGATTTCAGGGCACTTCCTTGACCCAGAGCTGGCTCACAGCTAATTGAGGAAGGTGCACTGGATGAATGAATTCCCGACTTCCTCTTCCCCACTGCCAGGTGGTGCAGGCAGAAATACCACAAACATTGCCATTTGACTGTTGATCTGGACAAAGCAGGTGGTCAGTAAAATATGAGGTCATGACAAGACAGTGTGTCATCAGGAGTGGTTGGCATAGGTGAGAACGACACAATTTGTAAGTCCCTTTGAACTGAAAGCTGGCGGCTTTAATCATGGGCTCTTCAGGAAAGTCTCTGTCGCCATAGAGTGGTAATGAAATGGAACTTGTTTACACAGTTTCCATGGAACTACCCACTGGATTTATTGGATTCATACTTTTTCCCTTAAATCAGGGAATTTGGTTTATTTAACCTATTCTGTGGGTTTTTTTCAAGGTTCCTATTCCCTTTCGCAAAGCAATGTCCGTCTGTGTTATAATAAAAGACATGTTTGAAATATGTTTCATAAAAGATTGCTCTGACCTTCACATTACATCTGTTTTCAAAGTCTATTTAGTTGCAAATGACCTGCAAATGATAAATAAAGGAGTGGATTGCAGAACTTTCAATAACCTTTAAAATGTTTTCTTCAGTTCGCTTTAATCCATTGCAAACCTGGTTTTACTTGGATATGAAGCTGAGGCTGGTAGAAATATACCATGCGCTGGATGATCTGAAATGGTCATGAACTTTTTCTTTGATGAACCTGCACTCAGACTTGAATTAAACAATTTCTAAATAGAGTCTGTAAAACAGATGGAAAGCATAGGGAAGGGGGGAGGGGACACGGTTTTGCGTTAGGGAAAGTCTTATTACCTGCGTCATGGGTTTTCACTCACAGAGAAAGGCTGTCTGAAAGTAAGCATTTGAGCTCCACCATCTCCCAGGCTTCCAGTTGGGAGTAATGTTCATATTGAATAACACAATGTTGTGTGGTTGAATGGTTCAGCTCTTCGTTTCTAGAATCTTCTCCACTCAACCATCCCAGTGTCAGTCCCTTGTCAGTCCATTACCAAATCACTCATTGGTGTGAGAAAATAACAATCTGGTCTCTCGCTGCCTTTTCATTGCAAAGTTGTTCAAAGCAGAGGAACAACTGGCTTTCGCTTACATCAAGGACGTTTCTGTCTGCGTCACGGGGGTTGGTGTTTCCATTACCTTATACTCAGAACACCAGAGGAGCCACACTACCTCATGAGCCAGACCTTTGATTGATGTGCCTCAGCCTATAGTGGTGTGGATTTGTGGTTTGCAATATATAATATTTTGTTATGAAGTTGGACTCAGTTGTGAGTTGTGACCTCAGAATTTGACCTGACTGACACTTTAAAAAAGCTGTCTGTTTAAATTCAGGTCCAATTTTGCTGTAACTTTAAGACTTCTGTGATTTGACATGGTTTGCGGTGATCATATTTTCCCATTTAAAATGAGTAACAGCATTTAAAAACCAAGAAAGAACAGCTTTCACAAACATATTCCATACTTTCCTTAGTGAACAAATTACTTGCTATTAGCCACCCCAATTAAGCTATTTTTCACTCATGTCCATATATTTAGGAGACACGAAAACTGTATATATATCACTGAATATATAGCTTATTCAAAAACACTTCTCTCTCCAATATAATTTTCCGGAAATGTGAAGGCTCAGTTTTGTCTTAATTTGCCATATAAAATTAGCTTGATGCGATTTGGTAGTGTCACGGAATACACACAGGAGAGAGAGATCCAATAGCAGTATTTATTAAGGGTAATCCGTACTCACATCAGTCCAGGCAAAGGTCATACATCCAACAAGGCAGTCCAAGAAAACAAGAAACAGACACAAACTGGCAGACAACGAAGTGTGGTGACATAAAACAAGGACTCCGTGACATGAACTGAGACAGACAGGGTACTTATACACAGACACTAACAAGGAACAGCTGGGAACAATGAAGACAGGGAACAGCTGTGTGAAATTAACATTGATGGGTAACAGACAAAGGATTATGGGAAATGTAGTATAATGTGGATGACACTGTGGGAAAGAGGACCTCTAGTGGACACCAGGAATACCCAAACCAGACACTGTGACATAATCCCCCCTCTACGGAGCGGCTACCAGACGCTCCAAGACTCACAAAAAAACAAACAAAACAAAGAGTCCAGGCGGGAGGTGGAATGGTGGAGGATCAGGAGGAGGAATGGAGGGCCAGGACCATGAAGGGGAACAGGAACAGGGGATGACGACTTAACCGGCGGCCGGGGCGAAGCAGACCGTCCATCGGGTGGCCAGGGCGGAGACGACAGTCCATCTGGCGGCCAGGGCGGAGACGACCAGGGCGAAGACGACCACTCGGGCGGCCACGGCGGAGACCTTCTCTCAGGTGGCCAGGGCGGATCCGGCTGTGCAGGCGGCCGGGACGGGGCGTGTTCTTCGGGCGGCCATGGCGAAGACGACCACTCGGGCGACCACGGCACAGGAACAACAACCGGCTCAGGAACAGCAGCAGACACCGGCTCAGGAACAGCAGCAGACACCGGCTCAGGAACAGCAGCAGACACCGGCTCAGGAACAGCAGCAGACACCGGCTCAGGAACAGCAGCAGACACCGGCTCAGGAACAGCAGCAGACACCGGCTCCGGCACAGCAGCAGACACCGGCTCCGGCACAGCAGCAGACACCGGCTCCGGCTCAGGAACAGCAGCAGACACCTGCTCCGGCTCAGGAACAGCAGCAGACACCGGCTCCGGCTCAGGAACAGCAGCAGACACCGGCTCCGGCTCAGGAACAGCAGCAGACACCGGCTCCGGCTCAGGAACAGCAGCAGACACCGGCTCCGGCTCAGGAACAGCAGCAGACACCGGCTCCGGCTCAGGAACAGCAGCAGACACCGGCTCCGGCTCAGGAACAGCAGCAGACACCGGCTCCGGCTCAGGAACAGCAGCAGACACCGGCTCCGGCTCAGGAACAGCAGCAGACACCGGCTCCGGCTCAGGAACAGCAGCAGACACCGGCTCCGGCTCAGGAACAGCAGCAGACACCGGCTCCGGCTCAGGAACAGCAGCAGACACCGGCTCCGGCTCAGGAACAGCAGCAGACACCGGCTCCGGCTCAGGAACAGCAGCAGACACCGGCTCCGGCTCAGGAACAGCAGCAGACACCGGCTCCGGCTCAGGAACAGCAGCAGACACCGGCTCAGGAACAGCAGCAGACACCGGCTCAGGAACAGCAGCAGACACCGGCTCCGGCTCAGGAACAGCAGCAGACACCGGCTCCGGCTCAGGAACAGCAGCAGACACCGGCTCCGGCTCAGGAACAGCAGCAGACACCGGCTCCGGCTCAGGAACAGCAGACGACACCGGCTCCGGCTCAGGAACAGCAGACACCGGCTCAGGAACTGCAACAGACACCACCGGCTCAGGAACTGCAACTGACACCACCGGCTCAGGAACTGCAACTGCAACAGACATAACCGGCTCAGGAACTGCAACAGACACCACCGGCTCAGGAACTGCAACAGACACCACCGGCTCAGGAACTGCAACAGACACCACCGGCTCAGGAACAGACACCGGATTGGCAGGCGTGACGTGAAGCTCCTCTGGATCGGCAGACCTGCTGTGTCTCCTCCAAGCACGCAGTACTGCTACTGCATAAAAAAGGAAGACAGCCTTCTTTGCCATGGCAGGACTGATGGGAACAGCCTCCAGCACAGGAACCGTCTCTGCATCGGCAGACGTGACGTGGACAGTCTCTGGATCGGCAGAAGTGAGGACGTGGACAGTCTCTGGATCGGCAGACGTGACGTGGACGGTCTCTGGATCAGCAGACATCCTGTGCCTCCTCCACGCATGCAGTACCACCACTGCATAAAGGAGGAAGACCGCTCTCTTGGCCATGGCAGGACTGATGGTGGTCTGCTCCAAGACGATCTCAGGGATGACGGTGGCCTGCTCGGAGGGGACGGCCTCCGGGACGACAGCGGGCTGCTTGGAGGGGACGGCCTCCGGGACGACAGCGGGCTGCTCGGAGGGGACGGCCTCCGGGACGACAGCGGGCTGCTCGGAGGGGACGGCCTCCGGGACGACAGCGGGCTGCTCGGAGGGGACGGCCTCCGGGACGACAGCGGGCTGCTCGGAGGGGACGGCCTCCGGGACGACAGCGGGCTGCTCGGAGGGGACGGCCTCCGGGACGACAGCGGGCTGCTCGGAGGGGATGGCCTCCGGGACGACAGCGGGCTGCTCGGAGGGGACGGCCTCCGGGACGACAGCGGGCTGCTCGGAGACGACCTCCGAGTTCTTAGGGAGACTGGAGGACTTCCTCCTCCTCCGCCTTTTCTGACAGTGAAGTGCCGGTTCTGGACTGGACGGAAACTGCGGCGAACAGATCTCTGGACTGGAATTCACCAGCCCATGGTCAAAGAAGGGCCAGAGTGAGGAATGGTGTCGAGATTCCTCTCGACCACCTCCTCCATTGCGGCCTCCACGGGTCCCCCGAAATCTGACCAATCTGGTCCCCTCAAAAAATTGTCTCTTCTCCCGCTCGGTGGCTGGGGAAGAGATATTTAAAAACATACCGCTGGATCTATGTTTGTGACGGAGTCCTTCTGTCACGGAATACACACAGGAGAGAGAGATCCAATAGCAGTATTTATTAAGGGTAATCCGTACTCACATCAGTCCAGGCAAAGGTCATACATCCAACAAGGCAGTCCAAGAAAACAAGAAACAGACACAAACTGGCAGACAACGAAGTGTGGTGACATAAAACAAGGACTCCGTGACATGAACTGAGACAGACAGGGTACTTATACACAGACACTAACAAGGAACAGCTGGGAACAATGAAGACAGGGAACAGCTGTGTGAAATTAACATTGATGGGTAACAGACAAAGGATTATGGGAAATGTAGTATAATGTGGATGACACTGTGGGAAAGAGGACCTCTAGTGGACACCAGGAATACCCAAACCAGACACTGTGACAGGTAGTCATTGCAATAAACTGTGCCCTGAAGGTACAGTTCATTACCAACAGAAGCTCACGAGCAGAACTGTGCTTTCCCTGAGCTTGGCTCATTCCCTCACCCACAGTGGAGAACATGAGGTTGTTTCCATATCAGATTTCTGTAACCGAACCTCGCAAATAACACACTGTTGTTATATGTTAAGTATCAACAAGACAGCAGTGTTTCCCAAACACTTGAGCCCCTGTCGAGGCCTCCGTGAAGAAAAAGAGGGGGTTCGTTTAACAACTGCGTAAAGGACTTCCCCCAATGTTTACAGGTGCTATTAGTTGCACATGTGAACAGCCGTGACTCAGTGGGCGGGAATGTTTCTTTTTCACATTTTATTGAGTATGAAAAAGCAAGTGAAAAGGTTAGAAATTATGAATCAGTTGCTTTTGGAAGAATCTCTAGAAATTTGTTTTGGGGTGTCAAATATGAAAGATATGAATTTCTATATTTTCAAGACACTCAGCTGAGAGAGAGAGAGTAGTGGTCTCCAGTCTTCAGTAATTGACACGAATGTCAAACAATTATAAAAATGCACTTTATCTACCAGGATCCTCATTTCAACAAGGCATGATGCTACTTATGCCTTCACATAATTCGCTGTATGTACTGTACTACATGTGAGATAGCCTACTGCTTACCAGAATGCTAGAAACCCCCACACCAGCTTAACAGTAAACTCTCCGTCTATATCTAAGTTTCTGGAAGCCCATTTTTACCACAAAAATCATGCTTTGGACATTTTTTATTGTGATATAAAAGTCATAATTATGACATGAAAAATTGACATTAAAGTAAAAATGATGCATAGAAATAAGGTTTAAAAGTTTAAACTGATTAAAAAAGTAATCACAATGACCAGTGCTCGAAGTGGCCTGGTACGGCACTTCCACGGTACGGTGGCTTTTTAAAAAAAAGTGTAACAAGTTTTGTTATTCAGGCAAGAAGAAGGGAAGTCCTGCTTGCCACATTAGGATTTAAGTGAATAGTTTGAAAGCTATACTGACTTATTTTCAGATGATTAACTGATTTGTTTATGGCAGGAATTGTCAATACGTTTTATGAAGCCCATCTTTCCAGACAAATTGATTTCCTTATTTTTTTCCCTCCAGTCAAAACTGAAATATACATGTTTAGTATGTTTATTACGCATTGAAGCGTACTGAAAATCAGAAAATCAACCGAAGTATACACTGCATACACATTCTCTTCTCTCTTCTGTATATTCATACAGAAGAGAGAAGTTTGATCGTTCCGGTTACTACCATCCTTTTGTTATTCGTCATAGAGCCTCTAATGTACTGTTTGTTTATAAGGGAGTAAACAATGGTGTGATCTAAATGCCATAACGCTGATACGAAATTGAATTGCTGCCTACTTGTTCTGCCAAAAAACAACGGCCCAGAGAGCCTTCTCTCCATCCGGCAGTGGGTAAAAACATATTTTTTTTTGTAATTGACACCACATGTGCTTGTGTATGGGGGGGGTGGTCTGTTACTCACAGTCAGTACCGATGCACAAGCCATCCGTCAGCTAATATCATAGTACTGATGTAAGGGCCCTCTCCCCCAAACCCCCTGCAATCCTCCTTACCCACACCAGGCTAGGGGAGGGTGACTGTATCTGCATTCTCTGGCCCAATGTACCCTGTGCAGATGCAGGTTGGGAGGTAGCTGGGGGCATGGTGGCTGCTGGCCAGAACTGGGAGGTCTGGAGTTGGGGAGACTAAATGAAAAAGACTTTGTCAGGCCTTTGATAAGTTAAACCTAAAGGCAATGGCAAAGCTGGAAAGCAATGTTGGTGAGTCCTAAGATAATCCTTGTCTATTGTGCATACTATTTCAGTGAGGCACTTCGTCTGTCTATTACCCTGTTGTCTGAAGCAGATACAATGACCCTGATGATCCCTGTTGTCTTTGACGGTTTCATGCCTCCCAGACACATTTGGTATGCAAGTCTAAAGGCCCCGATATACTCACGCCAAAGTTCTTTTTCGTTCCACGCTTTGGGGTAAAAAGAAGTTTGAAATACCTGAGCAGTGGTATACAGTTAGCAAACATCCCAAGCCAACGCCACCCACACTGCTAAGAGCGTTTAGATGAATATGTACTCTAAATATGTCCTCCTCTCAATAAACAAAATAAACACATATGACAGGAGTTACAAAAGCATCTGATCATAGTGATATTGATGTGTTTGCGCAAGCTCTGCAATTTGGCACTCCAGTCAAAAAACGTTACGTTTATTTATATAGCACTTAAAACAATAGATTTCTTAGAAGAGCTTATTATATTAAACATGAAAAAACAATGTCAGTGTCACTTTAAATTAGAATTACAACTTCAGTTTCTACTCAAAAGCGGCTCACAGTGTGTTCATGCTTGAAGATTCATGAACAGAGAAAATAAGGCGGAATGTTTCCTCCTCAAATAAGGCGGAGACCCAGAGCACACCTACATATTATGTAATCGTCACAGACCATTGAAGGTGTTTATGAGTTGTTGTTGTTGTTGTTGATTTTTGGAAGTTTGCTTTAACAAGCTGTTTTAAACTCCTGAAACAAACTGCAAACAAACTTTGTTTTGATCTGATTTTGTTTGAAATTACGTCACACCAGTTCATTCTTTGATTTCACTTTGTAGGACCTTAATTTCATTTCCTCCACAAATTCTTGACACACCAAGCCGACGTCAAAGAAACTAGCGGCGGCGAAAGCTAACTGTGTTGTTGCCTTGCATCGGCTGCATCTGGGCCAAAGAGCTGCGCTTGAACACACCGCAAAGACTACAGGTGACTGCAAAGCGTGTGCCTTCTCTGCCTGTGTGTAAATAAATAACTCTATTTCTAAAGGTACAGTATCTGTATATTCTTCAAAAAGGAAACTGAAACTAGAGCCTCGTTCAATCTATTGTATAAACTGCTATATAAATAAATGTGACGTGACTTTACTAGAATGCCGAATTCCAGAGCTCGTGCAAAAATATGTTTTATTCAAAGTTCGAGAGGAGCACGTTCTACAGTTCAGTATTCAATCAGCATGAGAGGAGGCCTGTGAATACCCGACTCACCTATGCATGGTCCTCAACAGCTTTTTTTGCATTTTGCCCCCCCCCCCCCCCCCCCCTCCCCCCTCACTTTTGATATATGAAACAAATTCTCAGATTCTGTCGATTTTACGAAATTCAAACAATAAATACCATTTTGGCGATTGTAAAATGTGATGTGACAGATCGCTGCACTGTAGCCTCACTTCAAGCGGCATGTGAACCGATCCTCTCCTCTGTGTAGGCTACTACTAATTCAAATAAACACAAATGAACAATATGTCGGCCTCGGCTATGTTGAAAGATACAGCACAACTTATCGAAATATATGCCTCATAGCCTACATAATATTGATCAATCAGTGTTTTTCAACCGCAGAAGAGTCAAAACAGCTGGAGAACAATAGTCATAACGTCACATTTACGGTAAATGATTTACCTCAGGCAGAGGTGGAAAGTCCAGGTTCAGAAAGTAAAAGTCCTCCTCAGTATTTTGTTCCAATCACCTGGATTTGCTGATTAGCACAGTTTTTCAGCCAGGAGATAGAACTAATTAGTGAAATCAGCTGACTGAGTTAATGGGTGGAATAAACATATGGCAGGACTTTTACTTTCTGACCCCTGGACTTTCCATCTCTGACCTCAGGAAAGCCATAGCACGTAGTTGGCTAGAAAAATTAGCTATAGAGAGGAGGCTATTTTGCTAAATGCATAATACTTCTTTTTTTATATTTTTACTTATAGCATATCATTAAAATAGTATGACGCTATAATTAAAACTGCATTAGCTATATTAAGTATACATATTTATTTTTAACCTTTAATAATAATATAGCCAACAGGGCTCTCTGTATGTTTACAACATTATGCGAGATATTTTTCTTGAGAAATAATAATTAAAATAAACATTGTTTAGAAACACAGTTTCTAAATAAACATTGGCCTACTGTATGTAGGTTACCTAATATTTATCCAAATGAATCAGTATTGAATCAACATCGGAATCAAATCACAAGAATTTAATTGAAATCTTGAAATTTGTGTCAAGCAATAGGCTAATAAAAACAGTAGCATACATGTTGTCACTAAACTAATTTAAATTCCTTTTAGAACTAAAATATGCATTTAAATTCATTTTAAATTACAATTTGGTAACCAAATGTTTTGACAATCACAATAGGCTACACTTATTGTGATTCAAGTCTTTTTTTTTTTAATCCAACCACCCACCCCCCACTCTTCCATTATTCTGAACTCAAAAGTTGGCAGCCCTGGCTACGAGAGGCTATGCTGTACCGCTTTGCGTCGTGCCTATAACGCCCTTCAGCCATGTCTTCAGGATACTTGCCTCGAGTACCTTGTTGCTTTTTTCAAACATTTTTTTTTTCATTACAAATATTAAAGCCCAAAAAATATGTATCAATGCAACTTTCATGAAGCAAAATCACTAAAAGCCTCCTTCTGCTTGAAAAAAAAGTCCCTGACCGTAAACAGCAACAGAAGATACATTATTTCGCCATTAGATGGCGGCAAATACTGTCTTTATGTGGGAGTCAGTCAGTAGAGAAAGACTGAAACTTGTGAACAACCACGGATAAGCAAGAGGCATCTGAAAATGACTGGCATGGGAAAACCCCTTAACTGTTAAAAGGACAAAATATCGCAGCGGACATTCAAACGGATTTTTTGACTGACCTGAAGGAAAATGCTAAATGCAAGTACACTGACTTACCATACTTACGTAGCTAAGAGTGGTTGCTAGGGTTAGGCTATTGTATAGAACCGTAGTGCGTTCAAGTCCTCCTGGGAAGTTCGTACGCACAATGTGGGAAGTCGTGTTTACGACGGCTGGTGCGTTCAAGTCACTTTCGTCGGAGTAAGATGGCGGAGTAGCTATTTTCTCTTATTAATTACACAAAAATACAGCGAGGTTCTTAAACTCTAATTCTAGAAAATGAAGAACAAAGATGAGTGTGCTTTGGTTTTTTATGTTTTCAGTTAATTTATGAAGCCACTGCAAACTTTATCGTATTGTAGCATCTCACAGGAGGCCAGAGTTCAGTTAACTGGTTTATTGAACAGAAGCACAACGTGCAGGCATTCAAACACAGGGCTGTGTCTCGCCCAGAACAGCAAAGAGAGAGAACTTCCTCAACTCAAACACTATATCCCCAGGGGGTCCGCCCCCTTTCCCCAGACCACCAACCAACAGCACGCCCGGGGTTACACATAGCAGATAACAGCCTTTGACGGTCGCTACATTACCCCCCCGCGTCAAAGTTCCTCGACCCAGAGGGAACAGCAACTACACACAACACAGCAACAACTTTACACAAAGTCTCTCAGGTGGGCCGGCGGTCTTGTCTGCCTCCGGGGCCGTGCAGGTGCTGTAATATCATGAGCTGGAGAGAGTGGCCCTGGGGAGGGGGGTGTGGTAGAAATGTCTGGATGTGTGTCTGTGTGAGTGAGTGCAGGGTGAGTTGTGTCCGGGTGGGGGCTGTAAGGGGGGGTCTGTGAGGGCCTGTGTGGGAGCTGGGGGGTAGCGTCTCCGTGATAGGGGGCCAACCTATCTCTATGTATGGCCACTCGTCTGCCACGTGGGGGTAGCTGTACTCTGTATACCACCTCCCCTAGTCGCTCTAACACTCTACAAGGGCCTACCCAGTCACTGTCCAGCTTAGGGCAACGGCCTTTTTTTCTCTGCGGGCTGTGGACCCACACCAGCTCTCCCGGTTCCAGATGGCGGCCCTTGTAATGTAGATCGTAGTTTCTACGCTGTCTCGCACCTGCGCTCTGCAGCTGCACACGTGCAAAGTCGTGGGCTGTCTCTAGGCGGTCCTGTAGTCTCCTGGCATACTCTCGTCCTGGGGGCACAGCTGGGGTGTCAGGGGGGAGGCCAAAGGCCATTGCTGGCGGGGTGCGGAGCTCTCTACCCAGCATGAGCAGAGCTGGCGTGCAGGCTGTAGACTCCTGGACAGCGGACCGACAGGCCATCAGCACCAGCGGGAGGTGCTTGTCCCAGTCGCGTTGGTGTTTGGCGGTGACGATGGCCAGCTGCTGGATCAGGGTCCTGTTGAAGCGTTCTACTAAGCCATCGCTCTGCGGGTGTAGAGGGGTGGTGCGAGTTTTGTTTATGCCCAGTCTGTGACACAGGTCGGTGAATACTCGTGACTCAAAGTTTCGCCCCTGGTCACTGTGTATGGTTTGGGGCGTCCCAAAACGGCAGACCATGCCCTCCAGTAAGGCTTCAGCCACTGTCTCTGCCTCCTGGTCAGGGAGGGCATAAGCCTCGGGCCACTTGGTGAAATAGTCCATGACTGACAGCACGTACCTGTTCCCATTGTCAGTGACCGGGAGTGGACCAACTATGTCTACCCCAACTCTTTCCATGGGTGCGCCGACAGGGAACTGTTTGAGCTGGGCGTGTGACTGTTCAGGGGGGCCCTTCTTTGCTGTGCCGTGTCACACCGCCTGCAGAAGTCCTCTACGTCCCTCCTGAACTGCCCCCAGTAGAAGCTCTGTCGTAGGCGACGGAGAGTTTTGGTGACGCCGAAGTGACCGGCCCCCGTGGCCCCATGCACAGCCTTCAGCACAGTCAGTCTCTCTGCTCTGGGGACCACCAACTGCCACCTCAGCTCTCCCGTCGCTGGGTCCTTCCAGGCCCGCTGTAGCACCCCATCGGTGAGCCGCAGGGCCTGGAACTTTGCCCACATCCCTTTTGTCGCTGTGGAGAGCGGGGCCACCTCCTCCCATGGTGGCCGTGTCCGCATCTCCACCCACTGGAGCACTGGCTGTATATCCATATCGGCCTCCTGCTGTTGTCTCCACTGCATTGTTGAAATTTCCGTGAGCTCGCAGCACTCGGCCACCGCGGCCCAGCTGACGGTGGCTGCCTCCTGACCCTGTAACTCCCTGTCTCGTGTTTCCTTCCGATCGCAGTGACAGCATCCTCCCTCCGCACAGGGTCTGCGGGACAGGGCGTCGGCGTTGGAGTGGCGGGCTCCCGCTCTATGCACCACTTTAAAGTCATAGGACTGTAGCTCCTCCATCCAGCGTGCTACCTGGCCCTCCGGCTCTTTAAAGGACATGAGCCACTGGAGGGCAGAGTGGTCCGTCCTGACGGTGAACGGTAGCCCACAGAGGTAGTATTTGAAATGTCGAATGGACGATAACACGGCTAGGAGTTCTCTGCGTGTGACACAGTAGCGGCGTTCGTGCTTATTAAAAGTCTTACTGTAATACGCCACCACTCTCTCACCCTCTGTGCTTAGCTGTGCTAGGACCCCGCCCACTCCCTGACCACTCGCGTCACAGTCCAAGATGAACGGGAGGGAGGGGTCAGCCGGAGCCAACACAGGAGCCTCCCCCAGCGCCTTCTGTAGCGAGGTGAATGCTGTTTGACACTCACTGGTCCACACAAAGTCTTGGTCTTTGTGTAGTAGCCTGAACAGCGGTGCCGCCACACAGGAGAACCCCCCTCACGAACCTCCTGTAATAGGAGGCTAAGCCCAGGAAGCTTTTCAGCTGTTGCTGGTCCATTGGTGTGGGCCAGTCTCTGACCGCTCGTACCTTTTCCTCCATTGTGCCGATGCCATCTCTGCCCAGCCTGTGCCCAAGGAATGACACCTCTCTCTGCATGAAGTGGCACTTTTCCGGGTGGAGTTTGAGACCCGCTGTTGCTATACGCTTCAAAACATGCCGCAGGGACTGGAGAGCTGCCTGGAAAGTGGGGCCGTGGGCGAGAATGTCATCCAGGTACACCACACACTCACACCGAGGGACTCCTGACAGCACTTTATCCATCAGTCTTTCAAATGAGGCTGGTGAATTGCAAAGGCCAAATGGGAGGACTTTGAACTGCCAGAGGCCCCGGCTTGTGCAGAACGCTGTCTTTGGTTTGGCAGCGGGAGAGAGAGGCACCTGCCAGTATCCGGACCTCAGGTCTAGCGACGTGAACCAGGCTGACCCCGCTACCTGGTCTAGGGCTTCATCAACCCGTGGCAGGGGGTAGGAGTCCTTCCTTGTAACCCCATTGAGCCGTCTGTAGTCCACACAGAACCTCCACTGACCGTTCCTCTTTGGGACCATGACCACAGGGGCGGCCCACGGGCTGTCAGACGGTTCCACGATGCCCGCCTGCTGCATTTCCCACAACACCTTGTCTGCTGCTTCCTGGCGTGCCAGTGGGAGGCGACGTGGGCGTAACTTGATAGGCGGGCTGTCACCCGTATCTATGTCATGCTGTATTAGGTGTGTACGCCCCACATCACCTTCATTAAATGCAAAAATGTCCTTGTACTGTAGCAATAGTTGCCACAATTCTTCACCCTGTTGGGGGTCTAGATGAGAACAGTTCTGTTGCCATATGCCTCGTACTACCGACACAGCGCTTCCCTCCTCCGTTTGGGGAAGCCGGGCTGCTAATGGGTCAGAGACCCCACTCTTAGGAATCTGTGTGGTGTGTGTTGGCTGTGGCGCAGGTGGGGCGGCTAGATGGTGTGAGGGTGGTAGTGGGGGTGGCGGCTGGCATGTTCCGAGCAGCGAGGGCTGTAAAGTGCCTCTGCTCGGCTGTGAGTGGGGGGGTGGGGGGCTACGGGGGTCTCGACGAGGGTTGGGCCTGCCGGTCCCTACAATGGGGTCGCTGTTGGCTTCAGCGGTGTTTGCTGACACAGTGGTTACCTGGGGTGTTGTAGAGTTGGGGCCCAGGGGGGTGGAGCCATGTTGACCGGACGTTCCCCTGGAAAGCACAGGGTGGCCTCCGCCAGGTCCAGCCGACAGCCCGTGTTCTTCAAAAAGTCCAGTCCGAGAATGCAGGGGTCCTGGACTGACGCCACCCACGCCAGGTGGCGCACTGTTTTACCGCCCACCACGAATGTCAGTGTCCCCTTGCCTTTCATGGGTGACAATTCCCCAGTCACCGTCCGCAGGTGGACTGCTGTTGGCTCCACCACCGTTTGCCTGGGGAGCACGTCGGGCCGTACTAATGTCACTGTAGAGCCGGTGTCGACCAGCGCCACGCACGTTACTCCCACTACCGCCACCGCCATCGGGCCGGTCATGTCTGAGGGTGTATGTGGGGGGCTGGGGTTCGTGGTCCGCGTTGCCCCCTCTATGCGGACCCGAAGTCGTTTCCCCGGTGTCTGGGTGCTTTCGGGCACGAGCGTACCAAGTGGCCGGGTTCCCCGCAGCCCCAGCACAGTCTAGTAGTGCGGTCAGAGCGCCGTTGAGTGCCCAGGGAAGCTGCCCGCACCAGCTCTGTCAGCTCCGCTGCCCATGCTGGTGTTTGCTGAACCTCCGCTGCTGCTCTGACCTGGGGACTGTTGTGTTCCTGTGTGGGCATTGTGATGCAGGCACGGGCCGTCTCCCTCTCTGATGCCCTCTCCAACGCCTCCTGCAGGGACTGTGGGTGTGTCAGCTGTACCTCCACACCAGTGGCGGCTGCTGGTCTTTCAAAGAGGGGAAGCTCATTTTCGGCCTACATCATAAAAATGGTCCAAAACTTCCATCAAAATATGTGTATCGTGATTGTCAAAACATTAGGTAATTAAACTGAATTTTATTACGCTTAGTAAAAACATGTTACAATGTTTACATGGTACAATGACTATAGGCTACTGATTTTATTATTGCTTGACACACGATTTCATTTCAATGCAATTTTATTCTTTTGATTTGATTCCGATCTTGATTCAATATCGATTCATTTGGATAAATATTAGGTAGCCTAACTTACATTCATTTTTTTTTTAAGAAAAAAAAATCTCATCTAATGCTGTAAACATACAGAGAGCCCTGTCAGCTGGTATTATTATTAAAGGTTAAATAACAACTCAAATTAAATATAATACAAATATAATATAAATATGTCATACAGTGCACATATTTAGCAAAATACTCCTCTCTGTAGCTAATTTTTCTAGCCAACTAACGTGCAATGGTTATTAAATGGCTTTTTTTTATCCTGAGGTAACGTTAACGTAACGTTACCTTAAACCTAAACGTTGTGACATTTTTCTCCAGCTATTTTATTGACCTCTTTCCGCGTTGAAAAACACTGATTGCTCGATATTAAGTATGAGGCATACATTTTGGTAAGTTGTACTGGATCTTTCAACATGCTGATTCGTGTTTATTTATTATTTACTAGTTGTAAAGAGTGAGAGATGATCTGTCACGTCACATTTACAAGTGCTAAAGCGATATTTATTGTGATATTTGTTGTCTGTCAGTGTCAGTGTCCTCTTTGCTTCGCGATTTTTCCCTGCGTGAGAAAAGCGTTTTTCAGTTTACTTTTCACTGAGCTCAAATAGCTTCAGCTATTGACAGAAATTCTGTCAATCAAAAGGAGATGACAGACCCTCCAATCACCACGCAGACGCCCGGAGTCCGGGCCCGCCCACTCCTCCATTCCCCCCAGAGACGCTGAGCGTCCGTGGGCGGGACATAATCGCAGCATTTATCCAATGACCGTCTAGTTTCGGAGCACTGAAAAAAACTGTTCAAAGCAGCCCCATTGAAGTCAATGGACGCTCGGCTTCAACAGGGAAATGCACTGTGACGCTGCGGGAATGAATGAGAAGGAAATCGAGTCAGCTGACCAGCTGCTGATTCTGAACGAACTCGTCTTCGAGATGACCGTGTTCTAAAGCATTTTTAGTCAATAAAATGTTAACAAAATAGTACATATATTTGACCATTAATTGTTGACATTATAGGGGAAGCCGAGCTTCCCTTGCAGTCTTAAAGAAATCGCCACTGCTCCACACGCAGTTCGGGCGGCGAGAGGGCTTGCATGAACCGGTCGCGGGCTAACTCACTTTGTACCATCGTGGGCATGCTGCTATATGCTCTGCGGGTAAGGCTCTCAATGTCATTGGCTAGTTCCCGTAGCGGCTCGCCGTGTCTTCGGTATCTGTTATTCAGTTCATTGCGTAGCAGCTCCGCTCCTGTAAAGTTCCCGAACCGTCGCTGGAGAGCCCCCACCAGTGCGACGTAGTTCTCTCTGTCATCTACATCTAAGAGTAGCAAGCATGCTAAAGCCTCGTCCGTAAGGCACATCGCCAATTGTAGCGCTTTGGTCTCTTGCGACCAGTTCTGTGATTTAGCAAGCAGTTCGAATTGCGCATGAAAAGCTTCCCAGCTCACCTTCCCATTGTACTTTGGAGTTTTCACGGAGCTAGCCGCTACCGCTGTTATTGTGGACTGGGCGCCGCCATTGTTGTTTACATCTGACTTTCCCGCGCCAGAGATGACGTTGGTGTCTGCGCCCCTCTCCGCTTTTGGCTTGCGGGTCGCGAAGCCTGCATGTCCTCGTCTGTCAAAGCCAGCCTCGGATGCCATCGCTTCCATCGTGCCCCTAAGATGTCCTCTGCTGTCCTCCAGCCGTCGCAGCTCCCTTTGTAAGTCACCAAACGTCCATTCTGCGGCTCTGGCTCCTTCTCCGTCACTCATCTCCTCACGCACACTGTGGCGACGCGGTCTCGCTAACGCTAAATTATCTAACTGTTAACTTACTAAACTGGTCCCTAACTAGTAGTGCGGGGTGCACCCTCGATCTTTCTATTTTTATTTTTATTTTATTTTACTTCTGACACCAGTGTAGCATCTCACAGGAGGCCAGAGTTCAGTTAACTGGTTTATTGAACAGAAGCACAATGTGCAGGCATTCAAACACAGGGCTGTGTCTCGCCCAGAACAGCAAAGAGAGAGAACTTCCTCAACTCAAACACTATATCCCCAGGGGGTCCGCCCCCTTTCCCCAGACCACCAACCAACAGCACGCCCGGGGTTACACATAGCAGATAACAGCCTTTGACGGTCGCTACAGTATGTAGGCTAGTATATGTCATTGTTATTTTATAATGCTATCATATTCTGTGTAGGCTTACTGCGTTGTAAATAGAAATTAGCTTACTGCGTTGTAAATAGAAAAGCCCGACAATACCTTGTATTGTGGTACTCCGCCATGTTTCTCAGTGACACGCCCACAACTCGTAAAGATCGGGGCTTAGAGAAAATCGCGAGCTTCCCATTGGTATTTACGACATTGTCGTGGCGTTCAAGTGCGTTCAACTCATGGTTCAACTCGTAAATACGATCTGTACGAGATGACTTGAACGCACGTAGCCCCATTTGTCAGGGCAACTTGCCATAACTCTCATAAGTGGACTGAAGAAAAGGTGCCTGGCTATTTTGAGGTTTTACAAACCGTCGTACATATTCCAAACCAGATCTCGGAGAATTACCTTTCAGGAGTAAGTCTGAACAGTTGCTTTTGGTTGTAGTATTAACATTATGTTGACCGCTAACATATTTGGCCACCAAAGCAGGCTATTAATAGCTAGCGAAGCTATTTAGCTGTGAAAAATTAGACTTTACAAAAAATAAAGTTTTCATGATTCTTATGAAGAATATTATTTATAATAGTAAGAATTTAGCCATACATTGTATATTGAACTATTACATCTGACATATTAGGCCTACGCATATTTCATGGAATCTATTGCCTACTGTAGGCTACTGTTGTACTATTTTTTTTTTTAACTGGATCCATAATGACTAATTATGCAGAGGAACCCACAGGATAATTAATATTTTAAGCCCAATCCTTTTCTACAGGTTTCCATCCATTTGAATGGAAATACATGCATTTAGTTCATTTGTATAACTATCTACTGACAGTAAAAATCAGTGAAACGCTTAGATAATTAAATGTACAGACCGGAGATACAGGGCTATGAAAAACACACATGAACAGACTGAGAAACAGCTTCTTTCCAAGAGCTGTGACCTCCATTACAACCTCGAGACACACACACACACACACTCACACACACACACACACACACACACACACACACACACCTTGCAGCTATAATTGCACTTTATTTTGCTGTAAATGCTGCAGTTTGTAGCTGTTTATTGTTGTTGTTGTTTGTGATCAATATTTTTATTTTAAGTTATCATGCTTAGGGTGCATATTTCAGTAGGGTGGTTGGAGTTTTATGCAACTTGTTGCAAAATGCCGGTCAGGCAGAAAGTTACATTATAATGGAGGCATACCTGCCTCCGTTTCTGCCATTGCTTCAGAAAACGTTGTAGTCCAGCGTGGCGGCTACATATTGTGTGTGTACTCATTTTCTTGTTGACAATATCGCTGTGAACTCGATCAGGGTGGTTCTATGTTAAAGTCCCACTCCGATCATATTTTGAGCTATTTTTAAACATTCCCAGTGGTCTTTAAATTATGATTATGCCATTTTTAGCCAAAATCTCAAAACCTGTGCCGTTTTCTGGGACTTCGCTTCAGCAGAGCGGCAGTAGCTCATTAGCAATTCGCCTCTGCGTTGTGGGCGGAGCCGTTGGCACGGAGAAGCATTACAGTATTATATATACACGTTAATTATTATTATCCGAAGTTAATCAAAGTTATCACCGATCATTATTTCACTCCGAGACGTCACGGTAAAAAACAGCTCGACTTCGTCTCAATATTTCATCGTTTCCACAGTGATCAATCAGGACATATTTAGTATCAGTGGATTGCTCGGAATTTCGGGATTATTATGATGCTAATGTCACCGCTATATCTGAAAAACTGACTGACTCTCTCACGAGTGATGGGCTTGACACACGAGAGGACAAACGACTGCGACAGGCGAAACTCGTCGCCACCCGGCGTGTGCAAGTCTAACTTACTTGGACGAGCGCGGAATTTCACATGCACGAATGTCGCCTGTTGCTTGGCTGGAGGAGGCTGGCTGCCCTCTCTCATTATGTAATGATGTAATTACTGACGGGATCAGTCTGTGCTCTCCAAACTTTAGTTTTGACGATTGATAGACGGTGAAAAGTGACTTATTTGTGACAGTATGTGTTCCAATTTGAGTATGAGCTCGTGGCCCCGCCCAGTGGAGTTACTACGTCATAACTCCAGTCTATTTTAAACGGCATTTTAGCGTCTGCTACTGATTCACAGACATTTGAATGTAGAAATACTCAGAAATACAACTTTGAGCTTATTTTTCTCAAGATATGTCCTCTAACATCAGAAAAATGCCACAAGAACATGTTAACACCTAGAAAAACATGATTTTCATCGGAGTGGGTCTTTAAGACGGCAGTGTCTGTCAACACTCGTGGGCGGGACCTGTGGCTTTAATGACGTCACTAAAGCCGCATTCTGAAAACAGGTCGTTGGGAGACACTGCTTATGATTTATGGGGATTAATAAAAAAGTGAGTAGATTTTTATCACTATTGGGTGGTTGTGTACACACACTGCCAACACACATTAATGTCCAAACAGCATGCAAAAGTGAATTTTGCATAATAGGTCCCCTTTAATAATTTCCTCTCTTTGATTTGAAACATTGAGGGATACTGATACTTTGTCAACTTTATCATAGTATTTCGATGGAACAGAATGAAAGTTATTTCATTTAAATAGCCTAATCAAAGTTATTTATTTCTTACATTAGTTGTTTCTTGCACTTATTTGAACATGCTCAAGGCCTGCATCATTTCAATAATCAGCTGAATTCACACCCTTGTAGAAGTCAACAGCAAGTTCGGGGCAAAAAGGCAACACTGCATGCCCCAGGAGACTGAGAGTATTGTCAGCAAAGCTGGCCTAAATGGAAATCCTGCTATCACTGTGGAATTTTATTATTTTGTCATTGTTTGATTCATAGTCACCTGGTGTCTTTCCTCCCATACTCTATCACAGGACACATGAGGGGGAAAAAATGTTTGTCCAACAATAATATGCCCAAATATGTGGTGCATAATGCTTTGCATAAAAACAACCTCATGACTTTCCCATTTTTCATACAGAACACATTTGAGATGGGAAGGAAAGCTTGGGAAATGGTCTGCCGGTATGCGATGCGGTTATATATTTGTCAGTGGATCTTCCTATTATTCTTTGGACCATTGCCATATAAACTGGAAAAATAGCACTGATCCTCTTTGAAAACGGCACACAAGCATCTGACTAAGTGCTGGCCTTATTTTGACTGAGAAATTACTAGTGATTTCACATTACTCTTGGGTGCCATTTGTCACAATTTAGACATTTACAAATTGTTATCTGTCAGACACTGAATGCTTCTGAATATGTGTGTAATCAGGCATCTCTTTATTTCATCCAAATATCACCAGTATTTGCTTAGGGTAAAACCAGAGACCAGTAATAAAGCATGAGGTTATCTAGGTTCTAGCAGGTACTTCATCGTTACAAAAAAGGATAAGGGGGCAGACATCCTGTTGAGGCAGGGGCTGAGGCTCGGGGAATGGAGACTTCACCCCAAGGTTGTGGAGCTCATACGAGGGGTGCTCGGCCAGGCAGAAGCATTTGGTGCTCATTGTAGAGCAAATGGGTAGAGCTTACGCTTAGCTCCTCCTCGTTTGAGCGCTCCAGCAAGACGCTTCCAGTGAGGAGGAGGCAGCGTGTAAGCGCCACTCATTTCACCACCTAGTGGCTATTAATGTTAATGAAGCTCTTCGTCAGATCAAAATTTTAACTTAATGGGGAAATGTTTTGTATTATTGTTTTATGTAAATATTCAGCTTTCTATGTAAAGCGCTTTGAGTGTCCAGAAAGGCGCTTTATAAATGTAATGAATTATTATTATTATTATTATTGTTGATGCGCAGAGATTAGGTCAAAGTAACCATAAGACTTGCATAGAACTGGAGATGCTGGCATAACCATTGGCTTATTGCCTAAACTTGAAAATGTTTCACATTGTTTCTGTGACAAACGGCATGACAAGACTATCTGAGCACCACTGCTTTCTTCTCTCAACTCACTGCTGAAAAATCAAAGGCTTGCCAAGGCACACATACAAGGTGTACTCAAAACTCAGATTTTATACAAAATGCAGTGTTTAGCATACACAAATACAATGGTATAGCAATTATATAACCACTTACCATCAACATAAATATCCCGCAGTCAGTCACTCCAAGCTGAAATGGTACACCCTTTTAATTTAGAGTGGACCATATTGTACAGTAGACTATAAAGTGTACTCTGAATGTATTATATTTGATGACATTCCACTGCTGATGAATGCACCACTGCATTCCACTGATGGCTACCCGTCAATTTTCGTTTGGGTTTTAAAATATTAGTTTTAACTTTCAGAGCTTTAAATGGTCAGGCCCCACAATACATTGCTGATTTGTTATGCACATACTCCTCAGGACCGTGCCCTTCGATCCTCATGCCAGAGTATTTTAATGGTCCCAAAGACTCTAGACTATATACAGTATATCATAATACACACACTACCTACACTTGCTAAAAGTTGCCAAAGGCAACAAGTGTTGTCTACATGCTAACAATATGAAATGAATCGGTTATAGGCAAATTATTTTATCAACACTTTATTTGATGTTTTACTTTGTGGTGAATTTAATTTATTTTTGAAAATAAACACAAATTTAAAATCTGATGACTGCAACACACTCCCAAAAAGTTGGGACAGTCAACTGTTTACCACTGTGTAACATCACCTTTTCTTTTAATAACACTAAGCGCTTGGGAACTGAAGACACCAGTCTAAGTTTAGCAAGCGGAATTTTTCCCCCATTCATCCATAATGCATTTATTCAGTAGCGCAAATGTACGGTGACTTCGTTGGCTTATTTTTCACTTCATAATGCGCCACACATTCTCAGTCGTAGACCGGTCAGGACTGCAGGCAGGCCAGGCCATGCTAGCACCGGCACTCTTATGCAACCATGCGCTTGTAATCCGGGCAGAATGTGGTTTGGCGTTATCCTGCTGGAAAATACAGGGACGTCCCTGGAAAAGACGACGTCTGGATGGCAGCATACAGTATGTTGCTCCAAAATGTGTATATCTGTCTGCATTAATGGTGCACTCAAAGATGTGCAAGTTACCCATACCCATGGGAACTGACACACCCCCATACCATGACAGATGCTGGCTTTAAGACCTTTAGCTGATAACAGCTTCGATGGTCCTTTTCCTCTTTGGCCCGGAGAACACGACGGCTATTTTGTCCAAAAACTATTTGAAATGTTGACTCGTCGGCCACAAAACACGATTCTACTGTGCTATTGTCCATCTCAGATGAGACCAAGCCCAGATAAGTGGACGGCGCTTCTGGGCAGTGTTGATGTATGGCTTCTGCTTTGCATAGCAAAGCCTTAACTTGTGTGGATGCAGCGGTGAATGGTGTTGACTGATGAAGGTTTACCAAAGTATTCCAGAGCCCATGTCAGGATATCCATTACAGAGTCTTTTTTTTTTTTAAGGTCGGAGGGATTGGAGATCACGCGCATTCAGAAGTAGTTTTCGGCCTTGCCCTTTACGCACCGAGATTTGACCGGTTTCCTTGAATCTTTTAATTAGAGATGCAACGATTGATCAGCTGGTGACCGGAATTGGCCGATTTTCACGTGATCGGCCATGACCGGTCGGCCGGTCAGTCTGACATACCGATTTTATGCCGGTCAAATGCACTCGGGCGCCGCATGATTAACATTTTGAGCGGTACGGTGACTACGGCCCCATATATGGGATTTTTATTTCTGTTCCCCAGAGAGTACGGTGCCATGTCACATATGGGATTTAGAATGTTCAGTGACGTTGCATAACTGATTCAAACTGTGCTTTGCGCGTTGGCTGGCGCTGAGCCAGAGTTGGATGCGTTCAGCGCTGTCATATATCACAACTATGCAGTGTTTTCAACCACATAATGTTTATTTTAGGTTTCAGAGATGTAAATACACATAAGCACGAGTAAAACAATACATTTGGAGTTTGTAAAATACACACTGATGTCTGTGGAGGCAGCAATAACAATCTGTTAAAAAAATATTTGCCGACGTGTGTTATTCATATCAGACAAACATGGTGGAAGTAACTATAAAGTTTACTCTATTCTTCTCACCGGCCACTTTCTTGCATGTATTTCGGGAGAAACTGATGAATTTACGTGCTGTAAATCCGACTGACAGGACAACATGGTGGCGCCCATCTCACACTAAAGACCAGAAATTTCCTCCGACTACCACTGAAATCCTAGAATTGGCTCTGCACAGTAAGGCTTAGGTGTGTTATATGAAACCATTTTTCTCAGTCGCTTTGGTAAATATCTTAGATCACAATTGAAATTCTCAAAACTGTACACAACTTTAGAAGCAATTTCTCATTATGTTGAACAAATTGCAAGTGCTTCTGTAGTGAAGATAATGGGTAGACGCTCAGTCTAGGCGCTAATTCTGGGTTTATCACCAGGTTCACTCAGGTGTGTCGGCCAGAACACCACTTAAGGCCAAATATTCGAGAGTATGAAATGAAGGGCTGAGAGATAGTTCTTATTCTGTTTATTTTTCCTCTTTCTTGTGTGAGTGAGTTTGAGGGTGAGTGTAATTCTGAGTGTGGTTTTCTTTACAGAGAGAAACAAAATACAAATGAATCAAGGAAACATATACACTCATTATTCCTTAAGCACTAATTACCAAACATAAAATAAACAATAGTCAGAATATGACTATCTCTTAAACTCTAATAATGTAAGCAGAGAGAAAGGATTCAAACACTTATTATATGAGATTCTCAGATTTTCTACCATGTGTTAAGTTACCACTAATGTAGAGAGCACTTCCTGTCATCTATGATACGCTTTTAAAGCCTTCAACTAACTAAACGGCTGGATACCTTTATTGTGAAAACCCCGGACCGGATGCTATGTTCCGTTCGAGCTAGCAAAGCCTTGATAGAGAAGCCTCGATAGCGGTCCAGATAATAATATTTAACACCACTTACTTCTTATTTTACTCAACCACAAAGTACTGAACAATCCTAACAACAAGTAGGAAAGTATAAACATGTCTAAACACGCTGTGACATATTTTGACCCGACGTACTGAGTCAGGTGAGCCGAAGCTCGAAAGTAGCATGTACGAACGTGGATATAATTAGCACAACGGTCGTGTAGCGACCCTTAAACTCCTAACTCTCATCCACATCAAATAGTAGAAATAACAGCTGGTTTGACAAAGATTTCATATATTAATTATGTAACTAACCATAGAAATCTTAACTTTAGATTTTAAACTTATGATAAACTTTTATCACACTTCCCTTTTGAATGTCTGATGATGACTAACTTTCCATTCCAGATCTAACAATAAAACAAAATTATTCTTACTTCCTTTTATGTAGGATGTAGCCATCAGACGAACTTTCAATATGATCTAAACTTTTGACTTAATGTAACCTTGGTCAAATGGAACTTTGAAAATGGACTCAATGTTCTGTTCGTTGACTGTATTGTGAAATGATTGACTGAAATATTAACCCTTTACAATGTTTTTTTTATATATTTTGCTGATGTCACTAACAAAGGCTAATGAAAGGGGGGAGGGGCTTGCTTTAAACAATTTAACCAATCATATTGATAGAATGTGACATGTTAGTCATGATGATTCTATTTTGATGTGTCTGGCTTTTTCCTATAAAGCCTGTTTTATTCTTCTGTTGGGTCGAGATTCTCTGAGAACTGCTCGAGAACTTCTGGCCGTTTGAATAAACCTGAGGGACATTTATTGAAGTCCGTCTCTTTTGTTATGCTGTGCAGCAAGTAAGTTGGAATACAGATAGGAAACAGCTGTAGTCGACTGGAGACTCGCTGGAGTAGCCTATAGGCAGCACCCAGCCGATGTCGACAGGAGACGAGCTAGGGTATAGGGTTAGACTCGGCCGACGTCGACCAAGAAGACGCACCAGAGTATAAAAATTATAGGATAATTAGGTTAAGGGGAGAAATCCATTACAGCAACGCTCTGTTTTTCATGGCAACGGTGAGTTAGCAGCGGTCTGTTATCAATAAATAATTAGAATTTAACCAAGTCATGTAATAAAGCATAATATGGTCAACTGTACTAAATAATAGCAACACTATAACTTTGGGACCTTTTCTACTGCTTCAGTGAATTCATGCAATTGGTCATGTACAAATGTCTTATTTGCAAATGTCCTGAATTGATGAATTGCTCTCTTTTTTTTTACAAATTAATGTGAATGATAAGACATTTCAATATCCCCATACAGTGTAAAGTTTTGCCTAAGAGGTGTTTTCCATGTTTACTTAAAACAAAATTCTATTTATTTATTTATTTTGTCTTTAGTGCTATAAAATAGCCTTGTGTTAGTTGCACTGACATTGTAATTTGTTGACGGACCAACAGTAAAATGTGAATCCTATCCAATCTCTTGCAACCGATATCCTACATATGAAAAGTAATTTGACAATTAGGCTAATTAAAAGCAGAATTTGTGGAAACAATTTTAAAGTTAAAATGTTAACTGTGACTGATTATACTATAAAGCAGGGGTTTTCAAAGCGGGGACCGCAGCAAGTTGGAAAAAAAAACCGTAAAAAAAAAATTATATTATTATGAGAATTGTTATGAAATAGCATTATAATTATTTGTTGCATAGCCTATCTGAACATTATACTTTTAATGCTAATCTTTTAGAGAATAGGCGACTGGCCAATCAGTCTGACATGCCAATTTTATGCCGGTCAAATGCACTCCGGCGCTGCATGATTAACATCGCGCAACATCAGCATCACACGTGCACACGGAACGCACATGTAGGAAACCTCATGAATTACGGCCGTTTCACACCGCAAGCGCGAGCAACGCGTGAGCAGCGCGTATTTTTTCAGCGTGGCGTGCATGTTAATCAATGAGTGCATTCACACCGTGAGCAGGAGCTTCTGGTCACGCTCAATTAAAGTGAAAGCACACTTTTGATGGACAAAATAAATATGATTTCTTACAAAAAGTGCCTAAAATGCACATTATTTGCATATCTAGTGTGTTTTAACAAGAACTGGAGTAGGCTATGTCAGAAAAGAAAATGAAGACTCAAAAATATAGACATATTTATGAAATTTACCCATTTAAACTTGTTTTTATTATTCAGTTTGGGTAAAAGTTAGCCTGGGAAAACCCAGACCACTTTCGGCAAATTTAGATTTGCTCTGCAAGTGGGTCTGGCAAAGAGCCCATTGAAACCCATTTCCAATCCGTCGAAATCGCGGCACCAATCAGAAACGTTGGGGCGGGCTTTACACGATGACGACAGAGCAGAGACGGTAACGCAGATTTTGTACATTACAGAGATGGATGCCGCCGTGGAACATCACAACATCACTCGTTCGAATCAGCTATCGCGTCTGTTTCAAGCGATTTAAAATTGTCATTTTCGTTAACACAAACAGAGAATTGCTGAGAGTCTCGAGATGTTTCTCCGTCGCTCTGCATACGTCATGACATTCATCGCTCTGATTGGTTTTAGATCTATCCGACGTCCGTTGGTGACACCCCTGTGGAAATGAATTGTCTATGGAGCTTTGCCAGACCCTTACTCAGTTACAACTGAGAGTGGTCTGGGTTTTCCCAGGCTAGGTAAAAGTAGGCCTATATGGTCTTTAATAAAATAAAAAAATAGAAAATAAATATTTGTGTGTGCTGTAAAGTGGTTAGAAAAATGAAATCGGAATCAGCTGAAATCTGTATCGGCAGGTCAAACTCAATGAAAAATCGCAATCAGCCTAGAAAATTGTAATTGGTAATTCTCTATAATCTTTCTGATTGGCTGGTATCAAACACCATCACATAATCTGATGTTAACAGATGTTTTATTTATTTATTTCTACATTTGCCGTAGTATTGTCGATGGGTTTAATAACACATCCTGCAAAAGGGGGGCCTTGGCCAGAACCTTGTCATGAAAAAGTTTGGGAATCCCTGCTATAAAGCATTTGATAAAACAATTTAACCACATTTGTTGAATTTTGTCCAATTTCACTGATGTTAAACCACAGTATGAGGATAACTAGGCTACTCGGTTACTATCGTAACCTCAGTTCCCTGAGATAGGGAACGAGTATTGCGTAGCTATACGCAGTGGGGGGAAACTCCCTTTCCTCGATTTACTGAAGCGTGTAAAACGCATTTGCAGCTGCACAGCTAGCACATTGAGCATCTGACTGCTCATAGGCTGTGCTGCAGCAACTGCACACCCAATGGCGCGGGCCAAGGCCACGTGGTCCCTCCCGACGTGCATGGCGCAGGGCTCGCTCATTGGTCACACGTCAGAGCCCCACGAGGGGCGTGGTCTTAGCCTATAATAGCCCCAGAAATTCACCATTTTAGCAGGTTTTAACGACTGAAGCGACAACTCTCCAGGTTACTATAGTGCGGCCGGCTACGCGATACTCGTTCCCTGTCTCAGGGAACTGAGGTAACAATAGTAACGAGTAGTTCCCTTTCGAATGGTCACTTCGTATTGCGTAGCCATATGCAGTGGGGACACCATGCAAAACGCCGCACCGTAAGTAACTGGTTGCCACAGTGACTCAGGACCCCTGAGCACACAGAACAAGCCAGAAAACCCAATATATATACATATCAGACCAGACACCGTCGGGTCTAGAATAATATACACGTGTCAGCACTAACACCGACATAATATACCCAATAACCATGACACCATCAGGATATAGTATGGGAATCTTTAACCAGCAAAAGCGGGTTTTATATATGTGATTATGCACAGTAGTATTTAGATCAGACCAGACACTGTCGGGCCTTAAACATACCGAAAACACCTTCGCCTGAAGGGAAGGCACCTCCAAATTATAAAACTTCATAAATGTGGAAGGCGAGGACCAGCCAGCCGCATCACAAATATCTTGAATGGGAATGACCAAGCCCATGACGAAGCCATGCCTCTGGTCGAATGGGCCTTGATACCCATGGGGCAGACCTGACCCACTGAGGTATAAGCCATATAAATGGCATCCACTATCCATCTAGACAGTCTTTGCTTAGTGACCAGATCCCCCTTGGATCGGCCGCCAAAGCAGACAAAAAGCTGTTCTGAATGTCTGAAAGACGCAGAACGCTCCAGATAGATTCTCAGTGCTCTGACAGGGCAGAGAAGATTAACCTCCCCATTCTCGGCAGAAGGGGGAAGGGCTAATAATGTGATAACCTGCGCTCTGAACGGTGTTGAGAGCACTTTAGGTACATAACCATATCTGGGTTTGAGAGTGACTTTAGAGTCCCCTACTCCAAACTCCAAACAAGAGGGGCTCACAGAGAGCGCCTGCAGATCACCTACTCGCTTGGTAGATGCCAATGCCAACAGGAGAGCAGTCTTTAGCGAGAGAGGTTCAAACCGAGGAAAGCCGACTGGAGCGGTTCAAAGGGCGGACCCTTCAGAGCCCCCAAGACCATGGAAAGGTCCCAAGGATGCACAGAAGGTGGTCTGGAAGGGTTAATCCTCCTAGCCCCTTTCAGAAACCGTACCACCAGTTCATCTCTTCCTAATAATTGGCCAGCTACCAGAGCATGATGCGCTGCAATAGCTGCCACATACAGCGTTGAGCATTGAGCGTGGACGGGGAATAACCCGCATCCAACAGCTCCTGTAGGAAAGAGAGCACCACAGGTACCTCACATGACTCTGGGTCAAAACGATTTTTCAATCACCAGCTGGAAAAACCCGACCATTTCAAAGCATACAGGCGCCGAGTAGACGGGGTCTCTGGGTACCCGGAGAAGGTCTCTGGTTACCCGTTTAGGGGCCATACATGGAGGGCCCATAAGTCGGGCCGGGGATGTCATATTGTCCCTTTTTCCTAAGAGAGGAGGTTTTTCCGCAGTGGAATAGGCCACGGGACCCGGTCTGATAGCTGAACCAGCTCCTGAAACCACGGCCTGGATTTCCAGAGAGGGGCTACCAGAAGGACTGGGCATCCGCTCTCCCTGACACGTTTGATGACTTGTGGAATCATAGAAACCGGGGGAAATGCATATAGAGGGTGGTTGGGCCAGGGAAGGGCCAGTTCTTCGAGAAGAACACTGTGCAGTGAGAGTTGGTTCTCGAGGCAAAAAGGTCGATTTCGGCCTCTCCGAACACACTCCATATCAGACTGACCGTCTGTGAGTCCAGGGACCACTCGCCTAGTGGAGTTAAGAAATAACTATTCAAGGTGCAAATGGAATCATTTCTGCTGTGGTATAGGTCTAAAAAGATAGTAAACAGTCACTATTCAGTTGAGTCAGTTCAGCGTTGATTCTGTCGGGTATCGGACACACTTGGTCTATCTAGTTCTTGGAAACGCAGCGTTCTTAAAGCTATAGTGTATTGGAAATATGCTTGCTCTAAAGGCTATCTGTTGTTATTGAAACATGCTTGTCCTTAAAGGCTGATTTATACTTCTGCGTCGGACCTACGCCGGAGCCTCTATGCAAATGACTACACGTTGGTTTTCATTAAATACTTCTGCGTCGTTGTCCGCGTTGATGCGCAATTATGTACAGGCAGCATGTGAAACCCAAGGGAGGGGTTCTAGCAGACCAATCACAGCGCTTGCGTCTGTGTAAAATTGATGCGTTGTTACATTTTTTGAGAGGTGCGCGTCAGGGTACTCAGGCACACAGCCTGCGATGTAGCTACAGCGTGAGTTCATTTTTTAAGGTTTAAAGGGGGGCGCGACCAAAAAGGTTTGAGAACCACTGCTCTAAAAGCTGTTAGCGCTATTGGAAACATGGTTGTTTTGAGGTTATTTAGCCCAGTCGTTATTTGGAAGATATCAGATTTTGTTGCCGCTAGTCTAAGCTATTGCTGTAGGGTGTATGCTTCCCCTACCAAACTACACTAGTTTTAATACTAGTCCTATGGTTATATAACATGCTTGTTGTACCAGTTGTTGCCGCTAGTCGGAGCTATTGCTTTAGGGTGTATGCTTCCCCTGCCAAACTACACTAGTTTTAGCAATAGTTCCGCAATTTATACAACATGCTTGTTGTATCAGATTTTGCTGTCGCTTGGGGTCTAAGCTTCCCCCAATAGATCCCATACACTGTTAAATTGGCTACAGCAACATACTTGTTGCAATGTGTCCTTGCTTGCTCCAGCTTGGGGTGATGCTTCCCCCATAAGATTGGATATATAGCGCTCAACATATGCCAATAACATCAGGATGTATTAACCATTCTATCAGCATCAGTCGTGTTAAGGAAAACAAAAAGGCATCCAGAAAATTCGCTGTCAGTTTTTGTTGGGGGAAATTGGCATATGGTTGTGTTTTGGGGGGTCATTGCTGCTCTCCCTGCTCTTGTCCATGCTAGGCTGCATGGATGCGCAGGGAGTTCTTGCCCAGAACAGAACCATACTGCCAATCCTAACTGTATGCAATTGCCAATTGTATTTGACAGTAGTGGTCCTGACAGGACTCAATGTTTTGAGAAACATAACATTTTGCCCCTCGCATTTCTGTTTATTACTGAATGCATACAAGTCAATAACTGTAACAACAATAGTTTGTGTGTGTGTGTGTGTGTGTGTGTGTGTGTGTGTGTGTGTGTGTGTGTGTGTGTGTGTGTGTGTGTGTGTGTGTGTGTGTGTGTGTGTGTTTGTTTTGTGGTTTTGTATGTAGAGTTTTGAGAAATGCAGCCATAGTTTCAGAAATTCTGTGTAAGCAATTTAAAAAAACTTTAGCAAATCTTCATCAACACACTGCTTCAACCCATCAGCATATGTTTACTGACTTGTCTTTCTTTAAGTGCACTAAAATGAAGAACGAGTAAAGGTCAAACATTCATGTTGGAGAACAGATTTGTTCCCAAATACTTTTAAATTATAATATTTATACTTTAATATGACAGTAAATATGACAGTAACTGAACACACAAACATATCATCCAGCAGTGGTTAAAATTTGGTGGGGTCTGTTTGATTATGTTCAAAAAGTGTCCGGCAGTGGCAACCACAGACCACAGCACTTCTGGGAGATTAATTGCTGCAAAAGACCTAACTGACTGTGCAATTCAGCAGAATTTATGCTGGGATCATAAAAGAGTGAGAGATATAATGTGCATGACAGGGGCCAAATGTCTGTGGCTTCTTGATTTTGATTTTGCAAGGCTGGGGAAGACACAGCAGATCCCACCCAAAGTGTGTGGCAGCAAGGACGTTTCCCTCTGTTTTTTGTCCTTGGCTTTCATATATGTGCTGAGTGTTAAAGCAAAAGCATGGATGAAATTATTTTCTTTACTGTTGCCATATAACCTCATAGTGTCAGTTTGCCCACCTTCACTGGAAATGAGAGGCAAGTGCAGCACTTTGTGCATTTGACTGCGAGGAACTTCTATTATGCAACATAGGTTTGACCAACTCTTTAAAAAGACATACTTGACTGTCACTGCCAGATTGCCAGTGGCATTTCCTCCCGCTGCTTGTCAGGGTGTAATGTATTGATTCAATTTAATAGTTCCAATTTACTGCGGCTGGGTCTGTCTACTGCTGCCAGCCGCACAGTGTGTCAGGTTCACTAACCTTTGGACTACATGAATGTACACATCTTCAGACACAACACACGATGACAAAAGCACCCTAATTTCCAGATTAGGGTCTACAGCCAAATTAGTTGTTGAAGGACAAAATAAATAAACAAAGGATCATCGAAGAAGGGCTGATACTCGCCTCTAGCAGCATGTTGGCCCATGTGAGAGCCAGGAGAGGTCATCTAAGGAAATGGTGTGAAAAAAAAAATGGAAAAAAAGAAGGTAGCGATCACGTTTTATCTTATGCAATAATTTGAGCTCATGAGTTTAAGATAAACATCACTGCACAGTGTTCTTGTAGCTTAATCAGTAGTGCATAACACAAGCAACTTGAAGGTCATGGGTTCGATTCCCAGGAAATGCATGAACTTTGAAAAAAAAATTAAATCCTTTATGAGTGTGTCAAATGTATGAATTTAAATGTAGCATATAGGCCTTCATGCTGATGAACAGGTCAGTGTGGAGACTGGAGGGCTTGTAACACTTGCATTGCAAGGAGGCTGTATTTGACTTTAATGAGCCAAATGAGAGGAGAGGAAGCTTGGATTTAATCCAACTACAACATTAGTCTTCACCATTTGCCCTTTTTCCACTCACTGTGTTTACATTGAGAAGAAAAAACATCATTGCTTGCAATAGGAAAGACCATGGGTAATAGGCTTGTTGGGAAAACACTAAGGAAAATGAAAAGATTAATAATTTAGCAAGAAAGTTCTTTAGCTAATGCAAAGCAGTAGCTGTTGACACTAATGCCCTGTATATTCTTCAGAATGAGCCCCTTGAAGTAAGTTGCTGCTTTAAAGGGTACACATATCATTGTGATTCAAAGTAACTGACTCAGACCATTCCGACCAATACAACCCAAATATGACATTAAAAGTTAATTCAAACATGCTATCATGCACTAGAACGTTCCTCAACAACTGCGGGCAGAGTTTGTACACATCACACAAAATGTTGGTGGAAGCTTGCTGATGCCAACAGAAAGAAAGTCATCAAATGTGCGTAAATGTTTTGGTAACCTGAACCTCAAAGGCTTTTGCATCACAAGCCATATTTTGTCAATTTGGTTTTGTTTGTTTACAGAGGTTTCAAACTTGTTTCAGGCCCCATTTGATTATGGCATAAAATGAATGCGAGAACATGAGTGTTATTCCCCTGCTTTTCGCTAATGACGGCATCGAACAGACGTTGTTTACGTTTGGGCTGTGCAAACTTCTTCTTCAGTTCATCTGTAATGGTTCTGAAATTATTCCAATAATTGTCTCTCATTTCTGTTTAGAGTGTGGGCTTTGCCATTCCTAGTAGTCAGTGCCCCATGCTTGGGAGCATGAGGTCTGTTTTTTTAATTATTATTCTTTTTAAAGAAAATCCTCCAAGGAGAAGGACAGGTTCTCTTCAAGAGCCCCACTGGTCTGCTTCTTGGAAGTGTGTGTCTGGGGAGGCCAGGCCCTTCATTAGCCCTGGGTTACAGCACTCCCTCCCTGTTTGGCTTCCACAAGCATCTGGGGGTGAGGGAGGGGTTCTTGGAGAAGAAGGGGGGCGGGGGCAGTAATCCCAGTGAGAGGGAATAATAACAACATGTGCATTTTTATCCTTGTGTAGAGAGTGGGATTTATCTAATTCAGACCATTTCAGATCCTGCTGTTCTTCTGCTCTTTTCCTTTGATCATTTTAAAACATTTGACCGGTTTTATGTCTTACTACCATTTTGCTTCTTGTGTTCTTACAATAAAAAGTCAGAATTGAATTTCACACTTTACAATATGTTTTAATTTTTATAACATTTGTTAATGCATAATGAACTAACAATTTTTACATTTAACACCACTTTCATTAGACAAAATTACATTTTCTTTTGTGTTCTACAGGAAAAAAAAGTTATGTAGGTTTGGAATATGAAGATGAGTAAATGATTAGAGTACATGAGCCAGTATATTATTATTATAGATCTCCTTAATTTATAAATAGTGCTGGTTACCTAGCATGCTTTGCGTCTGGGACCAAATCAGAGTGGGTTTGATCTGATTGCATGTTAGGACTATAAAAATTGGTGAAATAGGGGGTATTCATAGATAATTGTGGCCAGCCACAGTATGTAAAAATCTGTCACAGTCCTAGTGGAAAGAACCAAATATTTAAACATTTTAATTCTTACCACATCATAAACAAGCATCGTAAAGATTTCTTTCTCTCATTGCAGAAAAAAATGTAGCTCTGTCATGCAAATGGGTGTGAACTTTATTCACCAAACTGTTATGAAAATGAATGCAGTGCAGATACATGTGGACTACTCAGAAAGTCGGAGTATCCAGAATCAATCTGGCTCTGAGCCAGCTTGTACAGCTGTGCTTACCCTTGTTGTGAGGTAAAGCCACTCGGATCAGGTGGGAGGGCGTGGACTGGTTGACCCGTCATCCCAACAACCCAGGAGCAGCCGGCCAGCAGGGCTTCCATCCTCCATGTTCCCTAATCACCAAGTTCCTTTCCAAGAGCAACCTCCGCTATGGAATTGCAGGGCAGCAAAAATAATAATAGCTGTTTTTCCCACTCTGAAAAAGGAGCCTTGCATGAGATTAGGCAATGAGAGTGTAAAGTGATCACAGAGACTCTGGTGCTGTTTTACTTACCCTTGTAATGTACATACACCCTTAGGCCTGCACATCCTCTCCTTGTAAAGGAGAGGTCACATAGTACAGGCCAAAAGCGACTCGGGCAACCAATGGTGTGATAAAAACATGTCTTATGTATGGAGATGGAATGGGCGGTGTGAAAGAAGAGATTTGCAGACTTGCACAAGATAAGCAGAGTTCTCCTTTGGTTTCTGCCAGACACCTCACCTCACATCCACCTGAGAACCATGGCTGGGTCGATTAGCTGCCTATCGCCTAGAGATGCATCATATCAGCCCTTCATGGCCTCAATCCAGGCTGTTTTGTGTCAGATCTCCTCAGATTTTTTTATGACCAGTTTAGGTCAGGCTGACCTAACCGATACATTAATGCCGTCCCCTTTTCCCTGCCTTCCCCAAGAAAACCGGGAAAGTGACGATGACATATTTGATCCATTAAAGGGGAAAGATGTTTACAGAGAACAAGGACAGGAGTATTTGCTGTTGCAGGGCAACAGCGTATGTCAGAGCTCACGCTCATATACGGAGCCAGACAACTTGACGATAGGCAAGTCCTGAGAGATGGAATTTGTAGTGAGGCCACACGCCTTATTTGGAATCATCAAGTCCTCTGGTTCGCCAGAAAAATTGGAGAAAGTGAGGATAAAAGGAAGAAAATGTTTATTTGCGGTGCTTAGATCCCCAGGCAGTGATATGAGGTGGGGAGGCATTCCAGCAGAATGAGAGATCGTAGGTCAACAAAAGAACATGATGGACAATGTCCAATGGTTTTACAACTCTGTCTGTGATGCAGGCATGACATACTGTTTAGGCAAAAAGCATACTAGGTGGCAAATACAAAATCTGCTAATGAATACTAATGGTTGTGAATGTTTAAACAGTATAATGAAGGAAAAGCTGAGGACAAGAAAAACAAGGCAGTGCAAGAATATTAATGTTCAGGGGTTACAGAAAATGTTTTTTATAGAGTAAGGGCATACAACAGTTGTGTTTTGATGAACTAATACAATATAAACAGAACCGTTTCTGTTAATGAGATCTGGAAATGTAAAGAGGCTTTCTGGGATCCCCTTCCCCCTGCTATAATTTTGTTTTGAGTGTCGAGAGAGACGATCTACTGAGAAAGTAAAAGAATATGAAGGTTTATTGGATAGGTACATTATAAAATAGGAGGCCAGGTTAAATATGGCCCACTGGGAGCTGCAACACTTTAAAATGGTTCAAGATTGCATTTGGAGACTCTTAAATGTCTGAGAATGTTGTGGTTTTGCTGTTTAATGAACTTAACATCTTGCTCTACTTCGGGCAGATTTGAAGAAGGGCAGAAAAGAAGTGTGTGACAGACTCTTTCTCACTGCACTAAAGAAATCTGGAAAAACAATGAGTTTACCCCTGGCTGCTGGCAGTGAAGAGCCCATGTGGCCCATGAGAGAAAAGTAGAGGTAACAAATACCCCTTATATTTCATTCAGTCCTTAAGTTATCTCTTTCAGTTGCTGCCCCACACAATGTGACAACATCTCTTGCAATTTGGAGCAATTAAAGGCATGTTGGGGCCAGATCCCTCTCACTCTGATTAGCCACTAGTTAGTTAGCCACAAGCAGCTAGTTCCTTTAACTCGTATTAAAGGGCACCTATTATGGAATTTTGAAATTTACCTTTCATGTAGTGTGTAACAGATCTAAGTGAACAAAAACATCCTGCAAAGTTTGAAATATGAAAGTGCACCGTATATAAAGTTATTGTCTTTCAAAAGTAAGAGTCGACTCGGAGTCATTTTTATGAATCGTTAGAAGACCGAAGCTTTTTCTCTGACTAGATGACGTCAACTTGTCAAGTTATTTGAATACGATACGCCCACTTATTGCGCTCCAAGGCCAGGGAGGGAAAACTTGAAAACATCATGGCGACGAGACGCTGTGTTCTGAAGTGCGACTCAAAAGCCAACTTTTTTCATCTGCCCAAGGAGGAGCATTTGAAGACTAAGTGGATACAATTCATATAACTATACCACAGAAGTATAGTCCGAGCCTTGTGCTTTGTTCGCGCCATTTTGAAGACGATTGCTTTACTTTACCAACTTAAATGCAGTCAAACTTGGATTCGCAAGCCGGCTGATATTGAAGGAAGGTTCAGTTCCAAGTGTATTTGCATCAGCTTCCTCCTCCGTATCACAACCTGTAAGTGTTATTAATAATTGTTGCTTTTATGTTTTATGTAGCATGCTTAATAATTATTTTGTTTGTTTTGTAAGCACTGTTTAGCTTCTAGGTCTTCAATGACAATTATATTGAGATATGTGAAGTGTTTGTCGTTGTTTTCGGAGTTGTCTTAAAGAATAGAGTAATACCTCGTAGTAACGTCTGCATTTTTTTTTTTTTTTTTGTAAAAACGTTATGTTTATGCATCGGGCTAATGCAAACAAAGACTGATTGTGCTTTTACAATATGAACTCTGTGCTATGCTCGCTAACATAACATTAAATTCTTTATCTTATTTTTAGTTTTTTACTACAAACTACAAAGCAGTGGACTATAATCATTATTATAACACAATTTAATTGATAAAAGCATCATTGTACTCCGTGTTAAACAATAAGTATTATCTCTGTAAACACTGCTGGGTCATCTGACCAATCAACGATTAGCGTCGCGCAAAGGAGGGGTTTGGAAAAACGAGTCGTTGAACGAATCATTTGGGAGTCGGTGAGCAAATCAGGTAAAAATAAATGCATATTATACGACAACAACGGTGTTTTTTGTCATTGCATGCATGTAAAACTGTTGTTGGGGACTCCCAAAACAATATTAGGAATATTTTAAATGTCATAATAGGTGCCCTTTAAATGTGTTAAAATTACCACCGTCAGAGATGTTTTTTTAACTGATCACAACAAATTTGTTTTGCATGAGCGTTTGCAACCTAAAATTAAATGTCCCTTTCATATCAAACAATTTTGTGATATTCCTTAATTATTTCAGGTTTTATTATAAACGGTTTTACTGACTAAAACTGTCAACCTTAATCCACAGTTTTGTTTAATAAAATTTACAGTATCTGATGCAAAGAGAAACATGCAAATGTTCAAGACTTGGTTAAAAAATGCATGGGGATACACGTAAGAGTGTAAATTTGTCTAGAATAAAGTTAAAAGAGCATTGATGGGAGGACATTGTGTGTCTTACACAAGGCAAAAGTGTGCATAAAATATGCAAACAATTCTCTAATTGCAAAGTCTTTTTCTTTTACTTTAATTTTGACTATTGGGAAGAGAAAACACCTTTCGGCACCTTGGTGGCAAAAAAATTCACTAATTTGCACAACAGCACCTACTCGTGTGAGCATAAGCTCAAATCTTATGGTGTGAATACTATAGTTCCCTTTCGAATGGGAACTCGCACTGCGTCAAAATGAATCTATTGGGGAACGCCTCAGCGTGTCTGATGATTTAAGTACTGTATAATCACGGCAATCGCATTGGCCGGCGATAGCCATGACATCACCTACTAGTGTGACCAGGAAGTATAAGAGGGCGCCTAGAGAACATGTGATCCTCTTTTCATCTTCAGGGACTGGTTTGCTGAAACTGTGATGTGACTTTCTCTATCATTGCAAGCAACAAGGATTTCAGGAAGTGTGCCGACCCGTGTTAGAGATATCTTACACCTGGTGACTCTCACGTCCTGTGCGTGTTTTGTTTAGGTGAGGAGCATGCACCCTCAGCTCTTGAGCGTTTATCTATCAGAACGCTCCGCTCTCATCTGTCTCTCTTCTCGAGGGAAGAGGGACAGTAATCTGCACCCCGCGTTTCCGGTCCTGCTCGCACTGAGGTGGAGAGGAGACTGAGATTGTAGGGATCTTAGATGGAGCTCCCCAGCGAGCTTGCGAGAGGTGTAAATCTCTCACGCTCTCCGGCGGCTGACGAGAGTGAGCTGCTGAGCGAGGATGCGCTGTCAGATGCATCCTCTAATCCAGCAGCCATTGCTCTGCTGGCTCTTCTGAGGCCTCCGCTCTCTAGAGCTTTGACAGAGTGACTATAAGTTTAGCAGTCCCATAGTGGTGCTGTAGGCCTCCTCTCATTCGAGAGTCATCATGTTGAGGCTTCCGTCCTTTAGAGCTCCATGCAAACAGCTTTGTCTTTTTGCAAGTAGAGTTGAGAAGAGGGCTCTCTCTTGAAAACAGAGAGCTGTTCTAGGCCCCCCGCTCTCTGAGCTCTGAGCGGGATATATAAACTTAGCTGTTCACACATCGGTGTGAGTGTGGCAGACCTTCTCTTCTTTTTGAGTCTTCCTGCTGAGGCCTCCACTCCCCATAGTCCTGTGGAGATGCTATATGTCTCTGGATTAGAGACTTTGGTCAGTTTCACTCTGGTGAGAGTGCTCATAGAGCTAAACGACATGCTTACTGAACATGCTAAGGTCGAGTGTACATTACGAATTGACTCTCTAGAATGAGAGGAGTAGAGTATACTGCTCCCTGGAGCCCCTATAGCAAGTAAACACCAGGGTCGCTGAGTGTGTCACCCTTGGCTAAACTAAAAATCACTACTGATTTATGTAATCAGTCTGATTCATGAACCTCCCTTCAGAGCTGTATGCGCTTTTGCTAGTCGTTGGCCCTCTCCTGGCCACCTGTACAGTAAGCACCTCAGGTTGAGTGCGTGTATAACCTCCTAACAGCTTTGTGTTAGAAGCTCCCTAGAGCTCTGAGTTCAGAATTGTGTGGTGAGGCCCTGCAGGAGCCCTGCAGATAGAACCCTGCAGATAGTACTCCCCTCGGTTAAGAGGGTATTTCTACAGAGTGCTCCATTTCACGGATAGCCGCCAGGTAAGCCTGGTACTCCTCTTTTTTGAAAGGGTCATTATGCAGAGTACTTCACCTCTGGTTGAATCATAATAATAATAATCATAATAATTCATTACATTTATATAGCACTTTTCTCTGCACTCAAAGTGCTTTACATGAAAGGGGGGAATGTTGCGCCAGAACGCCCACCACACACCAGCTTATTGGTGGAGAGGAGATAGAGTGATGAATCCAATTAGTATATATATATGTGTGTCACAATGTCTGGGTGATGTCCCCTGGGTAGCCACTAGAGGTCCTTTTCCCCCACAGGTGTCAGTCACTATTGGACTACAATCCCCATCACCCTTGTCGGACTCATTATCACACTCAGCTGTTCCCACTCACCTTGTTAGTGTCTGCCTATTTATACCCTGTCTGTTTGATCACTTGGTGTGGAATCCTTGTATATTGTCCCCACACTTCCGTTCCTGTTGATCGTGTATGTCTTATGTTCTTTGGATTGCTTTTTGGATTTCGACCCTTGCCTGGACTGATTGTGAGTACGGATTACCCTTTAAATAAACTGCGCTTGGACTATCAACCTTTTGTGTGTGTGTCGTGACAGAAGGATTCCACCAAGATGGATAGATCCAGCAGTACGGGTTTTCGTATCCGTCCCCCAACCACTTATAAGGAGAGGAGGGGACGTTTTAGTAATTTAACAGCCCTACGTCAGCAGGGTCAGACGGTGGGTTGCCTGTCCTAGTCATTTTGGACGCTTTCAAGAGGCATGGGTTATACTGATGCTACCCTCAAGGATATGTTTAACAGTTGCCTGGATGATCCTTTGCCTAAATGGGAGATGGAAGGACTGGAAATCCTGGATTTTTGGGGTTTTACCAGTTACCTTATACATCGGAGCCAGTGGGATGTACCAGATCCTCGCCATGCTGACGCCGCCCCGAGCCCGGTGGTCCCGAGTCCGGTGGTCCCTGTTCCGGTGGTTCCGAGTCCGGTGATCCCAGTTCCGGTGGTTCCTGTTCCGGTGGTCCCGAGTCCGGTGATCCCAGTTCCGGTGGTCCTGAGTCCGGTGGTCCCAGTTCTGGTGGTCTCGAGTCCGGTGGTCCGGAGACGGAGGAGGAGGAGGAGGAGAAAGGTCTCCTCAACGACTTGTCCGGTGGCTCATAACTCGGAGACCATCTCGGAGGTGACTGACATCCCTGACGCGCCGCCCAGGCATCCTGCTCCGCCGGCCCCGCCCGAGCTACTCGCCCTGCCGGCCCCGCCCGAGCTGCTCGCCCTGCCGGCCCCGCCCAAGCAGCTCGCCCTGCCGGCCCCGCCCGAGCGTCACGTCACGTCTGCCGAGCCCGAGCGTCACGTCACGTCTGCCGAGCCCGAGCGTCACGTCACGTCTGCCGAGCCCGAGCGTCACGTCACGTCTGCCGAGCCCGAGCGTCACGTCACGTCTGCCGAGCCCGAGCGTCACGTCACGTCTGCCGAGCCCGAGCGTCACGTCACGTCTGCCGAGCCCGAGCGTCACGTCACGTCTGCCGAGCCCGAGCGTCACGTCACGTCTGCCGAGCCCGAGCGTCACGTCACGTCTGCCGAGCGTCACGTCACGTCTGCCGAGCCCGAGCGTCACGTCACGTCTGCCGAGCCCGAGGGTCACGTCACGTCTGCCGAGCCCGAGCGTCACGTCACGTCTGCCGAGCCCGAGCGTCACATCACGTCTGCCGAGCCCGAGCGTCACGTTGCTGTTCCTGAGCCGGAGGTGTCTGTTGCTGTTCCTGAGCCGGAGGTGTCTGTTCCAGTTCCTGAGCCGGTGGTGTCTGTTCCAGTTCCTGAGCCGGTGGTGTCTGTTCCAGTTCCTGAGCCGGTGGTGTCTGTTCCAGTTCCTGAGCCGGTGGTGTCTGTTCCAGTTCCTGAGCCGGTGGTGTCTGTTCCAGTTCCTGAGCCGGTGGTGTCTGTTCCAGTTCCTGAGCCGGTGGTGTCTGTTCCAGTTCCTGAGCCGGTGGTGTCTGTCCTGTTCCTGTGCCGTGGTCACCCAAGTGGTCGTCTTCGCCCTGGTCGTCTCCACCATGGCCGCCCGAAGGACCTGCCCCGTCCCGGACGCCTGCACAGCCGGATCCGCCCTGGCCGCCCGAGGGAAGGTCTCCACCGTGGCCGCCCGAGTGGTTGTCTCCGCCTTGGTCGTCTCCGCCGTGGCCGCCCGAGGGGTCGTCTCCGCCCTGGTCGCCCGAGGGGTCTTCACCGCCCTGGCCGCCCGATGGGTCGTCTGCTTCGCCTGCGCCGCTCGATGGACTGTCTGCTTCGTCCTGGCCGCCGGCTAAACCGTCACCCCTTGTTGCTGTTCCCCTTCATGGTCCTGGCCCTCCATCCCTCCCCCTGATCCTCCACCATTCCACCTCCCGCCTGGACTCTTGTTTTGTTTGTTTTTTGTGGGTCTTGGAGCGTCTGGTAGCCGCTCCGTAGAGGGGAGGTTATGTCACAATGTCTGGGTGATGTCCCCTGGGTAGCCACTATAGGTCCTTTTCCCCCACAGGTGTCAGTCACTATTGGACTACAATCCTCATCACCCTTGTCGGACTCATTATCACACTCAGCTGTTCCCACTCACCTTGTTAGTGTCTGCCTATTTATACCCTGTCTGTTTGATCACTTGGTGTGGAATCCTTGTATATTGTCCCCACACTTCCGTTCCTGTTGATCGTGTATGTCTTATGTTCTTTGGATTGCTTTTTGGATTTCGACCCTTGCCTGGACTGATTGTGAGTACGGATTACCCTTTAAATAAACTGCGCTTGGACTATCAACCTTTTGTGTGTGTCGTGACAATATGGGGATGATTAGGAGGCCATGATGGACAAAGGCCACTAGGCAAATTTGGCCAGGATGCCGGGGTTACACCCCTACTCGTTTCGAAAGACATCCTGGGAATTTTTTAACGTCTTATCCGAAGGACGGTGCTCTTTGTCAGTATAGTGTCCCCATCACTATACTGGGGTGTTAGGACCCACACAGACTACAGGGTGAGCACACCCTACTGGCCTCACTAACACCTCTTCCAGCAGCAACCTGATTTTCTCAGGAGGTCTCCCATCCAGGTACTAACCAGGCTCAACCCTGCTTAGCTTCAGTGGGCAACCAGTCTTGGGCTACAGGGTGATATGGCTGCTGGCCATAGCAGGCCCTCACAGAGTTTGGGCCTCTAAACTCCCAGCAGGCAGGACGTGTTATGGTGACTGGCTTCCAGTGTAAAGCCTCCCTCAAATGACCAGGCTACCCCAGATACATACTTTAATACTTCCCTTTATTTTAGGGTTGTTATGCTGAGTATGTTGCCTGTGGCCACATTGCTGAGCTATATGTATGTTGTAGGCTTCCCCTCATCTGAGAGTCATCATGCTGAGGCCTCCATCCTCCAGAGTTCCATGCAAATAGATGTGTCCTTGCATTGGGAAGAGGCCTCTCTCTTTATATCAGAGAGTTGTGTTTTAGGCCCTTCGCTTCTTGAGCTCTGTGTTGTGCATATCTGAGCTTAGCTGTTTTTTACATGGTAAGAGGTAACACTAGAAACTCTCTGGTGTGAGTATGGCAGGCCTCCTCTTCCTTAAGAGTCATCCTGCTGATGCCTCCATACAAACAGCTTTTCAGGTAGAGCTAGAGAAGTGGTCTCTCTCACTGAGTTATTTTTTTAAGCTCCCTCGCTCCCTGAGCTCTATGATATTTGAGCCTAAGCTGTCCTCAAACATGTGACAGGCCTCCTCTTCTTCAAAAGTCATCCTGCTGAGACCTCTATGCAAACAGCTTTGCAGGTAGAGCTAGAAAAGAGGTCTCTTTCTCATAGTAGTGAGTTGTTCTTAGACCCTTCTCTCTCCCTAAGCTCTGTGTTGGACATATCTAAGCTTAGCCTTTTTCCAAACGCTAGAAATTCTCTTGTGTGGTTATGGAAGGCCTTCTCTTCCTTAAAAGAGTAATCCTGCTGAGACCTCCATGCAAACCGCTTTGCAGGTAGAGTTAAAGAAAGGGCCATCTCTATACAGAGAGCTGTTCTTAAGGTTCTTATCTCTCTTTGTATCAGAGAGTTGTGTTTAGTTGAGCTCAGTGCTATGCATATCTGAGCTTATTAGGTTCTTACAGTATGGCAGGCCTTCTGTTCCTTAAAAGAGTCATCCCATGAGGCCTCCATGCAAACAGTCTTTGCAGCTAGAGCTAGAAAAGAGGTATCTTCTCATAATAATGAGCTGTTCTTAGACCATTTGCTCCCTGAGCTCTGTGCTTGATATATCTGAGCATATATATATATATATATATATATATATATATATATATATATATATATATATATATTAGGGCTGGGCGATAAAACGATAACGATATGTATTGCGATAGACATCGATATAAATAAAAAATGCGTTCGATATAACGTTCGATAAAAAAAAAATTCTTCTTCGTCGGAAGAAACCAGAGGTTGCGAAGCAAGTTTGGATGCATGAACAAAGGCACTCACTCTCTGGTGACCTAGCAACGTAGGGAATGACCAAGCGGCAACCTCCCTGTCTCTCTCTTGAACCCAACACGGAAGTGAATTAAACAGCAATTCATCGACTGGCCGCTTGAGGCTGGCTGCAGAAGTGAGTCAAATCTGTATCTCCCGCATGTTAAAAAACATGTTTACAGCCTGGTTCTCTATGTGGCTTTGGTCTATACAGCTAATTTCGCCCTTCATAACAACTGTGAGGGGGGTTAATTTTTTTATAACTCACCCGTTTAGTTGATTAATATTTAAAGTTCTGCAAAATTAAGGGTGTGTCCACTTTTGAGTGACAGGTGGATTCCCGATGATGTTAATGCTAGCCGGTTAGCCGTCACTTCACCTCGGTGACTTCTCAGACAGTCAAGAACCAGAACCATACTTCTATGAAGCAGAGTTTTCAGAAGAGGAGCTGCGTGGTTTGGAAATAGAACGACAGGAGGAGGAGGTTGCGATCGCTCAACATGTCAGATCAAGATGAGCGTGCCAAGATGAGGTTCGATAAAGTAAACTGGAAAAAACGCCCCACGCCGAATGGACCCAATGGACAGGTGTCCACAGAGTAAGTGATTATTTTCAATTACTATGTTTACTGTAACTTCTGAAGAATAACACATTTTAAGAATCTATTTCATTTGAGGTATAAATTATGATTATTGAGTTTCCAGCAGTAGATTCCTGCAAGACCTGTAAATGAGTCAGATCATTGAGACTCTCACCTTTTGTTCTGCAAATGGCTTTCGGAGCCCCTGGTGACGTTGAATCATTATGCTGATTGGATTAGCAATGTAATAGAGTGTTATGCTGATTGGCTCTGTTTCTCTTGAGCAAGCCAGATAATCTGCCAAAGCGGTTTTTGCTTGATAGAATCAACTCCTCCCTGCTTTTGTATGCTTTGTTTGAATGTCTCCACCCCCAGAAGTCCCTCCTCCTAAAATGCCTATAAAATACCAGGTATATACTGTTTAGATTAGACCGTTGGATGACTACAGCAACGCACAAGCGAAGTCCTTAATAAAGAATAACTTCTGCTTGAAAGATATCCCAACGTCTCCTGGTCTCTGCTTTGACGAAGGAAAAAGTTTTCCTACAGTTTTGGTGCCCTGTGACCCGGATAGAGTTCAAGCTTCCTCACCTGAATCCAGATTGAAAACTTCAAGCTCAAACAAAGATCTGCTTTCCAGACTGCATATTTTGGAATCCAGAGTGAAACTTCCAGCTGAACAAAGATATCCAGACTGAATCTTTCTGTACAACCAAGGTTTGGTGAGTGCTACTATCCAAAAGAGGATACAAAAAAAAATGTTGTATCCTCTGCGCCGTCAGAGAAGAGTTAACAGACAGCTGCAGGGTTTGGTTAACTAAGTTTATCCTCTAAATACAGTGGTTCCCAACCTTTTTTTGTCTGAGACCCCCTTTTTCCCAAGAAAATATTTTAGGGCCCCCCTTCACATTTAATGATATTATCGCTCTTGTAAGCTTGCAGCAAGGATAACAAAATATGTTGCTTTCAAACTAATTTATGTTTACTATAACCAAATATGTTTATGCACAAATAATAGCCTATAATATTGAAAATACAATAACAAAAACATCAGTAGGCCCTTTGTCGTTTAAAAACGTAAGCCTAGGAGTAGCCTAAATTGGCCCTATTTGAAATGCAATAACAAAAATATTCACACTGGTGTGTATGTAAAAAAAGAAAGAATATAGGCTATATTACTAAATGACTGCTGTCTGGGACCTCAATACTTGCATGTTATTTGTGAGGCTTTATTTTTGGCGCTATAGCGAGTGATAATAAACTTGCGTTTATTAACAGAATAATGCGTCTTTCGGAAGAACATTGTAGCCGGAACTACTTCTCTCTGTGTACATCTATGACGGTCTATGCGAGTCACGCAGGTCCTGGGCTACTCCGCAGCGGCAGCGATCCGAACCAGTGTAAAATAGTCCCAATGTAAACACTTATGATAGGAGTACCATAGTGGCTCAGGATAAGACAAAAACACGGATTGGAAAATGGATTCATGATGAACTCGCTCATTATAAACATTTTGTAAATTTTTAACAGAAAAAGTTAAGGACTTTTATTTAATTCTCATTGCTCAAAACTTTTCAAAATATGACGCGACCCCCCACAGAGCTCGCTGAGGCCCCCTTGTGGGTCGCGACCCCCCTGTTGGGAACCGATGCTCTAAAATATATATATATATATATATTAGGGATGAAAGTCATCCTTTGTTTCACAGAGAAGGATTAGCATTACGTGCTAGTTATTTTGTTTATCCTCTGTTCACAAAGAAGGTTAGCATTACGTGCTAATATTGGTCCTTCTCAGTGAAATGGGCGCTGCAAATGACCGAAGTCTTGGATACCGAAGCAGCACTGAAGTCAGCGCGTTTGGTCCGAACAAAGTTGACCCAGGCACGGAACACAGTGGACTCAGTGACCGGTTTTAACAGTGTTTTTGCACCCAGCACAAACGCAGTAATTCACCATCGTGAAAATACGCCTGCGTATACTAACGACCTAACTTAAATAACTAACTGAATAACTAAATAAATGTCCTAATCACTAATTATCTCGCTCTATCACTCGTGCAATTATCAACACAGCTCAGTGAGCTGGGGAGACGTCTCCCTCGTATGACGTCAGGCGATTCGTTTGGGAGGAGCAGTTTTAAGGGAGGACTGAAAAAAACAAACTTTTTCATCTTATATTCTGCCTTTAGGAATCGAAAAACATACAAAACAATACATCAACTTGTCAAACGTGTATTTCCCCTCACTATTTTGTGTTAATCAAAATTAAAAATTTAACCTGACATACACACTTTAAGTGTGAAGTGTTGGTAATTTGGAAGGTTAACAATAGTTAAGCTGTGTTATACTACAGGGCCGTTGAATGCTTGAATCTGATTGGTTGACGAACGTTCTGAGGTGTGCAATTATATTCAGGGAACCGCACAGCTAAAGTAATTCCAGGCAGGTCTTGACCTCATTACAGTTCCATATCACTTCGCGTAGTCAACTGTAATAACGGACAATAGGATACAATTCATAACAAGAGAAACTGCAGCCCCTGCGCTTGATCTGCAATTTTCAATGTCCTATATAATCAATAAAAAATTAAACTGAATATTTAAATAAATTGATAGTCCTGTTGCACGGGTTTTCGTAATTATTGAAGATAATATAACAAATAAATAAAATTGATAGGCCTATACTTGTTAAAAGGGCTTTGTGTTTCATTTATTAGTCTTCTGTCACTAATAGAAAACTAAAGTGTTTAGTGTTTTTTTTTATTGTGTGGTAACAAAGAAACTCACAAAATGTTTAGAAAAAATGCAAGACTGATCCCCACAACTGAACAAGGTGGTCTTGCGACTTCTTTGTGGTCAGATAGCGAATTCAAATCACTGTTAGAAGAACAAATGAACCTAATAGTCACTGAAAAAGTTAGACAAGAACTAACGCAGAAATATTAGATTCATCCAGACAAGACTTTGTCAGTAGATGAGTGTAAAAAGGTACTAGGAGCAAGTCTTCGCAAGAACAATGTGAATGGCATTATCTGTTGCCTCAGAGAATTGGGTTTAGCAGTAGCTACACAGCAGTCTCAGCGTAACTCAGAGCTAGAGAAACAGAACAATGAGCTCCGTGAGAGAGTTTCCTTTTTGACCAAGAAATTTAACCGCAACAAAGCTATAGAAAAAAACTGATGTAGAAGAAGTTAGTCAGCCAGATAACATTTATCCTGACTTATAAGCGTTCTTTCAAACAGATGTAGCTATCCAATCATTAACTGATGTGCCTGTAAATTCAGTCAATGTGTGTGGTGCTAGGAAAAAATCTCAGAGAATGGAGGGAACTGAAAGTGTTTCTACCAACTCTTCTGTTTTCCAAATACAAACTGTCGCAAAAGCGCTTGGACCTAAGGATATAGAGAGAATATCTCAGAGCTTACCTTCAGCACGCACACATTTTTCTGAATTTAGAAGAGCATTGATCAGCAAAATGCGTCTATATGACATGGCGTTAACAGAAGTCACACAGTTGATGTTACAAATTTTAACTGAATCTGAATTCAACAGTTTTGAATCTGCTGTTACTTCTGAACTACTACATGCCAGTAAAGATGAATTGAAAAAAGGTGCTTTGAAACATTGTTGGACCTCACATGGACTGGTCAAAGATCACTAGTTGTCTGCAGAAGAAGGATGAAACTGTTTGTGAGTACACTGAAAGATTTTGTCAGTCAGCTGTAACTTACAGTGGAATAGTGGAGGATTCTGAAAGTGTGCTAGATGATAAAGGAGCTCTAATCCGTATTTGGGCAGATGGTCTTATAGCTGAGTACAGATCAGCCTTGCCATTCCTAGATATTACGTGGTCTAACGGAACTCTCGGAAGTAACCTAGACAGGTTAGCCACTTGGGAAAGAGACTCTGATGTAAAGGCAATAGTTCAAATTTCAGCAGCATCCTTTAAGGTCAACACAGAGAATCAACAGAAACGCAAATGTCCTAAGAGAGAGGGCAGTTGTTATTACTGTGATAAGCATGGACATTGGAGAAAAGAGTGTAGGAAAAACAAAAATAACTTTAGCCAATTAACAATGTTACTCAGCTTCTACTCAGTCTGCTTGCTACTCTGAAGCAGCCCGTCCCCTCGTCATTAAACTCGTGGGGCAGCTTGTTGAGGTGTTAACCATTTGGGCTGTGAGTGCTTAATTTCCCCAGTAACTTACAACAAAGATGAAAGACTTATTTTTGTTTAATAGAACAAAAGGAAAGTGACTGTCTCAGCTTTCCTTTGGGGGACACTGGTTAAGTAAACTCATAGCCTTAGATTTTATCCTACAGCACAGGCTTCATCAGTAATGGTGTTAGGTCAGATTGTAAATGTAAAATGCCCTCATGCAGTGACTAATGAATCAAGCAAAAGTCACTTCTGTTACCTCCTTCGGTTGTTCACCTTGCGGTGAAGAATTCCCTTATAGGCCCTTCCCAACAACTAGTCCATCCTCACCTCACTGTTCTTTTTAGGTGTCTCATGAATTAAGAATTAGGGAAAGAAGGAACAACAATAGCAGACTCAGATTGAACAGAGGATACAACCCTAATGTTTGCAGTCTTTACAACGAATAATGCTCTGTTGCCGTTGTTCTCTTTTGTTTTCTTTCTTCCTCTGTGCAGATAGCACTTGATGCCTGTCCCGAGACCCATATGCACCGACCTCCTCACCTGCGTATGAAGCCACAAACTTCCAGAAAACGACTAGACCCACTGCCGAGCCAACTATCACAAAGAAAAAGAAAAAAATATACAACGCAGAGACTCACATACGGAACCTTCAGTCATCCATCAACACGATCAAGATAGCCGTACTAGTAACCATCATGGACATCGCGCAAAGTGTAGACTCCAGAAACAACATATTTTTAGAGCTGATGAATATGTCAAGAACGCCTTGTTTGCTGGAAAGAACTGTTTGCATGCCACTCGCACCTTCAGCGCCTGCCACAAATGAAGAAGATGGCTGCATTCCAGGACTCACTTGTGCACAAACATGGTGGTCAAGAACTTTTGGAGCTTTAATCCCGTCTCACAGGTTTAATGGATCCAACAGAGAACTTGAACAAAATCCAACTAGCCATTCTTGATCTTTCAGCAAAATTACACCAGATGACTGAAGATACTTCACGAACCCTAATTGCATGTTTGTCTCTGTGTCAGCATGCAATTACAGAAGAATCAACACAGATCATATGATATGTGCCTGTAGCGATCACAAGTTACAAGAATGAACTTTTAAGTGTCTAAAATTGTATTTTGTGAGAGGTTTTACGAACTCTCAAACGGGGGACTGAAGAATAAAAAAATTTAAGAATCTAATTAATTTGAGGTATAAATGATGATAATTGAGTTTCCAGCAGTAGATTCCTGCAAGAACTGTAAATGAGTCAGATCATTGAGACTCTCACCTTTTGTTCTGCAAATGGCTTTCGGAGCCCCTGGTGACGTTGAATCATTATGCTGATTGGATTAGCAATGCAATAGAGTAGGGCTGTAACGATTTACGATATTAAACCGAAATCGCGACACTCAGATCCACGAACCTGTGTCGCGGTATGAGAAGGCAGATCGCGATCGACACACCCCTTCCCAGACTTATCTTTCTCGTCCAGAATAGATCCTAGGGCTGTGACGGGGTCTTTTACATAGGCTATTAGGTATGGGAATTTCAAGCAAAAATAATATTCGAAGATCGCTGGGTATCATTTGATTATTATTAAAAAATCGCACCTCTCCCCCACACGCACACACGCGCGCGCGAGCACACACACACACACACACACACACACACACACACACACACACACACACACAAGCAAACACCAGAGCAAGTGAGCAAAGCGCGCGGTGTTTGCTTGTATGTGTGTGTGTGTGTGTGGCACCGGCGCGCGCGTGAACTGGAGCTCACCTCATAAACGAATCGAAACTTAGAAAGCTTGAAATACTTTTACTTGATTTAACGTTAATTCAAAACATAAAGAAATGGCGGCTTAGGCTAATTCGTAGGAAGTGTGCATTTCTCTATATAGGCGCGTTCACTTTGTGGCAAGCGTTATTCCTGCGCTTGAGATGCGGGTCATGCGGAATAGGCAATATATTATTTGTGGTTTACAGCACAGACAGTAAGCCTCGGTTACCTCAGAAGAATTTTTAACATGCTCGAATCATCTCCACAATGGAGTATAGTTCTGTTTGTTTTTCAAAAGTATTTTGTTACAAGAAAACAGAGTTATAGTTTTAGCTATTTATTTATTTATTTGGCTTTTAAAATCCTCCCTCCTCGCAAGAATCGCGGTTTGTATCGAATCGTGGGTCAGAAATCGGGATACGAACCGAATCGTGGGTTTGCTGTATCGTTACAGCCCTACAATAGAGTGTTATGCTGATTGGCTCTGTTTCTCTTGAGCAAGCCAGATAAGCTGCCAAACCAGTTTTCGCTTGATAGAATCAACTCCTCCCTGCTTTTGTATGCTTTGTTTGAATGTCTCCACCCACAGAAGTCCCTCCTCCTAAAATTCATATAAGATACCAGATATATACTGTTTAGATTAGACCGTTGGATGACTACAGCAACGCACAAGCGAAGTCCTCAATAAAGAATAACTTCTGCTTGAAAGATATCCCAACGTCTCCTGGTCTTTGCTTTGACGAAGGAAAAAGTTTCCTACACTTCTCAAAATAAACACAATCCAAAAGTGAAGATACTCGGTGCAGGTCACTCCGGTATGTTGACGGATTTCAGGTGTTGCGTGATATCTCTGCGCCAAAGTAGCAGTGCTTCACCTGTGCTTCACCCTAATATAGTCCCAAGTCAATATCTGCCTAGGAAATCGCATAGTCTTAATCTGCATCGCTATCTGTACTCGTTGTGAATAAGCAGGCCACAAGAAGTAATTAGGTGGGGGTTTATCACTTTTACTCAGGACATGCTAGCTGGCAACAAAGGATTCCATTCATTATGCTAAGCTAAGCTAGCGGCGACCCTGCCAAACTAAAACAATGTATGCACTGAGACAAAAAGGCATTTGCCCACCTGTCCAAATGTAGGAAAGACTGAATAAGCCCTATTTCAAAAAACGGTGGAGTGTTCCTTTAAAGGGACACTAAGTATCTTTTTAGGTATTTTATTATCTAAAATCAATATTTTTATTCATAAATATGTCTTCAATGGTGTACAAATACCTCGGCCAATGATCTGACTTATCCTTATAAATGAAGAATTTATTATCTTTATATACATGGGATGGGTAGGTCCACGGAGGCTTCCATGTAGTTCCGCCATCTTGCAAAACTATAATAGCAGAGAGGGACAAAAAGTACTAAGCCAACGCGTTTCCACAACGTGTTTTCGTTCAGAGCCAGCCGAAACCAGCAGAAACGCAGGTGCAGAGCAATGAGAGGCGCTTGCAACTGCACCGGCAAGTTTAAAAGTCTGGATTGCATTGTTATTATGGACCATACATATGCCAAGCCACAGGAGAAGAAAACATCGTCGTCAAAAATAGAACGTAAAATGCGTGGGATTCCCCCCTTTCTGGTCAATGTTTCCCTGCCTCTGCTTAATTATTTTTATCCCCGGTGGGGATAAATTTATCCTCCCCTCAAAGTGATCGTGCTATAGTGGCGAGACGGATCACAAAACTTATCACGGATCCGTGGTTTGATTAAAGTGAATTTTATTTTCAAATGATTACTCACTCACTCTTTAGCGTCTGGCGCGAGTGATTTCAATGTAAAGACGCGTTTATGTGCGTCTAGAGGTCATGCGGCGCAGTGTTTAGCGCGGCGCGGTAGACGCGAGCCTCATTCTACTCCAGTTTGCGCAAATGAGGCGAATTGCTATCACAGATAATGTATTTTCTATCATTTCACTGTAGCTCAGCATCGCGATGTAAAGTTAACGTTATTGCATGATCACAGTTCATATGTGTGGGGAAAGATAAGCTAGAGTAAAAACATTGTGTTACGTTTGTTAACCCCCCCCCCTTTTTTTTTCACAAATTGCACCCTGGGCATAACTACAATATTTCATGTTTTTCACAGTTAGTAATTCATACTGTAGCATTCGTTTGTTTGTTGTCATGTTGTCAGTTTGTTTGAAATAACACACCTGTTCACCTGAAGGAAAACTCGACGAAGTGCTATTAGAAGACATCCTGCCAAAGCTTTTTGGTACATATCGCCTACCGTAGATGCAATGCGCATTTGAAAAAGCGAGGCGCTGGAGAGCAAAATTAGTTTGGATGCAAAATACGAATTCACCACTAGATGGGAGTAATTCCTACTTAGTGTCCCTTTAAAAAAATATTATTCCTGTTGGTGTGAAAGAGAGCATGGTTCAATCCTGTAAAAAAGAGAAGGGGAAGAGCATGTACACATAATTTTAATGATCTTTCCTCTGGGATGGGATTAGCTATCAAAATGGCCTCCTCTGACGTATGTGTTTGATTTTGCTCGCTGAGCCATCCATGTTGCTCTCAAGGCGGAAATGATCGAGGCAGATTAGACTGCCCTAAACAATCAGCTTTAGCAGCTTCAGAGAGAACATATGGTAAAGACTGTGAGAAACTCTTAATGTGCTCACCCTTGATCTCAAAGGCCCTCCAATAAAGTTCGCAAATAATGTACCAATTCCCAGTGCAGTTATTTATTGACTCTTTTAAATGGATTTAGTTTGTAATACCCTATATGACCGTTCATTTGACAGCTGTACCTTACACGTTGTTGGATATGTAGACATTCCAAAAAAATTATAAATATATTTAATTGAGTGATAATTTTTGTCTAGAAAAAAATATATTTAATCAGAATACACAGATTATTTTTTTTATATTACGTAGTTATGTTTATGTATTTATGTACATAATGTAGTTGTGTACATAACTACATATTATGACAACTACCAGCAAGGCATAGCTGGACTATGCTAACGAGCCAGATGCTAAACCTTTAGAAGAGGGTTTAGCAGAATAGATGCTAAACCTTTAGAAGAAGGCTGTTATTGGTGGATTTGGAAGGTAAAAGAAAAACTACATTTGACTCTACAGCAAACCCGCAAGCTATGTGAGAGCTGAAAACGCTGTTGCTCATTTCACATGTGAAAGGGGCGATTATTAAAGACACAGCCTCAAAAACATTCTGTTTAAGGGTCATAGAGAGGGTGGAAATGGTCATGAAAACAAAAACAAAATTACAGCTGTTTACAATATAAGTGGACCTTGGGGAAAAAATAAAATGTAAAAAAAAAGTTAATAGCCTCAAGCGATCTAAGTACCACTGATAGCTCACCAGTTAAAAGTCCCACTGCATGACTGCAAAAGAAATTCAGATACATAAATTCCAGTCTGGTGGCAGCCGGGCTCAATTAATGACTCTGTATAGACGTTTTACCTCTTACTGTGCATGCATGGCATTGGGTACCATAGTTAGAAGTCTTTTACATAGTTAGACCTCACTGCACTAAGTTTGACTCTGAAAATGTGGTTATTTTGTCACTCTCTCATCATATGTTTTTGATTTAGCTTTACAGTCTTGCAGCCACAAGCCACAGACCAGAAATAACACTCAGGCTGAATGACAGTGGTACACCATTGCCAACTCTGATATGACAACACTTGCCATATGAATAAATAAAAGGTTATTTGACTCTGGAATTATTACTTTTGACAAGCATTCAAACCTGTCCAAATTATTTGAGGATGGAAATTACTTTTTAGTAGGCACCCAGTGGGCATGGAAAATTGAACATCAAAATAAAATACTGAAAGGAAAAGTAGGACAAGTGTTGATTTAAAAAAAAATTAAGACAATGTACATGATTAAATATCTACCACTTGCCATTCCAATATGGCCTTTTTGTCCTTAATTTCTTTGCTACATTTAATGTTTCAATGTAACAAGACATGTATTACTTATATTGAAACATTTAGGCCTACTTTGGATAATACAATATATTAAACATTTCCAGAGACTCCAAATAAACCTAAATTGTGATTTATAAAATCCTAAAAAGCATTTGATACATCATATTTCAGACCTGTTTTGGTTTTTGCTGATTTGTGTCAAGGACCAAAAATGAGACATTCACAACCAGTTCTAGCCAGTTTGAACTACTGAAAATACAATATATCTTGAATTGGGGTAGCCTAAATAAATGAATCAATATTTTAGTGAAACTGATTCAAGTGTTCAGCACACTTTAAACACACAACTCCACAACAATATAGCATGTAGCCTAGCTCTCCCATATTCCTCAGCAGTTAACAAATGATTTTCATATTTTTTCCCTTTTTTATTTTTAAGTCAGTACTCACTCCAGTGTGCTGACTCACAGAAACAGATGGAGTTTGAATACAGTGGGCTCTAGATGAATCATTTTGCACAAATTATTCAAAAATGAAATATTTTCTGCAAAGTAATAGCTGTTTATGTGTTTTAATGGTGGTTGGCACAGGTTATCCAGGATGAGCCAGATTTTGAGTTTGTTTTCTGCTGATATGGTTATGTATGTCACTGCAGTGCACTCCATTTTCTTTGGTCAAGGGAAGCACTGTGGTGCATTGTCCCATAGAGCTGGATGACAAACTTTTTTTTTTTTTTTTTTTACAGGCTGAATTTATAAGTTACATTATGATATTTCTGCATTAAACTAACATCTTAACTCTGAGTGGTTTGCCATTATACTGTACCTAGTAAAATGTTCTGTACTACACTGGCATTTTAATAATAATGTTATATTCAGGGTTCATGCAGTGAGTTAAATGACTCGCAGGAGAACTGCTTGAGTTGGACAAACATAAAACACTGCCCACATTCTTGAACACGCCCCTCAAGCACGTAACATACCTCTGATATAAAACAAATAATTTCAGACTTTCTTCATTTTGTCAGATTGTACAGCATAACTACATGCTGTTCAGCCTGCAAAACACATCACAATGTCGCATAAAGCAGTTAAAGGGATAGTTCACTTTAAAATTAAAATTCTGTCATCATTTACTCACCCTCAAGTTGTTTCAAACCTGTATTAATTTATTTCTTCTGCTGAACACAAAGAAAGATATTTTGAAGATTGTCAGTAACCAAACAGTAGTCTGTACCCATTGACTTCCATAGTAGGAAAAAAAAATACTATGGAAGTCAATGGGTACAGACTACTGTTACTGACATTCTTCAAAATATCTTTCTTTGTGTTCAGCAGAAGAAATAAATTAATACAGGTTTGAAACAACTTGAGGGTGAGTAAATGATGACAGAATTTTCATTTTAAAGTGAACTATCCCTTTAAGTTTACATAAGGAGTCAGTTGGAAAAAAAAACTCTCATCACAGCAACGCTTAGCATCAACAGATTTAAAATATGTCGTTCCCCTTTAATGAAGTAACTGAAAGTCAGATCATCAGTGGCATAAACTTCCCAGTCATCCCAGTGAGTTGCCAAAAACATGTTTTTATATGCCATGGTTTTGACAAGTGGGGAGACTTGTATTGCAATGATTTATTTTTAATATACACTAGAGCTTGTGGTCAAATTTGTCACTTATTGTGTACTGTATAGAGCGTGGAGGTCCAGCCTGTTTCAATTAGCTGCTGCAGCGGGCTGTTTCTGATTAAATCCTGGCAAAGCCAAGGTGATTCCTTTCTTAATGAAAAGCACAAGGGAGGCCAAATGCAAAAGCCTTGTTATCAAAGAATAATAGCCCGCCTTGAAAAGGTCTCTTGCTCTCATCACACTTCCCAAGGAGTTTCCCTCCATGTGGCCCATATAACAAATGTGCCAAGTCTGTGCATGTCAGATGGAGGAAGGGGTTGCTCGGGGTTCAAATGAGGCTACACTCTCTGTTTACCTCTGTGAGGTTACATAGTTACCAAATACTGGACAGCTTTTCTTGACCACATCATCCAAGGACAATTTTGTTGATTAGTTTTTTTTTTTTCTGAATACGATTTATCAGCCCGGTCTCACCCCAAAACGTCATATACTGACGGGTCTTGACCATACGTCAACATACGACGAAAAGGGTAGCCCTATAACGTCAATATGAGACGCAGACATAAGCGCACCAGCAGCGCCTCCTAGCGGTACCCTAACGCATACCTAAACCCAACCATACCCGAATCGTCACACATGGACGTTAAAGGGTACCCTTTTCGTCGTATGTTGCCGTATGGTCAAGACCCGTCAGTATGTGACGTTTTGGGGTGAGACTGTGTTAGATTTATGGATCATCTCTGCCCCACGTAGATGCAGATGCATGGAAGAGTGAAGTCTTAAGCCTGACTATTCCAAGCTCTTTATTTAATTAACAAGCAAAAATGTAATTGTACTGTACCCTTTATCATTATTATGTAGTTTTATCATGGAATAAACATATTGTTTAATCAAAAATTAAAATTCACGCATCATATACTTGTTGTGTTTTCTGTATGACTTTCTTTCTTCGTTGGAATGCAAAAGAATATATTGGAACAACATAAAAGAATTTCCATTTTTTGGTGAACTATACTTGGCCTTGTAGAGCTGAGTTATCTGTTAGTCAGACATCTTTTCCCTGAGATTGCTTATATTTTACATTTAAGGCTCATTATGATCAATATCTGGGTGACTTTGGTCTGTAATAGGTAAGCATAAAGACCGTTCCATCACCTCTAGGCCTTAAAAACATGGTGCTGTGAGATGCAGCAAACCAAATTTGTTTTCCTTCATGCCGTGCTGTGAAGGCAGGATGCGCAGATGGCTCGCGTGCAGTCAGTGAGACCTCACCCTGCAGATGAGCGTGAAAACAATGGGCTGCAAAGAAACAGGATGGTGCCCTGTGCCAGTGCAAGGCCCACGCGGGACCCTTGCCTGCCCGACCTGTCTAACAGGTCTCCAGTCAGAAAGGTCAGGAGGATGACTGGAGGTACAGCAGTCCTAACACATCACAGGAAGCCAGAGAGGGGCAGACAGGAAGTAAAACAGCTATAATAAGAGGGAGATATTTATGAATAGATGAATCAGCAGTTAAAGAGAAAAAAATTATGCTTCAATTAAGGCGTTTTCAATGGCACCCATCATCAAACAGGCAAGACGTTTTGGATTTATTATTTCCTGATATTATTTTGACCTGATATATACCTGTTATACAATAAATATTCACAATTCTTTCTCCCATACAGGCAAGAAGTAGGTAAGAAATTATAGTGTGTAGCAGTGTCACTGAGACCACAAACAAATCCTGAAATGTGTGAGATTTCACAGCTTTTTGGCATGTCTTTCCTTTCATAATTCAAGACCACTTCACAAAACACAACAAACATATTTGGAAGTATTTGCATGCAAATAGCATGAACCCATTTACTATAATTAAAAAGGCATGTGTTGTCTACATGAAAGAAGATGCTAGATACAAGCGCAACGATCAGATGTGTCCATCTGTAGGTTACATAGAAAAACAATGGGAAATCATCACAGTGGAATGCAAAAAAATGCTTTCTGTATGATCTGACCCCTTGACTGTTGCAACCCCTCTCTTTTTTCAGCTTCTTAAAGAAGTTAAAAGTCAAATGGAGACCCTAAGCTTGTTTCCAATTCCCTAAAAATGGATACTCGTACACAGTTTGAGCCAAAAGTCTGGTTTCTGGGATCTTCTCCATTAGTGTGAACACAACAATCTGTATTGTGGAGAAAATGAAAAGCTGACAAGGATTTGGTTGGTGATATTTAAAAGGACAATGGGTGACTAACATTACTTCTGTTTAGTACAGCAAAATGAAAAGATCATTAACTGGGAAGATTACTAGAAACGTCAGAAAGGAAATCTCCTGCTAGTTGCTCTTGGACTCATTTAGGACAGTGGAGGTATTTCACTGTCAGGCACTATGTAGAAAAACACCTTTAATCATGTTATTTTTAGTGTGAAGACAGCAGTTGGTAAGAGTAATGTGCTCATTCGACTAGTTATTTGAGAACAATGTGAACTTGGCTGAAAAACTAATGACTAACAAACGTTTTAGGTGAGTATTTTATTCTCTGTGATTTGTGTTCTGTTTTTCCTTCTATTTATGAAATACTTAATACATGCAATCCCCATACTTTCTGACACCTTACAAATACAACAAAGTTCTGTCGTAAAACTCTATACGGCACAGGCTATAGGTCCTTAATTCAATTTGTTAGCGATCACATCATTATCTACATAACATAGCTGCTTGGTTGCTGTGGCATCAGCAACCAATGTGTTTGCTTACTTAACATTCATCATACTTGGCATTGTGTTGCTGTTAGCAGTCTGCAGCGCGCTTTCAGAAACCCTCCACCTTCCCTAGCTCCACCTGTATAGATCTACTATGTGGGTTATTTCATGTATGTTATATGTGCAGCAGCATGTCTTACATGCTCACAGCAGCATGTCTGTGAATGTATTGGCAGTAGCAAGTCTGTGTATTTGCTCTGCAGCAGCAGCGTAGCAGATCTATTCTGCCAAGACCAAATACATTAACATTGCCACATCCATTACCATGCCAATCTCTCAGAGAGTAGTTATGACAGAAATCTATTTTAATGTTGTATCACCATCACAGTATAACTTTTGCTGAATTTTTTTTTTTTTTATCCAGTTCACGAAGGGGCTCTGAATACCCCTGAGGTTTTAAATGCACTGAAATCAACAAAACCAGGCAACAGGGTCTTAAACCTGATTGTAAACATAGTCTAACTCAGCATAGAGCCTCAACAGCTTAACTTCCTAATACAGTTATGGTAAACAGTGGGCTTGCATCCATGAGAAAATCCTTGGGCCTGTTATGTTGCAAGCTTTTATTTAAGCGGATGAGAAGCCAATATTCATGCTCTGGAGAACAGCTGCCCTGATGTTTCCTTGAACTGCATTACAGTGGTTACCCTGCTGTCTCATCCCTCCAACCAAAACAGGAAAAAAAAATGCTGTTAGACTAGGGACACAGAGTTGATGTACTAAATAGTCCCATGGTTCCATTCCTGTCAACTACACCCAGTTGTAAGCAATGAGTTGTCTTGTTAGCCTCACCAAAAAGAACATTGTTATCTCAATTTTGTTGGACTTTGTATAGTACCAAATTCTGGGCTAGGTTACACAGCCATAGCAGGAGGTTTATTGACAGGGGAATTTACCATGACCAATTGAGTTATAAGCCACTGTACTTGGTGTGACTGTTTAAGGATTTATCACTCTCAGCATCTCTAGAGAGTCTTTTAGTGCAGTAACAGTACATACTAAGTGTAGTTCTGAAGTATGAGGGTCATTATGAACATAAGTTAGTAATCATCATCCATCAAGTCATGTGAGACAAGGGATCATCTGCATTAGCTACATAAAAATAGGGAACCTCCAGTTTTAGAGAGCAATGTGTCTGAAGGGAATTAAAAGGGATTAAATAAGCCAGGGTGCAGTTCTGTTTGATATTTACAGTCAACTCACCTCATGCTGATATTTTGTCGTTTTCTGGAACAGTATAAAACAATAATACAATAATCTTGTACAGATTCAGTACAAAATCTACATAACTGGCTTTCTCGTCGATTTTTCTTCTTGATAAATATGGCTAAAGCACATTTGATTTTCATGAATGAATAGCCACTATTCATCTTTCAACCTTAACGTAATCGTAAGGCCTGTGTACACCGATGACTGACACCAGGGGTCTACCGGGGGAAACGCCACAACAGCTGAACCGTGTTACAGATGTTGGCAAGCCCCGTGTACTAGATAACAAGTGCACTCACAACATCATAACTTACCCAATGCCCCACGTAAGCCATGTATTCCTTTGTACCACGCGGGGACAGAGAGAACAGTACTTACCATGGGAATAGGTCACTTCTTGGATGTTTATATACGTTACTGCCACTGTGTTGGCCATCTCGAGGCAGCTGATTTGCTACTGCAGTCGAGGTCCTGTCCAGGACCCCGACGCTATGTGCCCGTTGCACATGACACTTCATCCAGTTTTGGATGCATCTTTTGTGACCATCCCCCCTGGACACGTGTTCTAGGGGAATAAGCAAGGCCTGTCCAAGGGCTGAATAACGATGACAAATCGTTGTGATAACCATGCGATGTATGTCGCTGGGCCATACCTGTATCAAGGCAGTTGATGTGCCACTGCAGTCAAGGTCCAGGAGAACTGCTGTTTGTCCCCTGAACGTCTTCAGGGTGTTCAGCATGCTCGTTCATGAGATGCGCTGTGACGGACTCCAACTCCATCCCGAGAAAAGAGATGCTCTGCACTGGGGAGAGCTTGCTCTTTACCCAGTTGACCTGACAAACTAATCATGTTGGGGAACACATGTCAGAATGCATTTCTGCGTTAACATCTTGAACAGGTGCTTGTGCAGGGCCTGATTCAAAAGTTGCAGGTCTAAAATTAGTTGTAACCCACCGCATTGCTTTGGTAGAATGAAGTAAGGGCTGTAGAAACCCTTACTTCTGGAGGGACTGGCTCTATTGCATCCTTCGCCAATAGGACTCCAATTTCCACACGCAGGACAGGGGTGTCTTTCCCTGCCACCACGGTGAAGCGAACGCCTCTGAACCTGGGCGGGTGCGTGGCGAACTGAATTGCGTTGCCGAGTCCGACTGAATCCGACAAGTGCTAACCAGGCCTCCAAACTCAGGACAAGTGGCACTAGGGGAACAATAATTTGTGCCTGCAGTGCCTGCAGTTGGACAGCGAAGTACTGTATTGGAGTCGAGGAGCCATGATCCTGTGGCTGTGGGTGTACTGGAACATTTACCTTGGTCTGTAGGCCCCAATTGGAACCGTCCTGTGAATGCGCTACACTGACCTGTGCGGGGCTTGGTGTGAATTGCGTCCTAACATGAAGAGGCGGTAAGTCCACATCTATCATGTCCGGGCTGTGAACTATGTGACCCAGTGAATGAGGTAGTTGCTCTTTCTTTAAAAATGTTGGTACGGCTGCCACTTTGGCAAGCAGCAGAACAAAAAGAAAATGAATCCAAAGATTATCCACCAGGCCCTCCACCGGAGCAGTTCGCATTCTTGGGGTTCTTAGCGCTCACCTGACGAGTGGGCTGTGTTGCCTCCCTGCGGGTAGCTCGACATTGCGACCGGGCTGTGGGCTCGAGCTGCAGTGGAGCTTCTGTGGCAGCTGCTGGCGGACGTCCTTGGCAACAAGCAGACAGTGGCCTTTAGGTAGGCCTTGTGCATCACAGAAGGACCAGGACTAGCAACTGAGGTTACTCTTGTCTTACCAGAAAAGAGAGTCACAATCGTAAAATTGCAATCGTCATGTTCTCGCAGTGAGGACATAAGCCATCCACAAATGCTGTCACAGCGTTGGTGATACAGAAAAACTTGAGACAGCTATCTTGACTGTCCGAGGCTGAAATATATCGACCACATCCAGTAACACAAAGTATTAGAGGTGTTTGGGGCTCCCAAGTACAATCCCCAGTGTCAGTCATCGACACCACATCGCATTGACTGACAGATAGGGAACTGATGTTTCCCATTCTGGAATTATCCATTCTAGAGGTGGAGAGCCTTAAGGCGAGACACAGCAGGCAAAAACATAGTTTTTTTTTCACTGGTCAATTTTGAGATTTTGGGATATTTGTCTTCAATAACATGTCTTCTTTCAGACTTGTGGTAAAAAAGGTCCACAATACACATTTAGGTCTTTATTTTACTGCACTTTGTCTATTTGCGTCTGTAGATTTCTCTGAAATTCAACAAAAGTTGGCATTCTAAATCAACGCGCTGCTCCGCGATCTCTCTCTGCTTCCTTTTAATCACGCACATGTCTGGAAAGCTCTCTCTCTTCTGTACAATGCTGTCGGATCCAAATATGGTCATTTCCTTTTAATCAGTAACCAATCGTGAAAGTAAAATGGGCATTTAACCCTAAAAGCGAAATATCATTGGCCGATGTCAATTTCTGACAACCTGATTCGTTCAGATGCATCACGTGACGCGCTCTGACATTCAGATGTGTGTTTTTGACTGTTTTTCTGCTCAGTTAAAGGCCATAAATTCTGTGTTCATAAGTTTTGATGTGATTTAGGTGGTTTGTATTGTTGTTGCTAATGATTTGATAAGATATTGTGTCAGTAAATAGTTGTTTCCACTAAAAAAGTATGATTTTTTACATTACAAATCTTTAAATGCCTTTTTCTCAAAATGACTTTTCTCTCATACTCCAAGTCCGAAATCTCCTCTTCAGTAGCACCTATACACACCAAACTTTCCAGTCTTGTACCTAGTCATATTATGAAGACAATTACAGAGGGATTTGTAAATATATTATTCCTAGCCTGATTTATATAACATTTTATTCCAAAAAAACATGGCGAAAATAAATTTTTTAAGGCTATTGACAGTATATTCTGATTTACAGGATAACAAAAGTATATATCCATAAATCCCTCTGTAATTTTTTTCCCATCTAATATGTGAACACAATGAAAAAAGAATTGGATGAACCTGGCTTTATCCAATTCTGAGATTTTGTTTTTTAAAATATAGGCAAATTAGCGCATATTTAATTAGATAATGCCTAATTTGCATATTTAAACATTAAATTACAGAAAACTTGTAATAATTTTTTTTCTCATCTTAATGTAGGTAATCAACTGGGAAAGTTTCATGGTGATATCTGCTAGTTAAAAATATTACCCTATTCACCTGTAGTGTCTCGCCTTAATAACTTACACTTTGGAAAGCTGCCATTGAAATAAAGTTGTTGTGCACTATACAGGAAGGGATTATCATTAAGTTATACATTTCATTATATTAATATACATAATAGCATATGTTTCATGTGTGCTGTCATATCTTGAATTAAGTTATCTTGCTAATCAGCTCTTCATCAGCTGCTGTGGTTATTTTGGCCCTTATGCTTCTGCCCTGACAACTGCTGTAATTCCTTCCAGAGACATAAATGTCCATGTAGAGACTCAGCTACATGCGGTTGAGTGTGATTTATTTGCCATTTACAGAGAGCTCTTAAGGTAAAAGGAGGTGGTGCGGTAATGCAGAATCAGTGGGACTTTCCTTCGAGGCAGAGGTAATAGTATGGAAAACCACTGTTCCCGCTGTGAGGGCTAGAGGGCTCTGTGTGAGCTGATGTCATACATCAAGCATCCAAACAACAAACTGCAAACCCGTACTATTGCGCTCAAGCCCCGCATCTCCCTGACCTCATACAGTGTTGTTTTTATGGAAGAGAATGGCAGAAAATAACTCAACTAGGTCAGGCCACATGATTTGTTTTTGTCAGGGAGTTCCAGCACAGGTCAAGACATCCGATACACTCGCTCTTTTTAGAGCATTGTGTCGAACGGTGAAAAGGTTGCAACAATTACAAATACGGGGCCTCTATTCAGAATGTGTGCACCATCATGAGAAAAACAAATGAAGTGGTTGGAAAAAGCACCAAAAAAAGGCCAACTTGTCTCAACCGCTGTTTTAACCACTAAAAAAACATATAATAAAAGTTTTGGTTGAACCGTAAATATAACATAACACTTATGGCATATGGTTTATGATTGAATTCAATGTGTGAAAAAGTGATTTGTTTTGAAGGATGGTTTAAAGGAAAGGTCCTCAAAGACTGAAGCCTCTAGCCAGTTCTATGATCAGTGACATCATCGCCTCACTGTTTTCCCATGTGACCCATGTTTCAGCACTGTCCGTCAGGTCTGTGCACCACATGATTAAATAGTCCTATCTTTTCAAGGCCAGTTTCAGAGCAAAGTTTCTTCCCTTTTACTGCATATTACTGCTAAGCATGTTTCTTTGAACAGCTAAAATAAACACATCTGAATGTGAATTTACATTTATTTGCTTAGAGTAAAGATGCATATGACTGCAGTGTTTTATCACTTTGGATAACATTTCCCAACTCAATGCTGTGGGTCAATCGTTGCCTAGAACCAAAAACTCTACGTGCTATCAGACATCTGGCTGACCCCTTATTCACATGGTGCACTTTTTATAACTTGTGCCTGTTCTGTGCAGCTTTTCATCTAACTCCTAATGTCGACCCATGCTTTGAGGGTCTTCATTATTCTGTAATGTTTATTTACTCTTTTAGTATAAGGATTTTCATTGTTTGCATTGACTGTGAGTCAAAATATTATATTATTTAAAGAGGGAGCAGATTTCCATTGGTGCATTTATGCAATATTTATGATTATTTTAATGATGCTTGTGATCTTTCACACTGTGCAAAGAATGTGTTTGCCTTGTGTCATTGCAAAATACTGTTATACACATTTAAAAAGTGCATATTATTTTGACCACATATTTTTTTCACTTTCCATGAAAAGGAAAGCAATGTGCGGAATTATGATATTTACTTTTGTACATTTTGATACTAGAGCTTTATTCTGATTTTCGGTCTAGCTGTAAGGGTTATGTTATATTTCATTATGTTTTAGTTCAGTGCATGACCCAGTTTCCCAGTGTGTCTGATTAGTTATCCTGTACACCTGTTGTCTCATTAATAATCTCATTATCTCCTGTGCATTTATACTTCCTGTTTTGTTCAGTTCTTTGTTTTGTCTCATTTATGCCTAGTAGTTTATTTCTCCTGTTATTCCCTGAGTTTTTTCTGCCTGTACCATGATATTTGAATTAAAGACTGTTCCAGTGATATTTTCGTCTCTGTGCGCTTCATATGTGTAACCACCTGTGACAGAAGACAATAGTGATTGGAAGTCTGGTTCTTTTGAACAGTTCATTTCAATATCCTCATGTAATCATGTCAATTTTACCAGAAAGACTGGGGAGGCAAAATAACTTTACAAAGCATACATTTATTAACAACCCAGCAAGCAAGTATTTATTAAGTTATTTTGTTGCGTAGGCCCCGTCCGTAGCTCGCAATCCGAGGGTAGCGGAATCTGCATTTCCTGCCTGAAGACGAAGGCAGGTGCGCAGCCGACCCCCTGGGAGGTATGGACAGTGACCATCCTGGTGGTGGTGGTGGGGAGGATGGAGGTAATTGACGGAGTCAGCATCTCCGAACTCAGACATGTGTAAGTACCGATCTTTTATACTGCAGGTATTAGAACACGATTGGTTAGATGTGAAGGTAATAAGTGACGTAACAATTGAGTTTTCCTGGCAGAATTACGCTAAAGCTTTAATTTTTTATTGTCTTGCTGGATGAAAATACATAATCATCATCATCACCAACATCTTGGGTTTCTAACAATTACGTTTTGCAACTAAGCACCCAATACAGGAACTGATGTGCAAACATGGATATTTTACGTTTTATTTGTTAATAAATAAACTTACATTTCACCAAATTCGGCCCCTCATTCAAGTTCTTGGTCCACACGTGCTTATCAGCACAGCATCAGTTGTCCGAAAGAAACAGTTTGGTTCAGACGGTACTATCACGCATGCTCAGTATCTCCAGCTCTTTGGTTCTCGAATGTGTCTGAAAGAAACAGTTCTCGGTTCAGTGCACTGTTGATTCGAAAACCATTGCATCCAATTCTGGACTCAAGAACCGCTGTAGCAGTATGTGTAAGTCTGCTGAGCTGAGAACTGCTTCAACCTGAATATATAATCAACAAAACTAAAAAACCGAAGCATGTTTCCAGTATGTTCAAATATGTTTCTACTGTTTTGATTAATACATTTGAAACATTTACTTTGCCCCCTTAAAACCTCGTCAAAAGTTTGTTTACATTTTTTTTTTGTGTGGCTTAACTTATTTATTAAATAAGCTGTTCCTGAAAATATCATGAAATATTGTTAAAACAGATATTTAAGTCCCACTTTATATTAAGTGGCTTTAAGTAGGCTACTATGTACTTACATCGAAAAATAAGTACAATGTACTTATTGTGTTCATGTTTTATTGTAAAACACTTTTGCTGCTATTGCGGTGTGATAGGTTAGGGACAGGTGTGGTGGTATGCTTAAGTTTAAGGGTGGGTTAAGGTATAAGGGAAGGGTCATCAGTGTAATTACAAATGTAATTACATACATTAATTACAGCTGTAATTACATGCAGGTATTTTAAAAATATAAGTACAGTGTAAAAACATGTGTGTACACAACAAGCCAAGTATCAAATTAGTCATTTCAATATAAGTACATAATACTTAAAGCCACTGAATATAAAGTGGGACCGATATTTATTTTGACATTTTTACAGAGCTTTCATTGTGTTTCCAATCTTTACAGTGATCATAAACATATTTCCAATATGTTTAATTTTGTTACACTTTCTGATGTTTCTAAATACTTAAAGCTACACTGTGTAACTTTTTTAGTTTATTCTTAGCTAAAAACACTTAGTTCTTTCAAAAATATATGTGCTCATTAATGTATATTTACTTTGTTCAAGTAATAAAGTATTCTCGTGAGTGTATAATATGCCATTGAAAATACATACGGGTGAGGGGTTCGAATGTCGGTCGCCATGTTGCCCCTCCATCTTGAAAGTACATTAGCCAAAGAGGGACATACCCGTTAATTCAAGCTTCGCCTTTCGCGTCTCCGCAATTCACTGGCACCGGCCCTGTTTTTTTTTTTTCCTTTCCCTCTACCTCTACCTCTCCCTCGCACCTCCGTCACATCAACTGATCTCTGCTCACGGACAAAATTATATAGCCTACAATGTAAACTTTGCCTTACGCTAGTGATGTCGTACAATATACAGAATAACGATAGCACTGATAAAAGTTACTTTACTAAGATTAGCTTGCATTCGTCTGGGAACCTTATAGTTGATGTTAGCAATGAAATGGTAAAAAAAATAACGAAAACATAAAACTATTATTCATTTAACATAGATGTCATAACCTATATGTTAACTGACACATTAAATTACTGCAAATTATAATAGTTTTCTAAAGTAACCTCATCACTTGAAGGAATACTCATGGACGAGGTCGAACTGGAAGCCATGTTAATCTTGGACTACATTGGCCACCGTAGGAGTTAAAACGAAAGCACCCAATAAGAACTTTCTCCATAGATCTCCATAAGAACTTTATGACCCTTTGGCCCAAAGCAGACTTCCTGACGTTGTGCGTGATCATACCGGTATTCTTCATTCCGCATTCACACAGACCAAAAGTTTTTTTTTTTTTTTTTTTCACCATGAAATACAAAATGACAAAAAATAATAATAACAAAACATTAAATATATAATCCAAAATAAAACAAATATTATCAATTTAATGATGTGCAGGAAGAGGCAAAAAAAACCAACTGGGCTTATTTAACGCCTCCACCTATAAACATAATTACAATAAAATCAAAACAAAAACATAAAAAACAAAAACATTATACTACATAAAAGTAACAACAAACTAATGAAATGCATATATCCATAACAAACACACAAAACACACATGCACATACATGTATAAATACACATACCATCAACAAATTTTAATGACGAATACAGTAATGAAAATAATAAACAAAAAATATGATCATAACATTAAAAAAAATATATATAATAATAATAATATCTATATTAAAAATTTAGAACAGCAATTAAATGGGCTTTTAAATCTCTTTTATAACATTTTAATGAGGAGGAGTTAATTGCTAAGTGGGAAAAACTGTTCCATAATTTGGTACCCCTAAATCTGATAGTAAATTGACCTCTGCACGTAAGAAACTTTGGAAAATGAAGATCTAATGATTGACGAGTTGAATAAGAGTGAACCTGTGAGTTAAATTTAAAATAAGTCATGAAGTGCTCTGGGATATTTTCATAATTAAAATATACCTTATAAATAAAAACACACATTTGAGTGATATTAATATCATACACAGTAAGTGTCTGTAGATTCTGAAATAGAGGCACAGATGAAGAATGTGACTCAGGGGTGCGTTTCCCGAAAGCATCGTTAGCCAACTATGGTCACAAGTTCCGCCGTTATCAGCATAGTTCAACGATTTGGTGTTTCCCGAAACCATCGTTCCAACGAACGTTCGCAAACAGCATCGCAAACTTGTGTGGTTGGAACGACAGCTCTGGAGCTGTGGTTAGAAGCATAGTTTCTAGTTTACATGAGATGTAGACTGAATAAATCCTTATCTTTAGCAAAATAAGCAAGCTGACATTCAGTACAACCCGTATTTTTTATTTAGAATACATACAAATGTAATTTACGTCTTTTAGTTTGTCAAGAGATTTAAAGCACCGTTTTTGAAGACTGCGCATGTGCGAACGTGCTCAACTATGTAAGAACGAGCCAAATATTGAGTCTGGTAATAAAGCAAAGTAACTGATAAAAATTTGAAATGGTCTTCAGATGCCATGTATGTAACTTATATGACGAAATCTAGCGTTAATTCGATCTCAAACAGATTAATTAAAAAAAGTTATTAGTCCACCACGTGCGAGACGTCATAAACCAACGTGGTTGAACGATACTTTACGACATTCGGTTTCGGGAAACACTCGTGACTAGCTAGTTGATTTCTCCAACGATGCATCGTACTATGGTAGTTAAGCAGTGAGCTATATAGTTGTACGGGAAACGCACCCCTGATCGGGTTGCAATCCTAACAAAACGTTTCTGAAGAACCAAAATTCTATGAAGTGTAGAAGGAAAAGTGCTTGCCCACACTATATTACAATTTGAAAGATATGGATAAATTAAACTGTAATAGAGTGTAAGAAGACAATTTGTAGTAATAAGATTGCTAATCCTCCTAATTATACCAATAGATTTATTTATTTTCTTGCTAACCCAGTCAATTTGTGTTTTCCAATTCAAGTTCTCATCAACAAAAATTGAAACTTGGGATATCTCCACAGTCTCCATTTTGACTTTTGAGAGGTTCTTAGAATATGATTTTTTCCCACTAAAAATGATATAATTAGATTTTTTTTGTATTCAGCGATAACTTATTTAATTTGAACCATGTAGCATATGCAGTTAAACCAGTATTTACATTTTTAATCAGAAAATTAAAATTTGAATGAGAATAAACTAAAGTTGTGTCCTCTGCAAACATTATTGGGAAAAGAATATTTGACACATTTGATAAATCATTAATATAAATAAGAAATAATAATGGTCCAAGAATGGACCCCTGTGGGACCCCACAAAGTAGTCTGGCTTTGTTGGAATAGCATCCATTAACACAAACAAACTGTTGTCTGTTTGAAATATAATTTTTTAACCATTCAAGTGTAACATCATGAAAACCATATTTTTGCAATTTTTTCAAAAGAATATGATTGTTGACTGTATCAAAAGCTTTTGAGAAGTCGACAAATATACTACAGATAAATTCATTATTTTCTAATGCAGAGGAAACTTTGTCAATCAAATAAAGCAAGGCCATAGATGTGGAATGACTTTTCCTGAAGCCATACTGATGTTTATAAAGAATTAAATTAGAATCAAGATGGAATAAGATCCTTTTATATATAACTTTTTCCAATATTTTTGAAAAACAAGGCAATATGGATATGGGTCTATAATTATTCAAGCAACACGGATCATCTGTTTTAAACAGAGGAATAACTTTGGCAACCTTTAAATCCTCTGGTACAACTCCTGTTTTCAAAGAAAGTGAAACAATGAAAACCAGTGGCTGCAAAATAAACTGCTTGATCTGTTTGACAAGGAATAAAGAAATGTTATCATGGCCGGTTGAAGATGTTTTCATTTCATCCATAATATCACTTATTTCCTGAACATCAGGAGGCTGAAAAAAAGAAATAGAAGGATAATTCCTTATAATATAATCTAGTGGATTACCATTTCCAGCAGGAACTTTATTGGCTAATTCATGTCCGATGTTAACAAAAAATATATATAAATATTGATATAAATATTGATATAAACTATATCAAATGAGTTATTAAAAGAATTATCACCTTCATAAAAAACTGAAGGTAATTCAGAATGAGACTTATCTCTATGCAGCAACTGATTTATAACTTTCCATGTGGTTTTAGTATCATTTGAACACCTCTTAAATTTCTCACAGAAATATTTCTTTTTTGATGATCTAATGTAATAAGTATATTTATTTCTACAAGATGTATAAGCACCACGGGTAAGGGGTGTAGGATTTGAAATATATTTTTTGTAAAAAAAATTCCTCAGCAACTTCAACAAGTCAACTGTAAACCAAGGCTTACTAAAGGCCTGACTATAGTAGAGCTAATAATTGGAAAACATTAATTGAAACTACTGCTAATACTTTTCATAAAATTTATTTTTTAAAATTATAATTTACTGGTAATGTTACTTCCCTTTCTGATAAATTGCCAGAGCCAATTTACCGATATTTTTTCAAAGGGCCTGTTCACACATGATCTCTTACTGGTACAGTCTGTGAGACTGTACGTGTGAAAGGGGCTTATACATCATCAATCCAAAATGTGTTTGTCTCACCTTGATTCACTAGAGGTGAGCTTATAAGTGTTTATCTTTTAGACCTAGCAGGATGATTTCATGGGGAAATTTAATAAAACCTCACTCGATTTATCAAAAAGAGGGAATAAATTATTATATTGTCCGCGTGATTTACTTAAAATGATGGAACAAGTTAGTGAACGAGAGAACAAATTCTGAATTCATGGCCACAATATTTTTTTTTTTTCCCCACATGTCATGTGTAGGGCTCACTCAGTAAGGTTGACACGGAGCATGCTAAATCTCGAACCTCTGGGGAATCACCTGTTTTTAAAAAAGAAACGCAGAACTGAGCGCGAAAGAGAAAATGAAACTAAAGCTAAACGTAACATAATGGTGACATAGTGTACCTAACATTAATTTTGAATTTAAATGTTTAAAAAAAATTTTACATGTGTAATTATTTCTTTATTTCTGGTCTTTGTGTGACTTTACAGTAAAGATGAGGATTAAAAAACAAAATAATATTAATTAACATCTAGTATATCCAGGTACCTTTGATTCACTAGTCCTATTTTGAAATCGAAATTTCACTCAAAAATGTATGACCTGACTTCTGTGTTCTGCTTAGAAATGCTGCAATAATACCAAAGTCTAATCCGCTCATGATCATTCTGTCTGAATTCTGTGTATAGTTCAAAGAAAGACAGTTTGACACTCTAGTCTAGCCCATCAATATTGCGAAAGTTGTCATTTAACCTGATGTCTCTCTTGTATTAGGTGAACATCTGGTGAAATGCCTGAAAAGGATAGATAAAAAACATTTCAGGAAGCCTTTTAATGATTTATTTATATTTATTATGATACATACAGGGCAGAAAAAGAAGGAAACAATTATACACATACAAAAGCAATCTGGAAAAGGGAGGTAGCCTAATGATTAAAATAAATAAATACATGAAGGTAAACAAAATAGAAAGAGCGGTAAACAAAATTCTATGCAAATATAATCTGGATGGTTATGTAGAAGTGGAATATTTTGTGCATGTGATGGAAAAGTGTTAATCAGCCAAATCGAGTTGCAGAGTACATTTGAATGCAAAAAGGGCATCCAGATTTAGAGAATGATGTACTGGATAAAACTGAATAAAAAGTTAATCTTATTGTGCCATATGCATTATAAAGACACGTTTATTAGATTTGTATTCTTGTAGGTTTTAGAAGCAAATTTGTGGATGCTGTAAAAAAATACAGTTGAAAATAGCCTGTCAGTGTGCTGGTAGGATTATGTATTGCCTTTCTTTCCCTATCACATATTTGAGTAAATTCAAAACTGTTTTTAAATTGGACATTGTGTTACCATGGAAAGAGTCATTTTTGTGATATCAACTTTAAAATTTGAACACACCATGGAAGACATATGTGACCCTGGATCATAAAACCAGTCACAAGTATCAAGGGTATATCTGTGGCAATAGCCAACAATCCATTGTATGAGTCAAAATTATAATTTTTTCTTTTATGACAAAAATCATTAGGATATTAAGTAAAGATCATGTTCCTTGAAGATATTTAATATTTAAATTTCCTACCGTAAATATATAAAACATTTATTTTTGTGAGTGAATGTAGCACAATTGCGAACATTGCACCCTCAGATTCTAGATTTTCATAGATGTAGTTGTATCTCGGCCAAATATTGTCCTATCTTAACAAACCATACATCAACGGAAAGGGTTACTTGTTGAACATATATGTCTTTTTGTTGCATCACTTGCCTTTATAAATCTGATTTAAAATAAACAAACTGTGCCTCTTACTCTTTGACTTTCATCAAAGTCTGGACTGTTAAACTAAGATGAACATTAACTAATGTAGAAAGATTAACTCTGGAATTGCTAGATATTGCTGCCAAAAAGCAGAGGCGTGGGAACTGGGATGTTTGAAAAGGACAAGTCAATATTTAAATGTGTCTTGTTAGCTTTTAAATCAGGAGGAGGGGGCTTAGTGGCTTATATTTAAAAAATAGTTTAAAATAATGTGACATATCATTATTTTAATTATAATTATGGTCAGCCACTTTCTACAATAATCTCATAACAACTGTGTTGTAAAGGAACTCACTACCTGTGATCTAGTCTCCATTGTTATTTGTACAGCAAATTTCTATATTATCAATTATCTTAAAAAGAATATTAGGTTCTGCTCACAATTTACTTATTTGATTGCATTTTGTTCATCTGTAATGCCTCACAAGTATATCTTCCCATTTGAAAACTAAAACTTATCTTCCACTGTCTAGTATATTCTGGTGCGTTCTGCAAGGTGTTTGTTGGTAAATCAATGCCAGGAAGATCAAATACTTGATATAATACCTCCCTGACTATTTAATAAGCTTAGTGCATTCATCATGTTTAAAGTGCCCCTATTATGCTATTTAAAAGTCTCCTAATTTTGTTTTGGACATCTCCTGCAACAGATTTACATGCATCAAAGGTAAAAAAATATATATTTTCATTTTCTCATAATATACATTGCACATCACATTTTTCAATGATTCTCAAACAACTCGATGGATGAATCAGTTTCTCTAAATCCCTCCTTTCCGCGAGTTACTCTGCTCTGATTGGCAATATGGATAAATACGATACAAATACGGAAGCGGATGCACGCGGCTTTTGTTTTTCACTGAGTAGCCGAGATTGTGACGGCCGTAAAGCGATGGTCAGCAACCGTGGTTCAGTCGTCACGTTCGACGTTACATCAATGTGCCGACGTAATTGGGATCCCCATGGAAAACGCCATGGTTGCTGCTACTTCCAGTGCCCTGAGCAAGCTGCTCAGATCCCCAACTGACTGGGGGGAAGGCTTTGCGCAGGGAGAGTTTGAACTGTTGTTCATATATAAGCCCACACAGTGGAACTCTTGGAAAACACTGGGAAAGTGTGCCTTTCCAGAGGAGAGGGATGCTGCGGAAGCCACATCCTACCACGACACATGGCAAAACGACATATGGAATGTCACTGGGATGGCTCCAGCCAGAGAAGGGGGAGACTACACCTGACAGTGACGGCAGAGCGGACTCTGCCAAGGGAAAGACACGGGCTCACCGCAGGGAGCTGATCGTTGAAGAATACACATATGGGATCACCGCAGGGATCATAACATGTGGGACCCAGCCTAGCACAGGTTACACAAGTATACGAGTACTAGGCCTGGCGTTGGACGCTCTGCCACGTCCGACTGCCGAGGGATGCGTAGGAACTCTACAGGGTTCGCTAAGTGGGGAACTCAACTGGAGCAAAAAGCGCACGTATCCGCTCCATGTGGAGGGGAGTGGCGCAGCAAGCTGATACTAGAGCGGGAACTTCGGTGTTACTGGCTGGTTGAATTGAGCACATGGGAAACCGGCCCGCAGCTCTACAGATATGTCAGCGAGGCGCTGTGTGCCAGCGCCCAGGAAGAAGCGACACTCCTAGTGGAGTGGGCTCTCAACCCGAGCGGGCAGGGCACGCCTTAGGCTTCGTAAGCCAAGTCGATTGTATCCACTATCCAGTGGGCCATCCTCTGCTTGGAGACAGCCTTTCCAGATGAGGTCTGAGGTCCTGAGGCTTTGCGTTCTGTCCACGAAAAAGCATAGAGCACAAACGGGACAAAGAAAATTCAGGGCTGGGTCTGCCTCCTCCGAGGGCAAAGCTTGCAGGTTCACCATATGGTCCCGGAAGGGAGTGGTAGGAACCCTGGGTATGTATCCTGGCCGGGGTCTCAGAATCATGTGAGAGTAAGCCGGGCTGAATTCTAGACACGATTTGTCTACAAAAAATGCATGCAGGTCCCCTACCCTCTTGATGGAGGCCAGTGCAACCAGGAGTACTGTCTTTCAGGACATAACTTTTAACTCTGCTGACTGCAAAGGCTCAAAGGGTGGTCTCTTAAGTCCCCAAAGGACCAGAGACAGATCGCAAGAGGGTATAGAGAGTGAGCGAGGAGTGAGCAAACCTGTGCAGTCCCGAAGCGCCTCCAAATCAGCTGGACCTCCTGGTGATGGAGTCTCCATTCTCCTGGAAGCACCTGCAGCTGTGAGAGCTTGTTGGCTGCAGGCCCGGAATATGAACGGCACAAAGTGACCTCAGATGCTTCTGATTCCATAGGAGGAGATGGCGGGTGAGTTGTGACATGTGGCAGGAGCGAAGACCACCCTTCGGTTAATGTACACAACGGCCGCAGTGCTGTTCATACAGACCAGTGCATGCATGCCTAGTAGCACCGTTTTGAAGCAGCTCAGCACAAGGTGTACTGCTAACAACTCAAGGAAGTTGATGTGCCAATGCAGTTGAGGCCCATCCACAGACCTGAAGCTGCATGCCTGTTGTACATGCCACCCCCCCCCCCCCCCCCCCCCCCCCCCCCCCGCTGGTTGCAGAGGTACGACCACGGGATGAGAGTTTGGCGACAGTGCGGGGTGATAAGAACCCTGCAAGAGCCTCCCTGTCATGCCCATCTCGGGACTCGATCGTGGAGCCTGTGTTGAAGCGGCCTCATATGAAGCAATCCGAGCAGTGTCAACATTACTGCAGATGCCATATGCCCCAGGAGCCTCTGAATAAAATTCAGTGGGGCCACTGTCCAACAAGCTCACGCAGTCCAACACTGAGTGAACGCGGGCTTTCGTGAGGCACACTGTCATGTTGATCGAGTCCAGCTCCAATACGAGAAAAGAGATCCTTTGCACGGGGGCTACTTTGCTCTTTTCCTAGTTGACCCGAAGCCCTAGGTGGCTGAGGTGGCTGAGCACCATGTACCTGTGTTTGCACAACTGCTCTCTCGAGCCAGTTGTCGAGGTAGTTGAGAATGCGAACACCACGCTCGCACATGGGAGCAATGGCCGCCTCTGCGACTTTCTTGAAGACACGTGGTGACAGGGCCAGCCCTGAAGGGTAAGACCTTGTACTGATATGCCCGCCCCTCGAACGCAAAGAGGAAAAAACGGTCCGCCAGGGCAGGATGTCCCGGATGGCCTCCGTCTGCTTCTGGGCAGCCGAATACTGTTGGGCGAAGCTCTCGACTGTGTCGCCGAACAACCCAACCTGGGAGAGGGGGGGAGTCCAGGAACCAATATTTATTGGTCTCCCTCATGTCCGCCAGGTTGCAGAGGTGGCACTCCTGGACCACCAAGGTGGACATCGCCTGACCAACTGAACGTGCAGTTTTCTTTCATCGCCCGAAGGGCAAGGTCAGTTGCCGCACGGAGCTCCCGGGGGAGCTCTGGGTCAGAAATACCCTCATGCATGTCCATGAACACCGGAGCCTGGTGGACCTGCACGAGTGCCATGGCATGGAAGGCGGAAGCAGCCTGCCCACAGGCTCTGTAAGCCTTCGCCGTTAGACCGGACGTAAACTTACAGTCCCTAGACGGGAGGCATGGATTACCCCTCCAAGAGGCAGCGGACACCGGACACAGTTGCATCGCGACAGCATGCTCCACTGGAGGGGTATCCACATACCTCTTGGCACCATCCACATACCCTTGGCGCCGTCCACGTCCTAGTGAGCTTCTCATGCGCCTCCGGGAAGAATGGCACCGGGGTGAAACACTGAGAACCAGCACGGCCCGCCCCGAGAATCCAATCGTCCAACCGAGACGGTTTGGGACGTGGTGGAGGGTTCCACACAAGCCTGACATTCTCGCCGGCCTGGGGAAGCATAGCCGCCCATTCTGGATCCGACTTAGACAACACCACACTCCCCGGAGGGGGCAACGCAAAACCTTTGGAGGCTCCACCGGCTGCTGTGGCTGAGAGGCGTGAGGGGCCCACGGAGATTGCCTTCCCGGGGAAGCCCTCACGGTAATCCTCAGATCACGCTGGCTAAGTGCCGAAGTAGCCTTATTCTGGGGACCAGAATAAGCGCTAAATTGAGGCATAGGCGAGGGGACTGTACCTCCCTTGAGGTAAGCGAGTCTTGAGCTAAGCACAGCAATAGTCATGTTCCCACAGTGAGAACATGAACTATTTACAAAAGCAGCCTCAGCATGCTGAATGCCCAAAAATGAGAGGCAACTATTGTGGCCGTCTGCTGGCCCCAGGGAACGACCGCACCCACAAACACACAGGCGGAATGACATCCTGAAAAGGATGCGGTGTCACGCTTGTGATTGCTCTTTTTGTTAAGAAAAAATACTCTTTCAGATCTCTCAATAGTGCTGAGACACGGCCGCAGTGCACAGCCGAAATAGTGCACTCTCAGGGAATGCCCATTGATACCGACACAGAAATTCACTTGCTGTGGAAACAGCAGTTGTTGAGCTATTTTAGTGAGCTTGCAGCCACTCGCTGCTCACACCGTCACACCAACACTACCCAGATAAGAGAGAGATAGAGAGAGAGAGATTAGCTGCAAAGGTTTTAGTCTGTTACTGAAGACAAACAGGAAGCTCGGCTCTGAAGTGAAAGACAAACGGTTCGTGCATCCGCTTCCGTATTTATACGCCTCTGGAGATGACGACCCGGAAGCGTTGCCCCCTCCGGGGAGTGTGGTGTTGTCCGAGTCAGATTCAGAATGGGCGGCTATGCTTTCCCGGGGGGCCGAGAAGGTCGGGCTTGTGTGGAACCCTCCACCACGTCCCGAACTGTCTCGGATGATTGGTTTCTCGGGGCGGGCCGCGCTGGTTCTCAGCGTTCCGCCCCGGTGCCCTTGTTCCCGGAGGTGCTTGAGAATCTCACTAGGACGTGGATGGTGCTATACAGCGCCAGAAGCCGTCCTAGTGGCTCCTCCCTCCTCACCACCCTCGATGGCCAAGAGTGGGGCGTGGGTTACAAATCTTGCACACAAATGTGCATTGGGTCAATCTGTAGATACTCGAAGATGATAGTGCTCCCTGAAGTGATCCCAATATGCATCAATAGACACAGTTTTATTTAATAGTGGCCCGCAGCTGATTAGCAGAAGTATTTCAGTAAGACTGTAATAAGTTAATGTGAGTTAGCCAGTTAGCAGGAGACCTACACAATATAAAACACAAAACGAAGTATTTTGAACTCCCGGTAGAAAATATATACATCAATAATTAGTCATACTTACCGGTTGTGAATCTGAGGAGCAAGTTGGTCCAAATAAACTGGGTAATGACCCATCTTTCAAGGGCAAGTTTTGCGAATCCCGCGTTGAACTCCAAGATTTGAGAAGCAGTAGTCTGTAAAATTACATTTAAGGGCTGGCCACGTTGTACGTGGGCGGACAAAGTACAAAATAGACAGGCATTATGCAAATCTTCTGGTGACGTAGCACCGTAAAGCAGTAGGATTCAAAACCCAAACAACTCACAATAACACAATAACTTTATTTATTGTGCACTTTCAACTTTATTAGAGCTATACAGCTATATTACACACTGCATGAAAGGGAATATTTGAAAACCATAGGGGCACTTCAAGGTAATCAAATCTTTACTTAGGCCTGTTAAGGGAACTTCCATTATAAGACATCAACAAGGTATGTTTCAGGACCATGGACAGCACACAAGTTGTTTTCTGAGAGATACCAGGGGAAAAGAAAACAGGCAAATCTATTTATATGAGGTCTTTGAAGAGAATTTGTATTTATAATGCCAATTCTATTTTAGGTGAAAATATTGTTGACACAATGCAGCATTTTGACATAATTTCTACCTATAGATTATTGTAAAGTTTACCTTGTTTACACCAACTGCTCTAAATGTAGTCACATGTTTCATATACATACACGCCTTGTTTATCTTTTGCATATTTGCTGTGTTGCTTTTTCGATGACTGTGATTTGGTTTTGAACAAAAAAGATATACACTGATTTTTTTTTTTTTTTTTTTTTTTTTTGCCAGTTCTACTTAGAAAATTGTACTTCATGTGGTAGCATCTACAATAACTGGTTTTGTTGAAATTAAATAAATAATTTAAGAGTATACTGATCATAACTGATTTTAACCAACGTGTTTTACTGAAGCATAACTGTCAGTAGATGTAACCTGATTTCTCCAGCAAGGTAAAATTACTAAATAAGTTTGATATAATCTTTTTTGTATTATATGATGAAAGTCATTTTCCACCTTGATGTAAATACACTCAAAACATAATTCATGACCCTTACTTAATTTAATTGAAGACATTTTTACACACAATTTAATTTAGTTCATTCAAAATAAATCAGTTTAGTTGGGTCGACACAATGAAATTTGATTTATGTTGGTCCAACCTAATTTTTAAATTCATTCTAAGGCTTAATTTTTAAACAAGTTGTGTCATTCATCATTATACACAATGTATAATTAACCACTAAGAAAAGACAGGTGTCAGTACTGAGCATATAACATAAATAACCCCTAAATTAAAGGGGTTTAATAAATGAATTCCTAAATTTACTCTCCTAATGCAGTCCCTTGCAAATGGGAACTATAAATCCACTGCTCAGGGCTGCATTTCTCAAAAGCATAGTGAGCTAAGTTAATAGTAGAGACCATTGGTGGCAATGACTCAACAATTTAAGCTTATGATGCTTTTGGGAAACACAGCCCAGTTAGTTATGTCAACAAAAAAATCTTAATTTAGTTTTAACACAAAATATATAAGTAATATATTTAAGTAAATGTATATATTAGGTAGATTGAACACAATTAAATTAAGTTGTAGCAAAATGTTAAATTGTTACTTTAGCTAATTTTAAAGAGGTGGTTGAGTATGATTTCACTTTTCTAACTTAGTGTGAAATGTTACTGTTTGAGCATAAACAACATCTGAAAAGTTTCAAAGTTCAAAGCAAAGGAAGATATTTACTTTTAAAGAAAAGCACTACAACAAACGGCTGGTAGGGACTACTCGACATTCCTTCCGAGTTAGTGACATCACCAACCCTAAAATGTACATAAACTCCGCCCCCGGGAACACGCAGTCCATGTTGAGAAGAGGAAAAGTTGTTGTATAAGAGTACATCTGTGAGTCAGCTCAAACTTTAGCATCCATCTTTTCACATGCAATAGAAAGTCACTCTGTGTGCATCTCACAACAGTTCCTATACGAGCGATTTATAGATTACCATGACAGAATATCCTAATTGAAGATAGTTAACTCCACATAAGCAACATAATTTCATCAACTAACCATTCAGAGACATCCTGTTGCATTCTTCTTCTTTACATTTACACATTTGGCAGACGCTTTTATCCAAAGCGACTTACATTGCATTCAAGGTACACATTTTACATTTAATCAGTTCTTGCTTTCCCTGGGAATCGAACCCATGACCTTGGCGTTGCTAGCACCTACGCTCTACTGTTTGAGCTACAGGAAAGCCTACCTCTTCTTCTTGAGTCTCTCCATCTTTTGTTTGAACAGTTTCTGTTATTTTAGTGTGTCTGCGTGAGCTGCTAACTAACACACACACACACACACACACACACACACACACACACACACACACACACACACACACACACACACACACACACACACACACACACACACACACACACACACACACACACACACACACACACACACACACAAGCTCTTGAAACCCTGCTCTCTGCAGCAGCTCATTTGCATTTAAAGGGCCAGGCACAAAACGGTGCGTTTTTGCAAACCCTCAAAAAGTGCCAACTTTAACATGCTATATAAAAATATCTGTGGGGTATTTTGTGCTAAAACTTCACACACACACTCTGGGGACATCAGAGATTTATTTTACATCTTGTGAAAAGGGCATTTTAACACCCCTTTAATTAAATAATTTATTTAATTAAAAAACGTGTTTAATAATAATAATTTATTTTATTTAACTTCATTATAATCTTTATTTATTTTCAATTTAATTAAACTGAACAATAGGCAAAAAATAATATTTTTTGAGGGTATGATTGTTTTATAATGTCAATTGTGATTTTCACTTTGATGCAACAATGTGTATAACCAAAGGAGCAGCCAAACACAAACCTTTTCTTCTTCTTTGTCCTTCAAAGCAGATGTCCTGTTGCTGAACATGTCCTAGTCACGACTATACTGCCCTCTATAGGTCTGGTACTGTCTAGCGTGCATGTTATGAATGTGTCCATCCTGAGTTTTATTGGAAATTGTATATTGGTTCAATGTAACACAATTAAGTTAAAACAGCATTCCCTTGTTTTATGTAACATACTGTAAACCTGATTGAATTAGGCTACAACAAAATTTGAAATTATAGGTAGAATCAGGTTGAAATACCTCCTTAAAGCAACATCTGCACATGTTCACTTTCACTGTACACTACCATTCAAATGTTTGGGGTCGGTGCGATTTTTAAAATCTTTTTGAAAGTAGTCTTGTATGCTTTTCAAGGTTGCACTTATTTTATCACAAATACGGTATAAACATGAATATTGTAAAATAGTATTACAATTTATAATAATATTTATATATATATATATATATATTTTTATTTTTTTATTTTTTATAGCCTATAATTCTTGTGTTGGCAAAGCTGAATTTTTAGCTGTATTTTTTAGTCTTCAGCATCACATGATCCTTCAAAAATTAATTATAATATGCTGATTTGTTGCTAAAGTAACATTTCTTAATATCAATGTAGAAAACAGTTGTGCTGCTTAGTATTTTTTGTTGTTGTTGTTGTAGAAACTGAACAGCAAAAGAACAGCATGTATTTTAAAAAAAAAAATTTGTAAAAATGTTAACTGTTACTTTTGATTAATGCATCCTTAAATGAAAAAAAAAAACGCATTAAAGGTAACGATGGAGGTCAATGTAAACAAGTCTGTTCCAAACTGTACAGTTACAATTTATCATGCAGCAGGATAAAATATAAACCACAATGAAGTGAAATGTTAAACAGAGGTGAAGCCTCACAAAACATAATCTAACTAGATGTAATGCAGATGCACTCCAATGTTACCAGTTTGGTAGACATACTTTTTGTTAGGCAATATGCATTCAAATGGCCTTTGACACTAGAGCCAGCATAATCAACAAACTTTTGTGGTTTCCACTGGGACACTTAAATATAGAGATTTTATTTTATGTCTTTGCAATATGAGCAAAAACCTTCTAAACAATGCCTTACGTTTTCATTAAAAAGTTCAAGACTACATTAATATAACTCCACAATATAACTGCTTTGCACATATATTCGCTATAAATTTAGATATGCTGTATACTCATACAATATTCAAATATAGAGTTCACTTCCCTGGTGATGCTAATGCAGAACAGAAATAAATAAATACATTTCTGTCTTTTTTTTTGGGGGGGGGGGGGGTATTACTAATTACAATTTACATCTTATTTATAAATGTTCATATTCATATAAACATATCTATCAAACACACACACACACACACCACACAGTGATGCGCATTGCGCACACACACATACACGTTACTTTGCTGACTGAATCTTAACTGACCCCTGACCTCCTAAATATCTCTCAAACCTGACTCTCCTCAAGCTCACTTTTTCACTGTCAGAAGGAATAACTGCTTGATCATGTTCCTTCCGTCCATAAAATGTTCTTGTGTCTATTTCCTAGTATCTGTAGATAGCAAAAACATTGACTATTTGTGCATTCAAGTCATGTCAGAAATATTGTTTTTACGAGTTTAATGCACATGAACGCCACCACAAAGTTTTTCTATAAAATATAGTTTTTCTATAAAATTATGATTTTCTTTTCTATTTAATTTCACATTTCCTTTAGAAATCGATAGATTTATAAAAAATAATTAGATCCCTATCATTTAATCCCTGTCATTCCCAATCATTTGGCTAACTCACCCTCACTCTCATCACATGGAAGAGCAAACTCTGCACACTTCCTATTGCCTTTTCCGTAAAATATCGCTGCATTCATTTTCTGAAATGAAGAAATCAATGTGTTATTTATACATAAATACAACTATACTAATTAACACTTAAAATAAATAAATAAATGCAATCATATTGTTGATGCTACAATCTATAAAAAAAAATCCCAATTGGGAAAAAACATTACTGCAATTTGTTGTGGAAATTATCAATATTAAAACCTGGATGAAGGAGACAAAGTCAATTCTCAAAAGATTAAACAAAGTAGGCCTATTTTATTTCATGCATGAAATAAGACGTTCCCACACAGACAGCGTCTGATATGAGAAGGCCCATGGCATTCTCACGCAGAGAGCATCTGACATGAGAAGGCGAAGGCTAGTCCCTTTCGCCAAGGTTATATACCCTAACACATCCTGTGTAAAAAAATCCTTTGTTACCCAAACCCAGACGTCTTAGCTCATGATCTCATGTCCAACATTATATCTAGACAGAACACTGTCATGTCAGCAAAAGTTTCCTGTTTTTAGCTGCAGATCTCAACTGCTGATCGAAACTGCGCACACACATATTGCCACATTTCACATGACCCAGAGAACATTTCGTTCCTGCAAGTTTGTCCTAACTTATACATTTCTAAAAGCTTGGTTTTATATCTTTAATAATGTGCTTTCTGCTTATATGATTATATTCCTCTAAATTCCTATGAGTAAACAATACATCTTCAATATTAATAAAAGTTGTACCCATATAAAAGTAAAAGAACTCATTAAAAAGTAAAATTTCCATAACAAATTCCACTGTGGTACAGCGTTGCCATACGGCAACATTGATATTTTCCCAATTTACAGTAAAACTATGTTAGATAAAGTTGATTTGTGAATAAAAATATCTAATGTAGGCTATCAAAGATGCTACAAAAAAAAATCCCTCTTGAGAAGAGATGTTTAGAAATTAAGTTAATAGAGCAATTTCTGGAGTACTGTGATAGTGGGGAAATAGGGTTTTGGAGGGACATTCAAATGTCATGTGACTTGAAAACACCACATTATTGGCTACCTGAAGGCCTCCCCTTTTAATACCCATAGTGCAATATATTGTATATTTTTCCTGAATAACAAGGAAATTAATAGAAATTAATTGTTGCCATATGGCAACGCCATACCATAGAGAGTTTAGGTGTTCATTTTTTATAATTTTGCACATTTCCTAGGAGTTGAACCCATGATGCTGACATTGCTAGCACCATGCTCTACTACCAGAGATGATTCATGTTGCATTCATCTTGTATGCATCTTCAACCACTGAGTGACTGGATTGTAATCTGTCCTGAATACGTCTTGGAGGGCATTACACTTGGTATTTTCATGATTTGATAGCTATTCTATCAATATTAATGGATGAAGTGACCAAATGTAACTACCCCCAGAGAGATCCTTAGGAGTGAGGATGTGTGTGTGTATGTGTGCATGCCTTTATGAGCATCCATGCCTGTTATATGTTTACTAGTGTGCACATTTGTGTATACATGTGTGATGACGGGTACTAGGATGACGTCATCACTGCCAAAGTCATTACAAACTGTTTATGGGCTTATGTTTCTTTACATTTGTTATTTATGGTTTTGTGTTTTTTGTTGACTATGGTGCAGTCCCTTAGGTTCATTACGCTATTACATTAATTTATAATAAGTTTAAGATATGCTGTTTGAGTTGATTGCAGATAGGTGCACATATCAGCGGTCATCACAACATGTTATGTCTACTATAGTGTTCATTTGTTTTTCTCATTAACCACACAGAGACAAGTTTGTAGTTATACGTTTTTGGTATTTATTATTTCAAATCTGTAGTTATTGCCACATGGCAAACTGTTACCCCACATGTCGTCTACTCACCATTTCCTGTTCCTGTGTCTCCTCAAAGGAGGGGGCGGGACCACAGCTTTCACTTTTCTTGTGTTGGGGAAAACCATCTCTAATAATAGGGAATGGGACTTAACCCTTGGTAGGTAATGTAGGCATGGAAAAATGCCTTATGGTGTTTACATTTAGTTTAAGTCGCTGAATGAGTTTATTTAAATTATTGTTAGAAGTTATTTTTGGAAGTTATTTTGCTACAAAGGTTTTTGTATTGATGCCCCTGGGAGGTAAAGATGGGGTCATATTGCTGAATGTATTTCTGAAGAGTTTTGCCGCCTGTAGCAATTTATTTTTCTTTGTTTGTTATTACATCAAAGTTTGCACTGAGTCAAGTGTTTATTTATTTTTGTTTAATTTTGTATTTTTTTTTCTTATTTGAGACATCACTGTGAATATGTTCACCCCTACTTATCCACTGGCATTTAATAAAAATCCTCTTTGGATGATGTCTGAGTCCTGAGCCTATCTACCACCTCCCCTTGACCTTCACGGGACACGTTATGACAAATGGTGGCAGCAGTCTTGTCCAGTGCAGTAGAAGGCTTCAGTAAACGTCAAGATGCCACCCAAGAGGCAGACTAATCAGAAAACAGTGGAGGAAGTTGACGATGATGCTGAGTCAATGCCTAACCAAGAGGGTATGGTGTCAGTGGCCACTTCTTCACAGATGGAAGACTCAACAGGGGAGAAAATGGATCAGCTCAGAAAGACTGTGGAGAGCTTCGTGCAGTCACAGCATGCCAGAGAGTCGCATCTGGAAAAGGAAGCACAGCGTCAAGAACACAGGTGGCACACTCTTCAACATCAGTTCGGGCAGTTGCAGACGGAGGTACAGAGAGAGCGGCAAGAGCGACAAACATTGGGAGGTGTGGCAGCTCGAGCCTTTTCCCCTTTGACTTCCTTAGACAATACAGCCCTTCCCACTCGTGTACTTCACAGACGGCGGAGCAATGAAGGAGGGGGTCAAGAGACAGCACCACCTGTAACCATGCAGGGAGTTGCTCCACCGCAATGGATGGGCTGGCACGGCCCAAAGATGTTACCTCTTCAAGAGGATGATGACATTGAGCATTATTTAACAACCTTCGAGAGGATTGCTCAAGCCTGTAGATGGCCAAGGGAAGACTGGGTGTTGCATCTAGTGCCATTGCTGTCAGGCAAGGCAAGAGCAGCTTATGTTGCCATGGATATTGTTGACACTTTTGAGTATGCTAGAGTGAAAGAAGCAATCTTGGATAAATTTGAGATTAATGCAGAGACCTACAGGCGTCGTTTTAGGGCAAAGGCTCTACGACAAGAGGAGACTCCTAAAGAGCTGCAGGCAAGATTGAAAGACCTGTATGACAAATGGATAACACCCAGACAGCGAACCAAGCAGGAAATCGGAGAAATGATTGTGCTGGAACAGTTTCTGGCAGTGATTAACCCTGAAATCAGAACCTGGATTTGTGAGCACAACCCCACCTCTTCGAGACAAGCAGCTGAGCTGGCTGAGACTTTCATTGCTGAGACGGTCAACTTATCAGCTGGGTCACAGTCATGGCGGCGCCTACAGTATGACGGGTAAGTCTGGGAGGGGGTCCGGCAGTGGTCAACCTTATAGCGGCACTAAAGGCTTTAGTTCACAGACTCCCCAATCTAAATTTTATCCCAAAAGTTATCCACAGTCAGAAGGTCAATACAAAGAGAAGGCAGTGCTTATATGTCATGGATGTGGCCAGGCAGGGCACAAGAAGGCAGAATGTACGTTACAAAGAGTCAGTAATGCTCCCAGACCGTCTCAAATAGCAGTTGAAACGGGTCGAATATTGACACAGTTGTTCCTGTGAAAATAGGAGGTAAGCAGTTTATGGCTTTGGTAGACACTGGATCTAGTCAGACGCTGGTGAGAGAGGAGTGTGTTGGAGATCTACAGATGTCCAGTCAGGGTAAGCTGAGGGTACGTTGTGTTCATGGAGACGAGAGAGAGTATGCTACTGTTGATTTGAAGATGGAGGTTGAGGGTCAACCCTACCTGTTGACAGTAGGCATTGTGGACCAAGCCCCTTATGCAGTTATTTTGGGTAGGGATGTGCCAGTACTTGTTGATTTATTGCAAAGGCAGACTGGTGTAGCAGAGGTTAGAGCAGTTACAAGGGCAAAGGCAAGACAGACAGAAGAGCAGAAACAAACTCTTAATTTGTTACCTTTTGCAGAGGAGCCCAAAGCTAAAAGGTCCAGAAGGGAGAAAAGGCAGGAAAAAGTCAGGGGAACGGTTATTGTAGAACAACTCCCAGAACCTGACGGGAACGACTTTTATGACATCCCTCATGATATAGTTGATTTGCAGAAGCAGGACGTTACACTTGAAGGTCTATTTCAGAAGGCTGGTAGATCACATTCAGGAAATAGATTTCAAGACAAAGAATTGTTTGTGTTGAAGGATAACATGTTGTACCGACAAACAGATAGTGGTGATCAGTTAGTTGTTCCAAAGTCGGTGAGGGCTAAAGTATTGCATTTGGGCCATTCCATTCCTTGGTCGGGACACCTAGGCAACAGAAAACGCTGGCAAGAGTTTCAAGCAGATTTTATTGGCCCCGGTTGTACATGGATGTGATTGACTTTTGTAAGTCATGCCCAGAGTGTCAGTTATCAGCTCCTGTTAAGAAAGGTGATAGAGCACCTCTGGTCAGCCTACCTGTAATTGATGTACCTTTCACGAGAGTAGCTATGGACATAGTAGGCCCTTTAGAGAGAAGTAGGTCAGGGAACCGGTACATTTTGGTCGTGTGCGATTATGCAACGAGGTATCCTGAAGCCTTTCCTCTTAAAAAGATTAAGACCAGGCAAATTGTGAATGCGCTTGTGCAATTGTTTTCACGGGTAGGGATACCTTCAGAAATCCTTACAGATCAAGGCACAAATTTCACTTCCAGACAGATAAGAGAAGTCTATTCACTGTTAGGTATACAGGCCATTAAGACCACTCCGTACCACCCTCAGACTGATGGCATGGTTGAACGGTTCAATCAAACTTTAAAGGCAATGATTCGCAAGTTCGTATCTGAGACAGGCTCAGACTGGGATCAGTGGCTTCCATATCTCCTCTTTGCTTATAGAGAGGTTCCCCAGGCCTCAACAGGTTACTCTCCATTTGAATTGCTCTATGGTCGCCAGGTACGTGGACCGCTGGACATCCTGAAGGAGGCCTGGGAGGGAGGCAAAGCAAGGGAACAGGTGAATGTGGTTTCATATGTCTTGAGAATGAGAGAGAAAATGGACTCTATGGCAGAATTGGTCCATACCAATATGGCCAAGGCACAGCAACATCAGAAGTCATGGTATGACCAGTCATCCAGGAAAATAACTTTGACCCCTGGCCAAAAAGTGTTACTACTCCTCCCAACGTCAGACAGTGGACTGCTCGCCAAGTGGCAGGGCCCTTATGAGATATTGAGGAAGATGGGTCCTGTCAATTACGAACTATACCTGCCTGAACGGCGGAAAAAGAAGCAAGTCTTTCACATCAACTTGCTGAAACCCTGGCAGGAAAGACTAGGGCCGCTATCAGACCAGCTGTTTGCACGGAAGATCGACGAGGAGGAAGAGTCCAAAGAGCAATATTTCCCTACAGCTGTGAATTCTCCTGTCTTCCCTGATTTGAGTCACCTGACATCAGAGCAGCAGGAAAACCTCCAATCACGGGTTCCAGAGGGCCTATTCAGTGATAGACCAGGCAGGACAGAGGTGATGCAGCATGACATCCACCTGCTATCACAGGGTCCAGTCCGACAGACTTGCTGTAGGGTTCCTGCTAGACTCATACCCGAATTAAAGAATGAAGTAAAGGTAATGCTGGAGATGGGGGTGATCGAGCCTTCCAGGAGTGAGTGGTGCAGCCCAGTCGTCTTGGTGCCGAAAAAGGATGGCACATTAAGATTTTGTGTAGATTTCTCCAAGATGAACGCTATTTCTGCCTTTGACCCTTACCCCATGCCAAGGGTTGACGAACTCATAGAGTGTTTGGGTAAAGCCAAATATTTGAGCACACTGGACTTATGTAAGGGTTATTGGCAGATTCCTTTGACTGACACTTCCAAGGAGCTAACTGCTTTCAGAGTCCCAAGTGGGCTCTATCATTTTAGGGTCATGCCGTTCGGCCTTCATGGGGCCGCAGCAACTTTCCAGAGGACTATGGACTGTGTACTGAGAGGTACTGAGGACTTTGCAGCAGCCTACATTGATGATGTGGTTGTTTACAGCTCATCATGGGAAGACCATCTGGAGCACCTGTCAGCTGTATTTGCCAGAATTCATGATGCTGGGCTTGTGGTTAACGCCACTAAATGTCATTTGGGCAAAGCCTGAAGTGTCTTATTTGGGATATGTGCTGGGGGGTGGGGTAATGAAACCTCAAGTGGACAAAGTGGAGGCGGTGCGTTCTTGCCCACCTCCAACAACCAAAAAGCGGGTGAGGTCCTTTTTAGGTCTGGTGGGCTGGTACAGACGTTTTATTCCTAATTTTTCCACCCGAGCAGTTGTGCTCACTAATCTCACTCAGAAGGCCAGCCCCCAAAAGGTTGTGTGGACACCTGAGTGTGAAACAGCCTTTCAAGATCTTAAGGGCTGTTTGTGTCAGGGGCCAGTGTTGCAGAGCCCCAACTTTGACCTTCCTTTCACAGTGCAGACAGATGCATCGGGAGTAGGTCTAGGAGCTGTCCTGTTGCAAGGTGACAGTGAAAAGCCGGTGAAGGCCGAAGGCCGGTGCAGTATATTAGCCGGAAATTGTTCCCCCGTGAGGTCAGATATTCTACGGTGGAGAATGAGGCACTGGCTATTAAGTGGGCATTGGATACTCTGAAGTATTATCTCATTGGTAAAGATTTTACCTTAGAGACTGATCATCGGGCCTTACAATGGCTCCACGGGATGAAAGACAGTAATGCTCGCGTTAGCCGCTGGTTCCTCTCCCTGCAACCTTTTAAATTTCAAGTGAAATACAGGGCTGGAGCTCAGAATGTTGTTGCGGACTTTCTGTCCCGTCCTGAGTGACGGGCTTAAGAGGTGGGGTGTATGATGACGGGTACTAAGATGACGTCATCACTGCCAAAGTCATTACAAACTGTTTATGGGCTTATGTTTCTTTACATTTGTTATTTATGGTTTTGTGTTTTTTGTTGACTATGGTGCAGTCCCTTAGGTTCATTACGCTATTACATTAATTTATAATAAGTTTAAGATATGCTGTTTGAGTTGATTGCAGATAGGTGCACATATCAGCGGTCATCACAACATGTTATGTCTACTATAGTGTTCATTTGTTTTTCTCATTAACCACACAGAGACAAGTTTGTAGTTATACATTTTGGTATTTATTATTTCAAATCTGTAGTTATTGCCACATGGCAAACTGTTACCCCACATGTGGTCTACTCACCATTTCCTGTTCATGTGTCTCCTCAAAGGAGGGGGCGGGACCACAGCTTTCCCTTTTCTTGTGTTGGGGCAAACCATCTCTAATAATAGGGAATGGGACTTAACCCTTGGTAGGTAATGTAGGCATGGAGAAATGCCTTATGGTGTTTACATTTAGTTTAAGTTGCTGAATGAGTTTATTTAAATTATTGTTAGAAGTTATTTTTGGAAGTTATTTTGCTACAACGGTTTTTGTATTGATGCCCCTGCAGTTGGTACGGTCTTGAGTGTAATGAGCCTGTCCTTGGCTATATAAGACAGTCTAAACTGAACCTTGGGAGGTAAAGATGGGGTCATATTGCTGAATGTATTTCTGAAGAGTTTTGCTGCCTGTAGCAATTTATTTTTCTTTGTTTGTTATTACATTACATAAGTTTGCACTGAGTCAAGTGTTTATTTATTTTTGTTTAATTTTGTGTATTTTTTTCTTATTTGAGACATCACTGTGAATATGTTCACCCCTACTTATCCACTGGCATTTAATAAAAATCCTCTTTGGATGATGTCTGAGTCCTGAGCCTATCTACCACCTCCCCTTGACCTTCACGGGACACGTTATGACAACATGTGTGCACATTTGTGTGTGAAAGTTCATGCCCTTTTCTACCCCTATACTCTATGCACATTTTCACATGCATACAGCATCATGGCAGTTTTCCTCGTGCTGCTGAGGTCTCCACCTGTTTGAGTAGACTTGATGTCACATCGTCACATGTCCTGCATGCTTTTGAACACATTTGGCCTTTTTGCATAATAGGGTTATGCAAGATTATGACAAGGGTAAACACACTCATCCCCGTGTGGTAATGGAGAGATCTATGTATACACAATACAAAGAGTTTCTTTGTCACAGAATATAATTTGGACTAACAACAGTCATTCACAAAAAAAGGTTCACTTGACCAATTCAATCAAATACAAAAGCTTTGTATTTGTGTACTGCCTTTGATAACATAGCTGTCAATAAGCAGCTTCATTCATTGCAGGATCAAGCCCTGTAAGACAAAAGAGAGAAGGAAAACAAGGCGTGTTACTTATATATATATATATGAAAAATAATATATATTATTATAATATCATATATATGATAAAAAGAGATTTTTGACTTTACAGTTGTTCCCTGGACTTAAAAATCCATTGCATTGACTTTCATTTTGACTATAGAATTAGCTGGGAATCGTCATAAAAAGTAAACAACATTGTGGCATCTTGAAACACCAAATCTGTGGTCATTTGTTTGCTTATGGCTGATTTCAGGCTTTGCCTACACATTAGAGAGCAGATATCTTGCTCAGTGGGACATCGATAGTTACAGCCTTAATTTCACACAATAGATCAAACAACGGGCACACTGTGTCAGTGTGAATCTGTTGTTCCAGACATCTTTTGAACAGAAGCTTGTGATGATCTCAGACACAAGTACCATCATCCAGTTCACCATTAACCTGATTTTGAATACGTTTTTTATACAAAACAACTACAAAGAGTATATATCATCTTGCTTATGTACACAAAACATCAGTTCCCACGATACAACATGTACACGAACAAGAGTAGCACAACGGATAAATGACAAAGTGGATAGCAGATAGATTGAAGGATAGTTTCAGCTGCCAGAGAGTGAACTAAAGAACGTCGGAGCCTTTGAAGTTAAGCCTTCAGGTATCATTCCTGTTCTTTCCCACCTCAGGCTTTAGAGAAAACAGCCCTGTCCTTAAATCACATCTCAACCCCTCCAAGTCTTCCATAAACATCCCCAAGGCACAAAGTCAGTCAAATTAATATCTGGCATTTAGCTTTTGCGATTATATTCATAAGGTATGAACTATGAAGAAGACTGTTACGAGCAGGTCTGGGCCTGTAGAGTTTCCTTGGGTTTGGGGTGGAATGAGACTGGATGAAGTGTACATGAACGGGGTAACCACTGAAAGTGCTGCAGCTTCTTTTTGACACCAAATGCAAGCAGACTATTGGTAAATATTATTAATACTTTATCATTTACTCACCCTCATGTTGTTTCAAACCTGTATGACATTCTTTCTTCCATGGAAAACAAAAGTATGGAGCCCTGCAGACGACATGAGGAAAATAAATCAATATGGTTCTCAGTCACAACTTCCCAACAAATTTGTGGCCATTTTTTATTAATTAGTTTCCTCGTATTAGTTAAATCATGGCCATGTTGTACTAATTTGTTCCTTCATTTTGTGGAAACAAATGTTTAATTCATGGCCATGATACCCTGTCATGTAAGGGGGTCCCTCCATACATAAGAAGATATTTCATTTATTTTTTTGTTTATTTTTTTGTTTATACATTGAATGTCCAAATCCAATGTTGTTTTGGAACATATTGGCTTTCACTGTATGAACAAAAAACAATTGAAACATTTTTTAAAGATCTTCTTTGATGTTCCACAAGGAAGTTGATTTGAAAAAACTTAAAGGTGTTTGAATAATGACAGAATTTTATTTTGGGGTGACCTATCCCTTCAATGCAAATGCTGTACACTTTTAAACATCTTGTCTGTAAACCGTAGCAGCACACTTCTTCCCACTTGCAAGATTTACCATTCCCATTCTGGTTGCACAATCTGTTTGCTCGAGTTGATGAGCTTTAAAAGGCTTTCTGATCCATTCTGATTCTGAAATACTTGGAATTGCAATATCTTCAAAAATAGACCTCAGAAAGACAAGAAGACTTACTTTGGGGAGGACACCTATAACAAAACCTTGAGGGCACTGAAGATGAGGCTCAACTTTTCATGGTGCACAGCTGATATGGATTCTGCATGCTTCTGAGGTGACCTGTGGCATTTCGTCAAGGTTAGTCAGCAAATCATCAAGAGTAAGTGTTCCTCAGCCTTCACCCTTCCCTTAGGGCAGCCAGGTCACAGCCTGTGTACGTATGCACTTGTTTTGCTGTTCCAAATGCATTCCAAAAGCTATCGACTTATCCAACTATTTTAGATTAGGCAACATGCAGTAAAACAAGCTATTAAAAAAGTGAGTCAGGACAACTTTAGAAGCTTCCATTGACTTTACTTAAAAAAGAGACAACATTTTTTGGTACATAGCATCTACATACATAAGCAGAACAACTAAAAAAAGATAATATACAAAAACTGCAGGTTGTGCATGTAATCTCTCATTGGGACTGATTTTTATGGATTTCATATCAAAATAAATAATGCCTTGATACAGTGCCATTACTTAAAGAAAATGTTTGGTGGCTCAATTTGCAAGACTGGTCATACTAGGGTAAATGACAACATCTTATTAGACTTTTCATACATATTCAAGTATTATTTTTTCCCCAAGCAAAAGCACTGGAATACTACAAGTGTATGATGAAAATATGCAAGAGGTTATTGCTGAATTTCCTTTTAAAAAGATTGTTCTATTCTTTTGTTTATATGTGTAAAATACTGTCTTAATAACAGTGTAGACAATTCGCAAAGATAAAATGGCAGAAACTCAGACTGCAAACAGGAATGTTATGGTCCAATAAGTGACACCTCGAAACAGCTCTTGCCCAAAGTCCAAGATGACTTGATTGTAGATGTCCTCAGCTTCAATATTTTGTGATGTTTCCTGCCTTCCATTGCAATGCTATATTGTTTAAAAGTAAAGGCGTCACCTTCATTCTCCAGGGCACAGAATATGGATCTTGAACAGCCAAGAATGGAAACAGTTTTTCCTGGTTGGGATCATCTCCAAACAATCAGAGTTACTTAATTGTCTTTTGAATACAATCTTGTTTTATTTTTTTCCTAAAACGGAAAAACTCCTTAGCAAACTCCTTGTGAGTCCTTTTGCAAAGTTAGCACCATAATGTTATCATATTTAGCAGTCCACAAAAAAAAAATAGTGCTGTTAACATCAGTCCTTGGCTTTGCACAGCCAGCCAACATTTTCCTTACTTCTGTCTATATGCCAAAGGTGTGGCACTTTAAAGGTGCAGGTAAAGGACTCTAATCTCGATAATTTCATTCCTTAAAATATGACATTCACAATAGGGTGCAAGCAAGATTCTGGCAACTTCCTCAGCATCAGTTCTGGGCATCCCCATGATATTCACCAAGACTGCATTCATCTCTCCTGTCGCATTACATTCACTTTCAACGTTAACTTCTTGCATTTCGAAGGCTGATAATACACAGTGTTCATAATCTGGATTTGACAAAGACGGTGGCCGAGTGGTGTGATTCATGAAAAAAGTGCCTCTACTGACCAAGACTTGGCTATAATCCCTTGTTTATTGCCTATTAGGAAGGCTGGCCATCATTTGTGGGACGTGTTGATCTGGATGTATGGAAGGATGTCAGGGTGTCTGTTGGGGAGGGTCATGAGGGGGCGGTGGAAACGGGCTTGCTCCTCATCTTGGATTTTCTCCACCTGCCTCCTAAACTTTTGGGCAAGCAGGATTGATGGTACCCCTCTCCTTAACCTCTGGGCAGGCTTTGTTTGCCACACTTCATATTTGGAATACTTCACACCAAGAGGCCCTCCTGAGATGTCCTGCAAAACAGAATAACTTGCTGTAGTTTCTGTAATCCATTGATCTGTTGTCATATTATCAACTGATTTAGAAGTTTTGAAACAGTAGCTCAAACAGTAGAGCAAGGCGCTAACATTACCAAGGGTCATGGGTTCGTTTCCCAGTGAAGGCATGAACTGATTAAATGTCTAGAGTGAATGCAATGCAAATAGTTTGGATAAAAGCATCCGCCAAATCCATAAATTCTTCAAATTTCAATATGATAATGAACAAAGCCAAATTGTAGCTTCAAATCTAATAACGGTGTCACATACAGAGACCGTTCTCTTATTGTGCTCTTACCCTGGTATAGTAAAAAAAAAACAGACTTTAGATTGACTCTATAGGCAAATAGTTTATTCGTTGAACAACCTCTCCAGCGTCCTCATCAACTCATAGTGCGAATGTAGACTCAAGTGGGGCTATTGTGTTGTTGGGTTGTTTGTTTTTGTAATTTTCAAATCCAAGCAATGGCCAGCTGGCCAACTGTCTTGCCAACGCTTAACATATTTCCATGCCAAGAGCACATGGCACAAAAATTTGCCAGAATGCGGCACAACACTTGTACTTGTTTTGGTGCTTGGAATAATGACATCATTGCACATGCTGTCTAATAGACTTTCATGGTGTTGCCATGGGCTTTTGTTTGAGCAACTATCTCCCTCAATGTTGTTCGTACATCATCTTTAATGCAGTCTACAGATTTCTGATGATCTGTGCCATTTTTCACATTGCTCAGCGATTCTGAGAGAGGAGACATGGTTAATATTGATTTTGCAGTGATAAAAACAGGCTGCATGTCTGACTTGCCTGTCTAGTCTGAGTCTGTGTTTGTGGGTTCAGCAAAATCATTGTGATGGGCTTTCGACGGGGGGAGGGGAAGATAAGCTGCTCCATGTACCTTGTGAAGAGCCTGGGACACTGGGAAGACCTGCAGTGAGGTGGAGGAAACATCTCGCTCGGACTTCACAGGTTTTGCACAGTACTGCTCCAACAGACGCAGCTCACAGCTCCGAAAGCAGCATTCTTCCACTATTCCTCTCTGAGGACGGCGGCTGTTTGATCTGTTCGGCCTGCCTGGGTGGGGGAAGAGAAGGTAAGCGATCAACTCTGGGGTTCCCCTGGAAAGCGACCAATGCTACCAATTCACACCCTTTTGTTTATATTTCACCAAATCCCACATGTGGCTGCTGGCATGTTCCTAGGATTTCTGAAATCTGAGACTGCATCAACATATCCTTTCTTTCTTTCCTGCTCTTTGTGACCTCCTTTTTATTTTTGGCACTAACCAATTTGATAAGGACTTTAAAATATTGTACACAGAAAAACAAATATTGTTCTATGTTCCCATGGATGTGTGAATAGCTAGCAAAATGGATCCTTTAACCTTGCCATTTGCCTACTAAACAGAGATAAAAGATAAAGAACAGCAGGAGAGGTACAAAAGGGGGAAGTCCACCGTCATCTGATAGGAATAGAGAGAGAGAGAGAGAGAGAGAGAGAGAGAGAGAGAGAGAGAGAGAGAAAACACTTACATTTAACAGCACTAATGGCTTGCATTAAGAACAATTGGTGGAAAGCGATAAAAGACATGTTTCCTCATTAATAAACATGCTGATTGTTGTGACAGTCATTAATACTCGTGTAAATATATGCAACCAGCAATTTGAAAGACAAGACAGAGGATTATGCCATTTACTATGACCTCAATTTAATTTATGACCTATGATCTCAATTTAAATCTACTTCTATAAGAAAAATAGCTATGTAAAGGTTTAGATTTCCTGGCAATAACCATCACACAGCACTGTAAGAGTTACACTTACTGATATAAAACCCATTTTCTCCACACACGAACTGAAGAGTATCCACAAGTTCTCCACCGCAAAGTGTCTCCGCCGTTGCTACGGGGGATGCCAACATGAACAATGACAGAATGAAGAGTATCAGTGAGCACATCTGTAAAATGAAAACAGACTTGAGTGAGTCAATTAATTCACACGCAGTCAAACTGTATCGTTTAAAAGAGGATACTGATGTTACTGTCTGGTTCTCATTCACACGAGCAAATAGTATCAAAGTAACTGTGGAGACGCTATCCGTATCAGTGATACAATCAAGCAATGGCTACCCTTAAAACAACCCTCAAACCCACAGAATGATGAAGATTATGAAAACTTTTCTCAAAGTTTGACATATCGTCATTAATATTCACAAATATAATTTTTTTAATAATTACGTTGAAATTGTCCAAATGTAAACATGCAGAAACGTAGTAGCCTACTACAAGCTCATTCACTTTCTCTTACCGTTGTTTGTCTTTTCTCCGTTTTTCGACACGATGCACAGAATAGATGGTAATCGTCCATAGTAGGCGGTTTGTGAAAAGCGACGTTTACTAGCTGTTGTTCTAAAGAGTTGCTTTGTTTAATTTCCAGTCTGCTGCATCTCTGTGAGTGATGCTTGTGGCTGTCTCAAAGTTCAGAGGACAGGCAAAGGATAAGTACTGAGAGGCAATATATACTAGTAACACCCGCCCCTCGCACCCCAGCCCAGTGGCGATGTCGATTCGTGAACGAATGGTTCTTTGGAGTCGGATCCTTTTAACACGAACTGGGTTGAACCACTTCACAAAACTGGACATAATCAGTGATTCGGTTCACAAGACAACAACTCGCATGAACAAGAACTTGTTCTAATTTCATAAGAAAATAAATAACATTTCAACCAAGATATGTTAGTCGATTTTACTAGTATTTATTGTTTCTACAAATTATATTTTGATTATAAAAGACATGTTTTACGAGTTGATTGCTGCAACAAAACTAGGTCTGGGACATGTAAAATTACAACAAACACCCTTATTAAGAAAACACATAGGCTAGTACAGTAGCCTAATATGCTTTATATTGTAGGCTACTGGGACGCTTTTGGAACGCTTTACGTGATGACGTAAATAATCTCTTTTTGAACTCGTTCTTTGAAACGAACTGTTCGAAAGATCCGATTCGCGGAAATGCTTTTCCAATCGCTACAGCCAGTCGGCTCACAGTGCGTGTGAGAACTGGAATGCTACTCTTTATCAAATTAAATTTGACAACAAGTAGGCTATTTCGATTTAAGCCAACATGTGTCCTTAATCCACTTAAGAAAATATGTTCACACTTCATATTTAGAATACTTTATTAGTATTTTTCTAAATCTGTTTTTTCTTACATTGTCGTCTACGTTTTTTTTGCTCGTCTGATTCGGGAATCCTAAAACAGACGAAAAGCAATAGGATAGGCTACTTGATGCAAGAATATCGTGAAAGTGCAAGATCACTTACATGTTTATGTTTGACGCACACTCAGCTAATGGGAGTACCTGCTCACCAATGACGATGCGCATTCTTAGTCAAATAGCCCCCGCTTTAAAATACCTTTTGGCAACAGGACAGGTCAGCCCGAGGAATTTTAATTGACGGAACATTCTTTCAGCTTCTCACCATAACAAAGGGGGTTGCAATCGCATTCCAGTGAATGCAGACAGACACCGTGCTGAAATTTCACTCTCACACGACAAGTGTTGACCCTTGTGCGCGCGCGCTCCTCCATCTCATGCGAAAACCTAAAAGCATTTTGTTTTCTTTAAAAAGCAAATCAATCATTTTTATACGCCGTTCACGACGCAATGAAACAGCTGGCTATATAGCCTACTATTTAACATACACTTTGTACACATACAGTCTAGAAGAAGTAAGGCTACATCATGGAAATGAATGAACAGTCAACATGTCCTGACATGCCTCAAACTGGACATAATGGAGCATTAGTAAAACTAATTTCATTGTCTGCCTGAAAACAGCAGCCAGTGTCATGCAAAATCCGCTCATTTTTACTTCATACTAAAAGTGGAAATGGCATGAATTGGATATCAATCGGTGATATTATGACAAAATTTAGCATGTATAATTGTATTACTGTCAGTGGGCTACACTCAAGGTTCATAAGATTTTATGTTTTGCAAATAGACAGGCCCAACACTACTCATTAAACAGCTTGTGATAATGTATTGGATAAGAGACAACGTCCGCTAATAAAAAAAAAAATACTTATTGTTTGTTAGTATAGTGTATGAACCATCTTGTGACATTAGGCTATCATGACAAGTAAACTATGGCACTCTCTAGTGGTCCAAAGTTATAAAGCCAGTGTAAAATGACTACATGAGTGAGATTTTAGCTTAATCTGATTAAAGTTAAATTAAATGATTAAATCAATTAGAAATGATCAGAATGTTAAATGTGTGAGGAATGTTGTGTGTCGGGAGGTGTGTGAGGAAAGCTTGGAGGATGCCACCTCAGTCATGGACTTCTCTCTCTTCTACCATCAGGCAGACGGTACCGCAGCATCCGGTCCCACACCAGCCGGCTAAGACAATTTCTTCCCACAGCAGGCCATTAGACTTCTGAACACTTAAGTATAACACAACTAATGGCCCCTCAATACAGCCTCATAACCACCACCACAGCACTTCTCTGGTCTAAACACATCATACTCTTCTAACACACACATCTTCAATGTACAAATAAAAATACACATTATATTCTCCACTTTTTACTGTATTATTTGTGTTTATAATGCGTGTTTACTGTATTGTATAAATCCTGTTTTATGTATATTTTGCATATTTATTGTATTTTGTATATGTTATGTATATCATGACTTGTAAAGTGCACTTTCTTTAGTACCGGTATAAACCAAAGACTTTCACCCACCACTACACTTCTGTGTTTTGGTGGTCTGACAATAAAAAGTGATTTGATTTGGTGTGTGTACTGTCATTACAATCAATCCGATATAGTGAGCCATCGGTCAGTTTGGGACTCCATGCTGTTTTTGATTTATGTTTGGCACTTTCTGCCAGCAAGAAAGTGCTCAGGCCTTTATTTGCATTCTTCATGTAAACCAGTCCCCCTAATCATCACACTAAACCCCTTACACTCACTGGCCTATTAATAGCAGTAACAGCAACATTCACCTGTGCAATAAAAAATTACCATACTTTAGTTTGCATTGAAATTTGTAATACAATCTAAAGCACGTTAGTGTTCCCTCTGAAAGTTGATGTTCAAAAGAGTACTGTGGAAAATACTCACCATCAATTGTTATGGTCTTTGTAGGTTTATACTGTGTATAAGGAAATCACCTGTCGCAGATAAAATATTCCATGTGATAAAATCTGAAATTGCATTATGTGATGTAAAACTAAATATACAAAGTTCAAATGTGTTCTAAGAAAATACAATTAATTATATTGAATTAAACAATGTGGCCACATGGCTGCCATTGTGAAGAAGGCAGCCTTTAGATTCCTCTTTACCTAAGGCATTATGTGGTATTGTGTCTTCTGTTTAGTAATGATATTTGTAATATTTAAATTTATAGTGATAACTAAAGTATTTTGATAATGATCTGAAATATGAAAAGTGTAAGAGTGGACCACTGTTGCTATGGTTACCTCTTCCGGAGAAAGGGATTTAATTTCACAAGTGTCTTCTGTCTGGTGAAAATGCACACCAAATAAATTGTAAAAAAATTGTTTGGGACAAACAAATTAAAATGTTCGAAAACCTAGTTTTTAAATATATATATTTAAAGGCAAAAGGGATTTTCCAGTTTACAGGCCCTTTTAAGCCACAAATAGGCTCCTTAAAAATGTAAAGTACATGAAACTACCAGTATACGTAAAAAACATGTTAGAATAACATAATTCCCCCGAATGTTGTCCCTATTAGCCAAACTGTCTGAACAAAGAATCTCTAATTGAACAATATTGCTGGAATGTTAAGGGTTTTTAGTTTCGAGCATGCAACATGAATAAATAATCTTGTTACGGTTATACCATCATTGTTTTTCTATTTGCTGTAATTTTTTAACTTTAGCTGTTGGTTTGTCACTATTGGTAGTTATTTCTTGTGTTGTGATTTTAAGAGCTCATTTTACATTTGCTGTTTATCGCCGTTCTTAATGTTTGTGTGTCATGTTTTGAGATCTAACAGTCCCCTCCACTAATATTGGCTCCCTTGGTAAATATGAGCAAAGGCGGCTGTGAAAATGCATATGCATTGTTTATCCTTTTGACCTTTCATTTTAAGAAAAACAATTGAAAGTGGGAGGTAAATCACATTATGAAATAAATGTTAATGCATGTTGGCCACAATTATTGGCACCCCTAGAATTCGTATGAGTAAAATATCTCTGAAGTCTATTCCCATTCATATTTATGTTTTTTTTAGAACACCAGGGTGACTAGGAGAATGAAATTCTCAAGTCATAACTTCCTGTTCCACATGAGTATAAATATGAGGTAACACAAAGGCCAAATTCCCGTAATCATTCATCAAGAGCAAATTTTACTTCTTAAATGTCACACCACAAATGTGGCTCATGAAGGGTCCCCTGCTTCCCTCTGAAGGACTTTGACGACACTATGTCCCTGGCTGCCTCTGAAGTGGAGGACTGGGCGAACTGCGGCAACCAGCCCCGTTCTTACCGGAAGTCCACGAAGAACTGACCAAGTCATGGCGCTCCCCCTACTCAGTGCTCTTCCATTATTCCTCTTCGTCTTCCCCTAACCTCTGTTGACAGCACTTAGAGAAAGGGGTAAACTAAGCGTCCCCCATTGGAAGAGGCTGTAACCACTCATCTCTGCCTGCCCACAGCCCTCGGCTGGAAGACCAAAGCAGCTCATCCCTTCAAGCCATGCAGGACTTCAGCCCTTGGGGCCAGAGCTTAAGCCACAAATGGTCAAGCTGGATCTGCCCTGTATGCAATGGGGTTCCTTCAGGTCTACCAGGTCAAACTCCTCTGTGCCATGGACGAGTCTGGACCTGACCCAGCGGCCATCAAAGAGCTGCGCGGCGTGACCGACCTCACCCTGCCCGCCAATTAGTCCACAGCCCAAGTGGCCAATTGGGTGGTCCTCGAACACCACCTTTGGCTTCATTTAACAGATCAAGGATGCCGACAAAACAGCTCTCCTTGTCTCTAAGGTCTCCCCCTTGAGAATGTTCGGTTCTGCAGTGGATGGCTTTGCTAAGCAATTTTAAATGACCCAAAAGTCATCGGAGGTGATGTGCCACTTCCTTCCAAAGTGGGCCAGTTCTGTTGCTTCTAGTCACCCCAAGCCTTCGTCGACTCAGCAGCACACCAAGCCAGTGTCCACGCCTGCTCAGCCCCAGCCCAAGGTAGAACCCAAGGTGAAAGCAGTGCTTCCACCCCGCTAATCGCTAGTTAGGTTTACCCGTTTCCCAAGCACCAGGGGCCCCGCCCTAAGTTAGTGCTGGACCCTGAGCAGCAGCCCCAACAGCCCTGATGTTTTGGGCACAAAGAAGAGGAGGCTAATACCTGTCAAGGCCAGACCACCCTCAGAGTGACCATGTGTTCACCCGGTTTATTTCTGGGAATTGGAAGCGCTGTGTTTGTTGTAAATACTGGGTCCGCCCCACCAGTGGTATGCGTGCCCAGATTTCTGTCCGATGTTATATCGAATCAAATAAATAAATAAAAACTCACAAAAAGAGCATTTCTCCTCTTCATTAAGCAAAAGCTCACTATCTGTCCCCCAGCCAACAAATCTTATTCCTAGGTGCAGTCTTCAACTCGGACAAAATGTAGGCTTGGATTTCTCGGGAGTGTTGTCTGAAGAATCAGGGGTTAGTGCAGTCATTCAGAATCAGGGAAATCCTTCCCCTAAAAAACATTTAAGATGCTACTGGGCCTCATGGCTGCAGTTTCCAGAAGGAAAGTAGTCGTGACGGACGCCTCCAAGATGGGTTGAGCCGCCCTATGTGACGGCACACCAGCTTTCAGCTCCTGGACAGAGCCAATGATGAACTGGCACATCAACTGCCTGGAAATGATGGCAGTGCTTCTGGCCTGCAAGGAGTTCCAGTCAGAACTCAGGGGCACCATGTTCGACAGCATGACGTAACCTCAGCACACGTAACCTCGGATCCCTGAGATAACAGAAACTAGCATTGTGTAGCATGCTGTGCTACTACACTTGCACACGAGTCGACACTACTGTTCCTCAGCAACATTCTGACTTAAATGTCAATCAGCGTGACATATTTTGGTGGGCTAAAATGCCATTTGTCTGTGCAGGTGCACAGACGTGAACCAATCAGGCTTCAGTATTCTGAGAAAAAAAAGAGTTTTCCCAATATGTATCAGTAAATGACGCAATGCTCCTTCCTGTTATCTCAGGGAACTGAGGCTACGTTAGTAACCAAATTTTTTTTCATGTTTATCAAAATATTCTATTATACTCACCAAGGCTACGTTTATTCGATAGTTTAATCGTTTACATTTAATCCAGACTTCATTGTCACGTGATCCTTCAGAAATCAGCATTCTGATTTACTGTTAAAAAAAAAACAATTATTATTAATGTTGAAAACCGTTGTGCTGCTTCAAATTTACACTGTGTGCACTTTTAAATTAAACTATTGGACCTACTTTATATTAAGAATCTTTAACTACAAACATTAAAATGAATAATTTTATATAATGGACTTATTGTGTGCACATTCACATAAAAAAAACACCTCCAAGTAATTACATACAAATTTACACTTACATCTTAACGCACCCTTAAACCTACCCGTACCACCAAATCTGTCCCTAACCTTACCTGTATTAGACCAAAATAGCACCAACCAACCTTTTTTTGTAATCCAACATAAACACAGTAAGTATGTTGTACCCAACAAATAGTTTTTTTGTTTGTTTTTTGGCACAAGCACAGTGATTAAATACACCAAATATAAAGTGAGGCTGAACAATGGGTAGTTTTAGTATACAATATTGTATACAATATACAAAGCCTGGTTTCTCCCAAGTTTTTTTTTCTCCATTCTGCCACCTGATTTTTTATTTTATTTTTTTTGCCACTGTCGCCTTTTTTGTCATTTGGCTTGCTTAGTTAGGGACATTAAATGTAACATTTAATTTAATATTCAACAATAATATTGATCTGCCTGCATTGACAATTATATGAGAACTAAACTGAGATGGATGATGACATCACAGTTTTCTCCAGAGCGGCTATATATATATATATATATATATATATATATATATATATATATATATATATATATATATATATATATATATATATATATATATAAACTAAATTAATGACTTTTCTACAATAAAAATGAAACATCACTGAACTTACTTAAGCTGGACTGTGACTATTTTCTTCTGGAAACAAACTTTGTTGTCGTATTATTTTCCTGTTATCTCTGAAAAGCTGCTTTGAAACAATCTGTATTGTAAAAAACGCTATATAAATAAATGTGACTTGACATACAGTTTTAAGGAGATATTGTTCTAAAGTTTTACAGACTTATTTACAGGAAAGATAAAGGCTCAACCACATTTATCTGTATGTTGTAGACCAATGTCAAACTGTTTAAACAGAAACACAGTTCAATTTATGCAGCCTACTTAGAAGAGATGCCTTTAATGGGTCAATGACTGGACTCTGGCCTATATAAAAACACCACAGTTGAGCATTCAGTTTGAATATATCCATGGAAAAGAGAAAATTGAGAAAAGCTGTTTTGTGCTCCGAGATTTAAGTTAAAGATAAAATTGTAAGAGTAAATTACGCTAACAAATTATATTTAATCTTATATTTATGAGAATGATCTTGTCAGGAAAAAAAGGCAATACTATTTTATTACAGACTGCTAGACATGAATAACTGTGAATAATATTATTATTTTTTTTGTTTGTTTAATGCTTATTCTGAATAAATAAGTGAATAAAATAATGTTTTAGAATACATGAGATTTTTTCCCAAAAATTATAATTTTTTCAAACATTTTTCAAAACCATTACAGTATATAACACTCAGAAAGAAGGAAAATAAATGAAATTAAATAAAAACAAATGTACAGTTGTTGTGATAAAGCCTCTGATAAGCATTCACCAATTAAAACAAACCTTTCAATGCTGAATCAACACGACACCAACCAATAAAAACAGGCTGGTCAAGCAAAATCCATTATAAATGAGTGCACACATGGGGTATTCAGAAACTTATCATCTGCTTAATCTCATCTTTCTATTCATCACTTAATATTGAAGCCGAAAACCTGCAAATATAAGAATGCAAAGCAAAAGCAAAAATAAAGAGCTGCGATTTGCTTGATTTATAAGCTTAACACTTCAGCCAAGCAAATTACTATGCTCCTTGACATCTAGTCAACAGAATGTCCTCTATTGAAGTGTCAGTCTAAGAATTTGTACATCTCAGTAAAGTATACTGCGAGCGAAAAGTGAAAGCACATCCTGGTAATGAAATGCAGTTTAACTTTAGATCACCTGCACTGAACTGTTCAGTTAAGACACATGTTAAGGCACCAGCACATGTAACAACAGAATGAGATTCTCACACTGCCTCCCTAATTCTCTCCTTCATATGCTGCATCTCACAGACACATGCAAACAAACAGGACAACACAAGTAAAGCAAAAAAAAAAAATATATATATATATATATATATTCACGCTTCTCTTAATTAATTAAGGTTAGTCATTAAAAGCACAATCCTTTCACCAGTCAAATCACTTTGGGTCTCTTTTGTCAAGCTGAAACAGATCCAGCATATCAAGCATTGCTTGTCTGATATTGTTTCCAAAGCGATGAGAGTCCTGAAGAAAGATGGGGAAAAAATACAAAAAACTATGAGGGAAAACACCAATTAATCAAAAACAAGGTCAGCCATGTATCCATTTGAATTTAACTTTTGCAAAAAATTGGAATATCGCATAAAACACTTGCAAATAAAGCACAGTTTTCATCCCATGTGTTCAAAAGTTCAAATGGTCACTTCCTTGGAAACTGGCGCAAAGTATCAATAATAATAATAAAATTTAAAGTTGCTGCATCCGGGGAAGCCACTCTGGCTCTTTTTTATAGATAAATTACTCGCGCCTCAGAGACGAAACGCAGTAATAAACGCCAATCTTGCCTTCTGAGGCAGATGCCTGGTATGCAGGATAGTTTTGGGAGGTAATTATAGCTAATTATTTTGATTACAGACTTTGGCTTAGGCATTTCAGAATGACTTAACATTGAAGATGGTGTCAAATGAGATTGGTTCGCTGGTTAGTCCAGCCCTTTGTGTATTGTGACTGATTCTTTGATTATGCGTGTACTCACGGTCTCTAGACTGGAATGCTTGGAAGAGATGTGGAAATTGATGAGTTTTTCTCCAATAATCACATAGGCCACACCATAACCATCATCTGCAACCTACCGCAGACAAAAAAAAAAGAAGTTAAATCTGATGTTTTCACTAAGCATTTTAAGATTACCAGATTATGTCATTTTTGAAAGACTCACCGGTCCAAATCCTCCCCCACTGGTCACAAACTCTGGGTGTCTCGCCAGGTCAAACAGCTCCACCTGCTGTAGGGGAGTCTGACTGGTGGAGAGTTTCCAAGGCTCTGACAGCACCTGCAGGGACAGGAAGTCAGACATTTTACATTCAGTTGCATTGGATTTTGTTAAAGAATATCAGCTACTCCATATGCGAGTAACGTTAGTTTTGATGTTTCACAGAACCAAGATATGCTGTTGTTGTAATGTTAGCTATAGTAACATTATAACATCATGAGCATCATTGTTTGTCTGAGTAGGCTTGCTGCGATAGTCGGTGTTACCGGTGTTTACCATAGTGTAGTGTATAAATACTATTTAATTTCTTATATTCTTACTTTTTTTTTTTCTGAATCACTTAAAAATGCTGTAACACACCTCTTTGAGGAAAGGGGAGTCCTGTCCAAGGTACTTAGACACTACGTAGAGGCAAAAGAGATGGCGGTCAATGCCATGACCAGTCATTGCCATTCTGTACATCTGCTGGTGTTTCTCAGAGGCCTGGATCAGTAAACGAAGTTTCTCTTCTCTCTAAAAAAATACAAGAGAAAAAAAATAATTATTGTGTTGCCCTATTTCCGCTATCTGCACTGGTATAGTGCACCCCACACCCCAATGGGTTTTAAGGGGTATTTTTGACATGGTACCGTCTCGTTGTTGGTCATGGCATGGACAAACGCACAGGACTCCACGGAGCAGGAGCGCACAGTTTCTGTACGGCCTTCTCTGAATAAACGTGTCATGGATGCCTCATAAGTCAAGCAGAATTTTCGTTTGTCCTGTACAATGAAAAAACATTGACATCAAATTTCACATTTTCAAATGAGCAATAAGCAGGCATATCTTGCTACAACTTTTTATTAGGGATGCACCGATACCAGTATCGGCCCGTACTGAGATCATGTACTCGTACTTGATACCAACAACCGATACCAGGCAGCGTGTGTACAGTGCACAGTGTTTGTGTCCAGACAAAGAGACACTGACAACAGAGCGGATAAAAAAAAAAAATCAGGCTGTCTATGAAGTAAATGTATCTTATTAGTGGAATATTAAACGAAATATAGTAATGTCTATATAGCTGTGGTGTGCGAGCTGATAAGAGAAAAACGCGCAGGGGATTGAGCGCGCAGCGCCACAGATGCGCGAGCTTGACGAGTCAGTGGAAAGTTTGTAGTTCAGTCGGATGTCAATGACAAAGAAAGTAAAACGAACGAGGGATGTAGCTTTTTATTAGAAAGAAAGAAAGAAAGAAAGAAAGAAAGAAAGAAAGAAAGAAAGAAAGAAAGAAAGAAAGAAAGAAAGAAAGAAAGAAAGAAAGAAAGAAAGAAAGAAAGAAAGAAAGAAAGAAAGAAAGAAAGAGAGATTCTGTTGAATGCTCTTGATTGCTGACCGTTCACTCAGCACGTGTTATTTGGATTAAAACTAAATCGTACATGTAAGTAAAACATGAACTGTTACCTGATTTATGTATAACGAGTGGTTGCCTACATTATTAAAGGACGTTTGCAGGTCAAGAAGTTCCATCAACGAGAACATCCAAAGTGCGCGCCCCGAAAACCAATCGCAGATAGCGCGCAATACTGAATTGAATTGTCTTTCACTTGTACGGACGAATTCACACAAAATTATGTGAAAATGCCGGCGAGTATCCCAGTGAACAAAGTCGGTTATATCTCAAGTGAACGTAGCCAGTATACTCAAATTGGTTCCGTGCGTTCGGTCTTAAAGGGGCAGCAGTTTAATAAACCTGCTGCTATGTTTTAATGTTAATCAAACAAAGGACAAATACATTTCCCACTAAATAGGCTACAGTTTTCAACTTTACAAAAATATCCATCTATTTAATTTATACAGTAAAGAATATGCAATGTTTTTTCACATTTGATTACTTTACTCAAATTTCTGTACCTGTTAGATCTACCCGAAACACTCTAAAAACACTATTTAATTTAGACTTTCTTTGTTATATTGTATTTATTTGTGCTATTTGTAAGTTGATTATTTGTTCTTATCTTATTACTGTCTGCTTAATTGTCTTAAATATTGTTTTAAATTCACATTAATTAGGGTGGTAGTTTTTGTTGTAGTATCAAAACTGGAATAAAGAATTGATATTTCACTGGTGTCTAAACATGTGTACCACTGACCCAATCCTCAGCACTGAGCCCTGCTGGAGCTGCTCTAAATATGTGCTGTGCTATTAAATGAAAGATAAAATATGATGGAGCAATAGAATGAACAGTGAAAATAACAGAAGCTCATACAATGCATATTAGCAGGCTTAATTACCGGTAAGCATGTAAATAACTGAAGGAAATATATATATATATATGATGAACAAATTAAGCCAACTAAGATGATTTGTATTCTTTTGGTTTATCAAAAATGGGAGTATCGGCATCGTTCTGAAAAAAGTGGTATCGGTGCATCCCTACTTTTTATACTTCAGAAGTTCACTGATAGGACAGTTCACCCTATAATGGGCCAGCTGCAGTGCGAGCTGGATGAAGGCATCTGGACTGGTCTTGCACTGCTTGATCAGGCCCTTTCCAAAATCACTAAACGGGATGATGTGAGAGTCCACATCATCAGCCAACGCCTTGGCCAGAGACAGAGAGTTGGCAATCATAGTTTGGCACTGCCATGAAATACGAAGCACAAGAGACAAAATATCAAACAAGTGAATAGCTTGGCTCCATCATATCCATTCAAGCAAGATGTGAAGAAAGAGTTATCAGTGTTTTTACTATGAAGTGTATCATACACAGACCTCAGATGGGATATTCCACTGGAGTCTTTGAGGTCCAGGCAGATTAGGGTGAGGTTCTCCTTTACAGTGGCCATCTTTTGTGTAGCCCAGCTTAAGAGGGTCCATCGAGAGCGCATGCTTCATGAAAAATATCATCAAGATACATTAGAAGCAGATATATATAATTGCATGCATGATAAATAGGAATTAAAAGTGAAACAACTGATGTACACTACCATTCAAAAGTATGTGGTCGGTAAGAATTGCTACATTTTTTTTAAAGGGGGGGTATAATGGTGTTTCATGTATTCAGAGTTGTTTACAGTGTTAAAGAGATGGATTCTCATGCTAATAATGGCCAAAGTTTGAAAAGTTATTTTGAACGAATAACAGAATTTCTGTGCTGAAAAATCATACTTCCGGGTTGCAACACTTTTCGGCTGGTTTTTTTCTATCGTAGATCTAATGACGTAGTCCAGAGTGGAACTCCTTATATGAGCATTCCTCTCGGAAAAGCGCGTTCACGCACACGTCGACCAGAGGAGAGAAAGACCGCGCTCATCGACGCGCTACTACCGGAAATCCTCATCAGCAGCGCTAAATAGGAATGGTTGATGTCAAGAATGTCTCCAAAAAAAGTGTGTTTTGGGATGTGAGGGAAAGTTGACCTTGTTCAGCTTCCCAAAGAACCCAGTGTTACTGGAACAGTGGATGCAGTTTGTATTTCCGGGACAGCAAAGGAGTGTGGCAAGTGCGGTTTTGTGTTCTGGTCATTTCAGTGACGAATGTTTTATTAACAAGGCCCAGGTCGTCGCTGGATTTGCAAACCGGTTGCAATTAAAACCTGGCGCGGTCCCAGTGATAAAACACCCCATTCATGCAAGTACAACGGTATGACTCTATAGCTCCGCCCACGCCCAGAATCAAGGACCTCGGCTTTTTCCGGATAGAATCGGAAAGCTGTATTTTTTTTTATTATAAATATGATGAAACTAAAGACTTTTTGGAGATATGAAGGACACACTATTACTCTATAGGTACTCAAGATTAACATGAGATTGACTGAAACTAAGTATTTTACCCCCCCTTTAACGCTGGGTTCACACCGGACGCGGGAGCGGGGCGGAACGGAAAATCGTTCACACCAGACGCGTATTCTTCGCCGAGGTCGACAAGCGCTTCTGCTCAGTTGTTGTTTATTCAGAGCTATTTTTTACATCATGGCTAAGTAAATAACCTCATAAAATGAATAGGCCTACACCATGTTTCTGTAACCAAGAAGTGTGTACACTTTGTATCTTTTATTAATCCGTTGTCGAGACACACACGCAGCCAGAGAGAGAATATGGTAGACAGTAGGCTAGTGTAGGCCTAGATATACCGTTGAAATATACATCCTCTCTTCAAATTTATTAAATCTATTTTCCTCTTCCTGTTTCCCAGTGCGAGTAATTTGACATCATCCATTTTCACTTATCAACTCCTGTCTGCATCTCTCTCTCTCGCTGTTTCCCTGTTTGTTTGTGTGTTCTCGCAGTATTTTAATTAGAAAATTGACGCGGATCACTCGTGGCTCGCGCAAAAAATAGACCAGACGCCGAAACTGGCGCTTCACGGCGCGGGTCGGCCGCGGCATGCCGCGGCGCTCCGCGTCTGGTGTGAACGACACCATAGGTTAACATGGGCGCCGAAAGGAAGCGGCCTCCGTTCCGCGCCGCTTCCGCGTCGCTCCTGCGTGCGGTGTGAACCCGGCGTAAGTCTCTTATGCTCCTTAACTATAAAAAATTTTATATTGTGAAATATTACAATTACAAATTTTTTGTTTTTAATACATTTTCAAATGTAATTTATTCCTGTGATAGCAAAGCTGTATTTTCAGCATAATTACTCCAGTTTTCTGTGCCACATGATCCTTCAGAAATCATTATAATATACTGATTTGGCAATCAAGAAACATTTCTTATTAATGTTAAAAAATAGTTGCTGCTATTATTTTTGTGGAAACCATGATACTTTTTTTCAGAATAGTTTGAAAGTCCAAAATAACAAAATTTATTTGAGGCAGAATTCCTGGTTACATTATAAAAAAATACAATAAAAATTCTTAACATTTGATCAATTTAATTTCTGACTGACTGAGGCTATGTTTACACGGAAACGATCTGAAGAGAAAACGCAAAAGTGGCGTTGCGTTATCACTTTTTATTCTGCGTTTAGACGAGCGTTATTGGGGGGAAATCTGCGTGCATATGGTGACGCAAAAGTGTGTGAAATTCGATGTAGTGTGCACTCCAGGCGGCTAGGTGGCAATGTGAAGCACAGAAAGTGAAAGAGCCGCTGACACAGTTTTTCATGTTTAATACAATAAAGCTGCTGCTTTAACCCTCGGCGCTCTTCGCGTGTCGCTCAAAATTTTTTTTTTTTGTCAATGAAATTAATGCTATATTTTAGTTTGCTAATGTTTTGTTATTTTCCTGTACTGGTGCATGCCTGTGACGTAAACAAGTATGCGACGCCTTCACAGTTTAGCAGACTTTTGCGTTTTTGCCGTTTTTACCCTTTAGACGGGAACGCGACGGTGGAGCGTTTTTAAGATTTCCACTCTGGAGGGTGGTTTCACTTTTTTGCGTTTTTAATCCCCAAAAACACTGTTGCCGTGTAAAAGAAAGGCACATCCGATAAAATATTTTTACGTTTTCACCCACGAGCGTTCTCGTATAAACAGGGCCTCACTCACAGACAGAAGTAGACCAAAGAAGTAGCGTGTGTGTGTGTGTGTGTGTACCTCCCAGAGGTGGCCAACGATTGGAGCATCAGCCCAACTGTGTTCTGCATTAAGGCCCATTGTTCCATTTTTGAAGACAATGAAGTTTATGGACTTATCAAACCACCTAAGGGAAGATGACCATTAAAATCTACACATTATATAAAAGCTACTTCGAGGTACAGTACTGGTTCCTAGAGAGTGAAAGATTGTGATCATTTTCAGTCATCTTTAGTCAGGTGCATTTACATTGTGACTGTGCTTCAGATGCAATCAACTATCTGTGTCTGTAAAAGTGTGAACTAAATGGCCAATATAGAAGTATGGACCAAAGAAACTGACAGGTGTGAATGACAAGGAAACAACATTGCTCAGAGTAGATTGCAGGGTCAATCGATCTCCTGTGGGAGGTCCTAACAGGTTTCTATTGTATGCAGCCCTTCTTACCTCATGTATAAAATTCTGTCCCATAGACAACACTTTGGGTTAAGATTCTTTGAAGGCTGATAGGCTAACATCGCTGCTAAAGAACTGTGCTACACTACAACTACCTTCAATAAATTCTACTCCGCACAAGAAATCTGGTCAAGCTTACTTATTTTATGTATTAGAGAAATTTAATACATTGGCGAGCCACCCAAATATAGCCAAATATAGAAATCTAACAAGACTCACAACAACCTTTTCAAAGGGGCATGGAAGGAGATGGTCTCTCTTAACACATGCTATGGTTTCTTTCTCACCTGTCATAACACTTCCCATGGAGCAGCGATTTAGCGTAACGGTCCAGGGACTCCACAGGGTTTTCTGGATCATAGCGCTGTTCTGTGTCATCCAGTGTAACAAAGAAAGCAGCTTTCTCAACAGCATCCAGAGACTTCTTGTTCTTGCCGTGTCTGAGGTAGGCACTACGGGCACATGCCCAAGGCACTCTGACAGTCACAGATACAGAAAACAAGCTTTTACTCCATCTAAAATGGTTTAGACTGTTTGCTAAAAACTAGTGACAAGTAATAAATAAAAAAAAGAGAGAAAGGAGAAATTAGTAACAAAAGTACCTCATTTCAAACTGACAGCCCACAGCGGTTACAAGAGATCAAACAAATGAAAGACAGGAAAACGGTAGCGACTCCTGCTGTTGGGTGTGTAGTGAATACCTGTCCCCTGCGGTGAGGGCGGCGAGGGTTTCCTCTCCAGGCTGTGGCTCTGACGTGTCAGCCAGGATCCTCTCCATCTGGTGCTCTATCTCCCGTGGCAACAGTAACCGCCCATCATAAAACAGCCATACTTTAAAGTAACGGCCCCGATGATACACCACAATATGCCTGCTGTCAGACATATGCTGAACGGAGTCTACAGACAGAAAGGTGGTCAATTTACAATAAATATTTACAATGTTATTATGATTATAAATTAAAAATGTATATATAAACAAAATGGTTTGAATGTTTGGAGTCAGTAAGAATTTTTTTAATTAATATTTTAATTTAGCAATGATGCATTAAATTGATCGATTTGAAAGTGACAGTAGAGACGGAGTTTCCACAAAAATATGAAGCAGCATCTCTTTTCAACATATAGCTAATAATAAGAAATGTTTCTTGAGCAGCAAATCAGGATATTAGAATGATTTCTGAAGGATCATGTGACACTGCAGACTGGAGTAATGACGCTGAAAATTCAGCTTTGCCATCACAGGAATAAATTACATTTTAAAATACAAAACAGTTATTTTAAATTGTAATAATATTTCCCAAATATTACAGTTTTTGCTGTATTTGTGATCAAATAAATGCCACCTGACCTGGGTGAGTATAAGAGACTTATTTCACAACAATAAAAATAAAAAAACTACCAACTCCAAACAGTTTTTAACAGTGTGTAAAAACAAAAAACAAAACAAAAAACAACAGGGTGCAAATTATCAAGGGAAGAACTATGGTGAAAGTTAAAGGTGAAGTGTGTAATTTCTTGCACCACTAGAGGCAAACATCAAAACCGGTTTCCTAAACACGTCTGCCATTTTTCAGTCAAACAGATAGTCCTGTCCATTTATACTTTTTCTCTCTGAGAAAACCTACAGACGACTTATGTGTCTCTTATAAACGAATGATGAACTGTCTCTGTCTATTAAACTAGAATATGAGAGTTTATTTATTTATTTTTATCAAGAAATTACACATTTAACCTCTAAAAATGGTCTTCTATCCAAAGCAACAGTGCAGGAATGAGGATGGGTATTAGATCAGGACCTGCATCTAATGTCCAACTGATTTCTTAGTTAATAGTACAATACACACTATAATAGTCAAATAATACATGAGTGTTACAACATTCAGATGAAGTTGAATGGGGATCTTTGAGGAAAAAGCAATCCATCATAGAATTTCTAAGGGAATTTTTTTGTGACAAAAATGTATTGAAATAAGGGGTACTGAAGATGCTTGTTTTGGTCAACTAGAAAATATCGTATGGCATATTACACCTGTAACCTAAAATATTAGGCAACAATAATATATTTACAAAACAACCAATCCACACCTTTGGAGTATTCCCATTAGCATTCATAAGCTTATAATCATAAGCTTGTTATCTTTCCGAGTAGCAGGATTGGGAGATTGGGAGAACTTTGTCCTATAACATGAATTTGCCTCAACTGTGTCAGTGTTCAGTACCTGTTTCTATGCCTGGGATGCGACTGGTGTTGAACATGCGCTCATACTGGGACGAGCACATGGGGATGGTGTTTTGAAGCATAAGCTGCGAAGTAGAGAGAATGGCCATAAATCACTGTTGGGCGGACTAGAGAGAGAACTATGCAATCATTAGTACGCAATGAAGACTAACTAGTGTCTTAGTTAAAAAAAATAGAGAAATCATTTTTAAAAATGCAATGGAATGGAATGAATGGAGAGGGATTTTAAGCAGCACAGTCCTGTGTCACCAGCCTGTCAAAACAAAGTCATCATTATTGTGCATAAGAAAAAACTGCCAGCTGCCAATGAACATATACAATAACATATCTATTACTCTGCTAATCAAAAATAACTGATGACACATGACCAGCGTAGTAGACAGAAGCTGGCCTATGGTGCACAGACTGGCTATTCTTACCGCTCTCCAGGCCTGGGATGCGGCATGTATTAAATAGCCGTTCCCACTGGGCAGAACAGAGTGGAACTCTGTTCAATAGTGCAAAAAGCTGCACCATTATGACCATATGATCAGGAGGCATGAAATATAGAAATATTTATTGCATTAAATAAAGAGATCAATTTCCATATTTTACATTAATAGTTAGGGCACTCAATCTTTGTGACAAGAGGGAAGAGGTTATTACAGTGCATACGGTTCTATGGCTGTGAAAGTCTAAAACTATAACAAATTTTATCCTCATTTATTATGGGGCAAAATGGTAAATAAACTAATCTAACTGTTTACTCAACAAAACTTAATTAATAAATAAAAGGTTATTTGTTTACAGTAAAGATGAGGTACAAAATATGGTTGAGCGTCTAACCGGCTTGATTTGAGCACGGTCCAGCTTCCCCCTGTAAAGCATGATTGCATGTATGACGTTGCCGGCTCTTGCTGCTTGTAGATGTGTGGGAAAGGCATAAAGAAAGTCCTGTTCAGAGGGAAATAAAAAAACAAGGAGATTTAGATACCAAGAATGCAGGTATAATCTAACTGATATGAAACAAAAAAAAATTACCTAAGATTATCTAGGGCCCTGTTTACACCTGGTATTAAGATGCGTTTTTCTCAATCAGATCACAAGTGGACAACGCTAAATACAGCTGTAAATGGGGTCCAAAACGTTTTGAGCTTGTCCACTTTCGACCACTTCCAGAGGTGGTCGAAAACGCATTCGACCGGATTGCTTTCTTGTGTAAACACTCATGTGGTCGAATACATTTGAACAGCCACAAAAGACCGCCCACTCTCCCCATGCGTAAACATTACAGGAAGCGAATAGCCAGGTGGGATTTAAACATTGTCGGCTGAACTACAAGTTATTCACCTACTACAAGTTTGACCAGTTTGTCCACCGATCCGGCGTGGTCTTGCAGCTATTGGAGCAGAAACAAAAGCTGCTGCTCTCTATACGTTTCTCTGTCGTCTCCGGACACATTCATATGTAAATTGAGCATGCTTATTTTGTCCATTAGATCAAATTATCTGAAAAAAAAAACATACATTTACCTACCCATATACCCTCCCCTTGAAGAAATCAGGACAAAAGTGGTTGAAAGTGGACAAAAGAGATGGATTAAAATACCCGATGTAAACATGTACAGTATGTGCATCCCTCCTTTACTTGTGACTTAATACCAGGTGTAAACAGAGCCTAGCAGACAATAATAATATATCTAGGTACTATACTGCTGCACCTTGTAGCTAAATATGAATGCGAGTCTGGCAAGTACTATTTACCATTACATAGTAGTTGCTGTTAACCATGATAGGCCCACGACCTCTCAAGTAGATAAATTCTTCCCACCAGTCACTGACCTGAAACACACACACAATGATGCAAACTCAGAGGTGAAATAGGTTAGAGTAATTTCTGTTATGCAGGAATTTTCCCCTTCCCCATCATGTAAAGTACCATTCAAAAGTTTAGGAGTCAGTATGATTTTTTTTATGCTTTTTAAAGAAATCTATTATGCTTATCAAAACTGCATTTATTTGATTGAGAGTAAAACAGTTATATTTTTCAATATTATCATTTAATTTAAAGAACATTAAAATAGCAAACAGTTATTTTAAAATAATACAATTTGTAATTTATTTTCGTGATGACAAAGCTGAACTTTCAGTTCTGTTAGGACCTCTAACGTCAAATACGATTGATAATTAGCATATAGTTAGGATTGGCGGTATGATTCTGTTCTGGGCAAGAGCATCCATGGAGCCTAGCGTGGATAAGAGCAGGGAGAGCAGCAATAACCCCCCTTAGGGTAAACAGAACATAACCAACAAAAATGGATTGCAGATATAATTAATTCAAGATTTTGAAGTACAAAATAATTCAATTTATTCAAGGGGAATCAGAATGAGGAGGAGCTGGGGATGGAGGAGGGTAACTCGCTCCTGAGCAACACGATAGCTGCTGATAATACAGAAGGAGCTTATATATGGATACAGTGATAGGCATCATATTCCTATAGGTAGACGTGTATTAGCTGAGAGTCAGCTGATGCGAGCTTGACTAACGTGACCTGCCAGAACTGGCGCTACACTTAATCATCATTAATCGTCTTCAGTATCACATGATCCTTCAGAAATCATTCTAATATGCTGATTTGGTGTTCAAGGATTTCTCATAATCAAAGTTGTGCTGCTCAATATTTTTTGAAAATCTGTGGAAATATTTATGTGTAAATTAGAATGAACTACTCAGATATGTACAAATCATATGGAGTATTTGTCACAGTGGACCCAAAACTAATTTTTCGAAAAGGCAAGTAGTTTTCATCCCTGCGACATATACATGAGACAATATAGGCTAACACAACATAATACAAAAACTTAAACTGCTGCTGCAGTTCTTCATTGAGAAGTAATTGATATGTAGAGTAATGTGTTATACTTACATAATTGGTTGCCCACCAAGACTTCAGTTTGAGGTACCACTGAAGTTTTGGTCCAAGGTTCTTCTCAAAGTCAAGTGCAAGACTCTGCATTCTTTGGTGTTCCTCATCGCTCAGCAGTGGCCGGACTGATTCAAGATACTACAGGTTCAAAGTTTCAAGAAAACAAGAAATCACAGCTAAAATTCACACTTCACTTAATATCTCACTGTCAGGGTAGTCAAAAAGATTAGTATTAACTTAAATCCAATCATGTTCCTTATGAGTCTCAACAAATTATGGTTTATAAGTTCAAATCAAACCTAAGCTGGTTTATTTTTCTAGTACCGTTCTCAACAGCGTGCATGTTTTAGTAAGTTAACACTTCATCCACGCTGTGCAACCTACCTCCAACATCAGTAGATAATCACCTGAGCAAGTTAACTCTGAAAACAAGTGACCAAAATCCACATTGAAAAAAACTAATTGAAGAGTAGCTATTCCAGGGTTACCAGTCTGACTCTGACATTTAACTGAACAAATCATCTCAAATAAATATATTAAACTGAAAAATTGTTTTGATCGGGTTGTTTAAAAGATTAATAATTACTCTTATCATGGTGTCCTTCACAGATGGCAAAGGTAAATGAGGGAGCGATGTCTGGAAGCTGTTTAGCATTGGTGTTTGCATGCCAGAAAATATCTTCACTAGCACCTGCAAGGTCAAAGAACAAATGGCAGAGTTCAAAACAACCAACAATTGGATCGACGTAAAGTGTTCCAGAAAACAATTAACACAAATTATAAATCCTTAATGTCATACATACAAGCCATAGTTGAAGTTTCCAGGTCATTTTGCCACGGGCACCATACATCCAGCCATGCCAGGACAACAGACCCTTCAGGACAGTCCTCATGCAAAATATGATGGCAATCCACAGACCCGTGCCCACCATGACACCCCCAACTAACATCTGCTTTTGTGCAGACATGTACCTACTGCAGAAAGAGAGGCATAAGAGGAGCCTGATTGAGAATAACCTCTAATATGCACTAATGCAATTTAGGCACTTTTTATTGTGTTGTGGAGTAACAAAAAGCCCAAACGAAACAGACATACCTGACCGGGACAAAATTGTCAAGTTTGACAAACAGGCCTAAGGAAGGGTCCACTTTTAAGTAATGCGCTCTTCCCAAGTACCCTGCCAACACCAGCATGAACCCTGGTGCGCTCCCTGGGTACACCCCATTCAAAATCCCATTCTGTGACCACAATGAAAAACTTTATTCTCCAAGACAGTTTTAAATCTTCAAATTGTCTTGAAAAGGGACCCAAAAGTTCCAGCAGTAAAACATGTAAGAAACACAATCCTAGTACCTTAAAGCGAATGAATTTCTTCTTCCAGGAGTGAAGTCCAGAGAGGTAGACCTGCCGAAGAGCCTCATGACTGAGCTGAAGGTCAATGCCATCAGGGCCAACGGTGAACTGAAAGGCCACAGCCTGGTGAGCTTCTGCCATGCTGGATCACTGCTAGCAATTCTGCAAAAGAACAAAATTCTTCAGTCCACAACACAAGAGGTGACTATAAACCTACTTTTTCACCTGCGAATAAAATGAAAAACCAATAACTAATACTCAATTACTTGCTTGACTCATATTTCACATTTAACTTTCCGAATTATAATAAAGCCATGAATATTTCTCAACCATTGGCTGACCCATACGCGTTAATATTTAAATCACACCACCATATTACATTAAGAAGACTACTTCGCTTTTGCAGAGCTTTTAAAAACAAGTTGTTGTTTTTTTAATCTAGAAGATAATACGAAAGAAATGAAAATAAATATTAAGATCTAATCACACAAAGCAAAGCTTACAGACCTGATGATGTGGCCGTCTTTTCATCTAAGTTATCAAACACAACTAGCCTAAGTCACGTGATTCAATGCAGGAAAACAGACAATAAATGAACCGCAAACACCTTTGAAACTAACCCTACTGAATACAAATCCGACCCAGAGTTGTGTACGTGTGTACGTATGTATGTGTTTACTCAGTGAGCTTAGTCAGCTAACGTTAACCCAGTGGACTAACGTTACTGTTGTATACGTCCATGATGACGAATATGTCAAACTGCCATGTGCCGGTACTTACCGTCGTTTGATGACTTATTCTCCTGGCCAGAACTGCAAACGTGATCAAATTAAGTGTACAGTCGGACATGCATTCGAATGAATGGCACGGTGAATCCAGACGTTTGTTTTCCTGACTGTTACTTTAACAACAGTGCAGTAGATACATATAGCCCGCCCACTCTACATTAACCACACGACTAAAACGTTGCGGTTACAAACTAGTTTAACATTTTGAAATAGCGCGCAAATAGGGTTACTTAAACGCGATATTAAAATCAGATAACTTTGACTACCATTATTAGACATAAGGGGTTGACCTTCATCATCCAAGCAGATCCTTTGAGAAATGTCGAACTCGGAAGTAAGTTAACCAATCTGGTTGCATTAAACTGGATCGGGTGCTTTACCGCATACCCAACACGGAAGTGAATGCTGAGTGGACGTTCTGCCTGGAGCATAAATTTCTTTACGATGAGAAGATACACACAAAGAGCAAATGACAGGCATGGCTTTTTTTTTCTTTTTTTTTCAACAACACATGTAATGGGATGCTTAATGACTTTCGGTAGGGGAATTATTGGATTGCAAAATATGCCAATTTTTGGGAGTTCCTAATGTAGTCGAAAATGGCCCCAAAATAATAACACATTAGTACAAAGCAGATTATTTTAACAGTTCAACACGACATCCGGAAAACACGTCTGCATAATACATATACTCGGACCGTTTCCTTTAAAGCGCAGACTATCAATTCTAGACTAGTAAGTTAGTTATTATGGCAATAATACTGATCTCGGATATAGCTAAGCTGAGCCGTGCGCGTAAACGGTGCGCGCGCCCTGTGCTTGAGCGCGTCTCGCTGATCCACGTTTGAGGATGACGTCAGGAGACCTAGTGGTAAAGAAAAAGCTCCTGGACTTGAGAAACAAACAGACAGCAGAGTACCAATATGAAGACCTGGAACCTTGCTCGGTCCTTTATAGTTTTTGGCAGTTTAATAATTTTCAGCATTTGTACCGTGAATGGTGAGTAGTCTAATATCTTAAATTCTAAGTACATTTTTAGTGTTTTTTTATTTAATGCTCTTTTTTTTCCAGTCGAACTCTGCTAAATACATCGAGTGTCACTGCTTCACTGAATTTAAAACGGGTTGCCTAAAATTTGTCATTTAAATAATTTTACATAGGTTTGCTTTTTTGCTGTAGTTATGGGCATCTCTGTTAGCCTACACCAAATTTGGCATAGCATATAATACAGCAAACAAAAGAAAAGTATATTATTATCTTACTTCAATAGTGAATGTTTCTTATTGTGGGAAGGAGTTTATTTGTAGTACTGAGCATTTCACATTTGTACTTGATGCAGTGTTCCTTTTGTCTTCAATCCAGTTTAGACCATCTTGTTTTACTCTTACTGGCCATGATATCAAAGTAGGATTGAGTTTTGATGAAGTAGGGCTAACAAAAGCCATCTGTCTCGTTAAATTGACATTTTGCGCCAACTTCTTTTGAATTATCTGTCTTTATTTCTCTAATTCATTAGTTCATTTAGTATATCCAAATTATTATATTTTGTTAAATGGAACGAAGATAAATTGAATATAAAGTGGATCTCAAAAAGTGTTAACCATTAGATAGTGTCACCTAACTCACCTTAATGAGTTTAAAAGGCATTTAAAAACATATATTTTTTTAATGTTTTGATCATACTTGAGTGTCCAGGTATTGTCACAGGCATCCTTTTTAAGAGTCTGAAGATGTTTTTTTGGTGTATTTAAGACTTTTAAGTGTATGTGGGTTTAAGAATCTGAGAGTAGATTTTTTTGCTCAGCTATTTCTTATTTGTATAGTTATTTGTCTTGTTATATTTTAATGGCTTACTGTTTGTACAGCACTGTGGTCAACATTGTATTATGTTGTGCTTTATAAATTGTGCAATTGGAACCATCCAGATGATATGGAGATGTCAGGGCCATTGTGAGGACAAGAACAAATCCACTGCAGAAACTCGGTGGGAAGAGATTTGCACTCCTCTGGAAAATATGACTCACAATTAGGGGTTTGTTTGGCGATACTCTTAGCTCACGAGACGAGATGATACATGATATTGGGTTCATGCGATCGAGACAATGCAATATTTTTGAGAAACACTATATTTAAGAAATCTTCAATCACAAAATATGATTGGAAATATAGTCTTTTATTTGACTGAAAGTCACAAAATGCCAAAACGATACAGGTGCATTTTACCTATCATTTAACTAGGGCTTTCACTAACAATTATTTTGTTAATCAAGTAATTGGTCAATTATTTTGACATTTAATTAAGCAATTGGATATTTTGTGTGGTAATAAAAATAGACCTAAGTGACCAATAGCCTTTACAATGTATCTATAATAACAACAAGGCTATAGCCTAATAATTGGTTTCAAAAGGAAGTAATTTTATGGTTTTATTGAACAGCATGTTGTTGTTGTTGTTACACTTTATAGCATGATCAAATCCTTGTTTATTATTGACTAAACGATATTATGCTGCCTTCATGTGCTATCGGAATTATCATAAATACTAGTTTCCTAGTTATAAAAATGGACATGAACGCCCTCTCAAGTAAAAATTTTAATGCGATGAGCTCGTAATCACGACTTCAGAAGTGGGAAGTAGGAAATCTTCCCGATAGCACGTGAAGGCAGTAATTGAAATGTTTACTTGATCTCTAATATTTGGCCACTTTACGATAGAAATGCTACAGCCACTGTAATTTCTTGAACAAGCATATGTGGACATCAAAACAGACAAACTTAGAGCGAGGGTTTAAACTTTTATTTTGAAATAGCGATTAACAACATTCGTTATTTATTTTATTTAACCCTAATTTAATTGAGGAATCGTGATGGCCCTACACTAATCGTCTTGTAATGAATGTCGCTTCGGTTCTACTTTCTAAATATGAATAATCATAAGCAGCAAAAGACAGAACAATATAATGCAAACACTGTAAGAGATTCTGCCACAAACTCAACTTAGCCATGCCGATATAGCAAGATAGCTTTAAAACTCGACGAGAAATATCATCCCTTTTTAATATCTCGATTCACCAGTATGACGAGATAGTAAATCTGTGCAAAGTTGTATAAGAAAAGTGCCTTTCATTTCTTGCTCAAGCATATTCAAAGAAGCCGTCTTAACCTCTACATCTTAATGAGCTCAGAGGTTAAATCTCCCAGCTTCTCAGGAAGCATGTTGTGTAACGTTTCACACTTAAACGTGTGCCTAAGAGCATTTCGTGTTCTTGCATTCTGTTCATGCCTTTTTTAAATTCCAACATGTTGTTCAGCCAGAATGAAGCGCAATGAAGGCTGTGCTTCCTAAACAGAAGATGAGCAGCATTTAATGTGGCGGCTGTTTTGTTTTATCATTATTGCTTTTGGTATTTTGTGCTGCACTCCTGCACACACACACACACAGTTATCACAATACAATCACTTTTTTATGTTCGCTTATGTCATTGAATCTTTCCTATCCTTGAAAAATATACATCTGCTTTAGAAAGATCAACATGCACATTGGCTATGCTGCTCACATCTCTTATCTTTTGTACTCTCCTGATCCTGTTCAGAGGCGTGAAAAGCGCTTCTTGGTTCTTTTGTATCTCTCGAAGCTTAATATGCAGGACCACTCCGTCCATTGCCAAATTATAAAATAAGAACTAATTCCAGTCTAATCTTTTTAATTCCATTCACTCCTGCTTATGTGTGTCTCTGTAGGAGATTACTGCAAGGTGAACCTGTGTCATAATGGAGGGACGTGTGTGACTGGCATTGGAGAAGATCCCTTTTTCTGCATCTGTGCCGAGGGATTTGCTGGAGATACTTGCAATGCCACTGAGAATGGTCAGAATTTGAAATGTTGTTTATCTGAATTTTACTGGTTTAATCCTCATTTAAATTTCAGATTAGGTTTAAATGGGTCACCCTGTTGCCTGTGGAAAACCTTATTGCTCAGAACAAAGGTTGCTCTTTTTAATAGCTTAGGAGAAGAAATGTTTTCGGTTGCTTTTCATTTGAGTAACAACTTTGTCTCAGATACTGTAGATGTCATAAAATGTAAAAATTTACAAATCAAAATATGTGGGTAGCATAGCATAGAGGTTGGAAAAAATGGCAAATTTAAACCGTTTGGAACATTGTTGAGATCTCAGCTGAGACAAGGAGACACATTAGATTACTCCCGTACTCAGATGAAAAATATGAGAGGCACGGGCACAAGTCTTCATTTGCTCTCCTTTAAATCTCATTGGTCTAGGTTGGAGAAACAATTAAAGATCACTTTTTTTCTATTGGTTTGTCCATATTGTGAGACTCAAATCAGAATTTACTCCTGTTTTCCTTAACAGGTCCTTGTAACCCAAACCCATGTAAAAACGATGGCACATGTGAGGTGATCGTTAACGCCAGAAGAGGAGACATTTTTAATGAGTATGAGTGCAAATGCCAACCTGGGTTCGAAGGTGCACACTGCCAAATCAGTAAGTTTTGCACCACTTATTTCAGATTTACAACAAACTTTGTCAGTATCTATTGCACTAAATAAAAACTTTATGATGATCACTCCAATGGGCTAATGAATGGTTTTAGAAGGATGCTATTAGTTCAATTGCTGAACTAAACAATTACTAAAACTAAATGATCACACTCATTGAGACTTCATAGCAGAACAAATTTCTGTGTAAATGTAATAATACTAGTGTATTTAAAGCGACAACTTTATCACAAATTGATTGATGATTTTCTGTTCATGTCCAATGGGTAAGGCTGATTAGGACTCATGTATGCCCAGTTATGCAATACATGGAGTCTGTGTAATGCATTTGGTGGTTAATTCTTGTTAAGACTTTTCTACATGGCGAATATTCTTGTGGCTGCAAGTCCACATTAGAGAGACTTCAGTTCAGTTACTGCATGCTGTATCATTTGTTCCACTTTGTTTCATTGGTATAATGTGTATGTATGTGTGTCTATAATGTGTGGTGCTGTACATACAATGGCACTGGTGTAAACACCAGACACACCCAGGATGTTGAGCAGTCAGTGGTGGATAGGGAGAGCTGTAACCATAGTGAGTTTTAAATAGGCTTTGTTAAAATTTCCCAGTCCACAGTCACTTTCCATGTATGGTTTTAACTCTTTGCTGCCTGATGTCTACTAGTGTGGACACATCTTTTAAAGCCATTTTAACCATTCAGATTATGCTGATACATTCAAACCACCATCACGCAATGTCAGAATTACCATAATTAAGAGATTCTGACTTGTAAAAAGCATTCACGTCTTCGTAGAATCATAATTACAACGTGTACCACCTTACCACTGCAACATCATGCAGAAACACTCAAAAATGTCTTCAGAAGTGAAATGTAATGAAAAATAAATGCCATTATTTCATAATATTTAGGTTAATGATTCCTATAATTGACTATTGTTTATGCAAGGATCAATAAACCAAAGACATGCAACACAGTTTAAAGTAGCTAGCACAGAGTTAAATCATTATCCAACGTCTTGTACTACATGTAAAAACGACATGTTTTTTACTCACCCTCAAGGTGTTCCAAATGGGTTTCTTTCTTCTATTAAACACTAAAGAAGATATTTTGAAGAATGCTAGTAACCAAACAGTTGATGGTAGCCATTAACTTACATTTGTGTTCTTGTCCAATAAGGTATCTGCATAATGACTTATTTGTTACTGTAGTTCAACTTTCCCCTTTATATGGAATTTAGATTTTTATTCATTTACTAGATGCCTCTAAACTCCTCCAATACAAAATTGCAGTGGACCAAAGCGTAATGCATACTATTGCAAAAATTAAAAGGATATTGGTTATTCTTAACCAATTAAAGTTAGAAATACATTAAGTAAAAAAAATTTTTTTAAATTAATTCCTGCATCAAAGGGTTAAAATGCATGTAAAGTGCTGATTTTACAGATATCAGACTAGCAGTAGCACTGGAAGGCTTTTAAACGCAGCCAGGAATATGCACCACAGGGGCAGCTTCAGTGTAAGGCAAGCCTTAATCAAGCCAAAGAGGTTTTATACTTAAGAAGAACGAACAGTGCAGTCCAGCCTTTGGGCATTAAGGAGGTTCTAAAATATTTCCATCTAATGTATTTGCCAAATTCAAACAATCAGACCCTAAACTAAATCTCATAAAGCTCATTTATTTGTTTGTTTGTTTGTTTTTTGTTTGGACTATTTGGCTCACTGTTAAGTTGATCATGAATTAAATCTCTTTTAGTTCTGTTCAGAATAGATGTATAATATCTAATATTCTAGAGTTTGGTCATAATAACTCAACTACAAATTAGTGGTAATTGAGTCTTCAAGACAAGATTGAATCTTGTCTGGCTGCACAGTGTGTGTGTGTGCGTGCATGTGTGTGTGCGTGCGTGCTGAATGTTTGTCCAGGCTTTGGGCAGAGTGATTTTTTTTGTGTTCTGCAATCCTCTTAACAGTTTAGGAACAAAACAACTTCTGTTGTTAGGATGAAAATATGGTGTATGTCTTTTTAATTATAGCCATTCTGTGTCATTTTCTGATCAAAATTGTAAAAAACAAAAAGTTTCGTAATACTTTTCCAAGAAGACCAAAAGTGGTAAAACAGCAGCCCACTAAATAATATACACTAACAAAGTTGTTCAAAACATTGGGGTTGGTTAGATTTTTTTTTTTATCCTTAAAAAAATATAATAATTATCAACACCATAGCTACATTTATTTGATTAAAAATACAGTAAAAACGGATATATTGTTAATATGTTTAAAATAACTTGTTTTAATATATTTTTGAATATATTTTATTCATGTGATGCAAAGCTGATGATTTTCCACATAATTTTCTCCAGTCTTCAGAGTCACATGATCCGTCAGAAATAATTCTAATATGCTGATTTACTGATACATTATAGATGTCTTTACTGTCACTTTTGATCAATTTAATGCATACTTAATAAGTGAATAAAAGTATTTATTTCTTTAAAAAATGTTTTACTTTTGAACGGCAATGTACACGGCAAAAAAAATCTATGCATTTTACATTTTATACCATTTGCCATATTTTTCTGAGAGACGTTTGCCCCTTAGTGGGGATTTATGATAACTGCAATAAGCCAGATTATAGGAATAGACAAGGGCTGTGTCCTAAATCGCATACTCTCTTGAGTATGTACTTTTTTTAGTCAGTTACGTCGCTTCACTACCATTTATAAATCCTCTTCCGTGGCCTCATGGGATAGGAAAGTGTTCATCGTATGCACACTTCAGAATCTTGCCTTAAGAAGTTGGTCATCCAGGTACTTTTTGCCTTTACTCTTTTATGAGTGGGCTACTGTGAATTCGGATATACTTCTTTTGTCACATACTGCTTTTCACCTATTGTAGGGAAGTATGCAATTTGCATACTGGATGCAGCCAAGGAGTATTGCCAAACATAGGGCTATAGCTGGCGTGCGAGTGTGTATACTTTATAATAAAGTCCTGTGTCATAATGTGTACCTAGCAGACAACACCCAAATAATGGTCCACCACATAATGTTAGATACAGTGGAACCAGGGAGTCAAAAGCTCAATGTGAATATCTCAATATCCTTTGACACATCTCATCATCATTTTGCAATTTTGCAGAAGTTGTGACCTTAAAGCAGGAATCTGCTACAGTATTTCTGACTCTCTGACATCTTCAGTTAGACATCTCTCATTAGAAATCTATACCAAATACGTTTTTCAGTCCAATTTAGCATCCTGCACAGTGTTTAATTTCAGCAATTGTGCTGTAGCTGCAGTCTGCAGCAGTTTACTGGAAATGCAGACTGGACTTGGACCATCCCAGCCTCTGCTCCACACAGAACTATCTGTCCCCTTAGAGTAAAATTTGAGATCCTGCAAGCACCTGCGTGAGCATTGTGCCACCAAACACCTCAGTCACCACAATAATAATTATACATACTTCAGCTGCAGTTATGACACCTCCTCTGCAGAAAAGCATCCCGTTACAGCATGTCCAACTTACTGTTTAAGTTATAATCACAGTGACATGGCTGTATTATTATTGGTGTTCTTACACAGATGTGAATGACTGTGAAAACCAACCTTGTAAGAATGGAGGCCTGTGTCGGGATCTGGATGGCGACTACACCTGCCAGTGCCCTTCTCCATATGTTGGGAAGCAATGTCAGCTACGTGAGTTTTTATATGCTAGTAATCTTCTCCTGGTGTTTATTTTCTAAGAGATTATAATATATATGTTTTAGAGTGCCTTTTTGTTGACCCTGAGTTTTGAACGTTTGATTACAAATGTCTGAGGTATAGCTGCCTAATGACTGTAGTAAGTCAGGTAGCAATAAGCCGTGCAAATATAAAGTAGAATTCATGCCCTGTTACCCACACCATCTTTTATGGTGCAGGCTGTACATATTTATTGGGGATGGAGCAAGGAGGAATCGTAGAGTCCCAGATCTCGGCTTCCTCTGTACACTCTGGCATTCTTGGGCTGCAGCACTGGGGACCGGAGCTTGCGCGACTCAACAACCAGGGAATTGTCAACGCCTGGAGCTCGGCACCCCAAGACAAGAACCCCTGGATTGAGGTTTGTCAATCAGCCCTTTAATTAAAATTATTATTATTATTATTTATTTTTTTGCCTCTACATAAGAAAAGTAATAAGAAAAAAAATAATTTTCAAAAACATATACTTTTGAGAATTTATTGAAACTTTATTGAAGTGCTAGAATTGTTTTCAAACTTTTTATTAAACATGTTACTTATAATCTTACTTATGATATTAAGTAAAAAATCTAAAAACATGATATGCTAAAGGAAAAGTTATTTATAGTTGCTGAATTTATTGGATCTGTATTCACTAAATTCTTCTATTCAAGTGCCTCAAATGTTAAACACAAATTGAAACAATTCCTTGTAAAATACAAAAACAATTGTTGCATGTATTGTAAATTTTAAATGTTTACTAACAAATGCAAACCATATTTTTCAATTGGATTTCTTAAATGTTTTTAAAGGGCATTTCTGGTGTACCACACCATGAAGAGATAGTATAGTTTTACTGTTTTATTCAAATTTTACAGCCATCCTATATGCATTTGTTGCTTGCAAAGTAAATAAATGTTTATGGCCTGTTCACATCAAGAACAATAACTGTAAAGATAACTGTAATGATGTTTTGCTCAAGCTCTTTTAACGTTGACTCGATTCTGATTAGCTGTCAATGGTTTTGCTGTTGCATTGCTGCACAGGTGACGTTTCGAGCCAAGTGGCTCTCCATCAGACAATGAATTCATACACTGATAAGCCCATATACACCATAGAACTACATCACATGATCAAGCACATGACAAAAAAAACATAAAAATCAATATTAACTCAACATAAGAGCAACAAACAAATCACATAATTAGAATAAAAGTGAAACCATCAATTAACTGAAAACAATAAACATATCAATAAAAGAATACCTGACTACAAAAGAAAATATACCAACAAAAAACACAAAATAATACTTGTTATAATCTTTGTTATTAAGTGATAATGTGTTCAAAATTTAAATCCATATGCTTCACGGTTTATTGCAGTTTAGAAACCGAATGTTAGAAAAAAAAGTGTTGTGCCACTGGACTTCTAGGGTTATGATGCCTGATAGCACTTCGATGTTTGGCAATACGAATTTTAAGCTGTCTGCTTGTTTTGCCCACATATCAAAGTCCACAAGGGCAACGCAACATGACATTAGCTGTTTTACAAGAAATCGTTCCTCGGATCTTAATTTTCCCTGTATATGGATGAGTAAAAGTTTGTGTTTTATGCTTAAAAATACATTGTTGACAACCTCTGCACTTATTACCAGAAGGTATATTACTCCAAAAAAAATGTGTTGGGTGAGGAACAGATAAATCAGTTCTTACTAGCATACTGCGTAGATTTTAAGGTCTCTTAGACCACATGAGGTGGTTTTGCAAAAATAAATGGCAGATTGGGGTCACTCTCAACAATGTACCAGTAGCTATTTCTGAATTATACCTTCAATGTCTTAATTTGCCAATGGAGAATTTTGGATAAAGCCATTAACTCACTGTTCTTTACATTTAGATGTCTTTACCAGGTAATCTTGAGAAGAGTTACTAAAACATTTTACAGCAGATTGAATCCACTCCTCATTGTAAGCTCTCTGCTTGAACCTGTCTGCCAAGATCTCTGCTTGATGTTGATAATCCTAATCTCGACTACAGATTCTAAGAATGCGGATACATTGGGAGATATGTAGGGAACACTTAAGAGGAACAGGGTGATGCATATAAAAAAATTATTTGATCCTGCTGGATCCATCTTAAATGTCAATGCAATCACTGTTTGCATTAACAAGGCTATGAAACTAAAAAAACTGAGATTCTGTGCCACTCTAAATGAAGAAATGTAACGCTTCCACAACACAATCAATTTAGTAAACGGATTAGATGCTTGATTGTATACACAAACTGTTCTTCCAACAGCCAACAAAATAAAGATGAAAAAACAAATATATATATATAATATTATATATTTCATGTTCTCACCACAGTTGACGGTTCAAGCCAAGTGGCTCTTCGTCAGACAATGAACACATACTGCACACTGATAAGCCCATATACACCATAGACTACATCACATGATCAACCAGATGAATGAAAACAATATAATGGTAACAAACATATCACATAACTAAAATAAAAGTTAAAACCTCAATTAACTAAAAACAATAAATATATAAATCGGCATAACTGTTCATATCAATACACAACTGTGTATTGATATGACACAACTGTGCACATACCAATAAACTGTTCATCAGCTGGAACAATCCTTGTGATTCCACAAGTGATTCCTCAGGGCTTTTACTGAGACAAATATTCATCATGCTATAGAGCAGTGTTTCCCAACTGCTGTTCCTGGAGAGACACCAACAGTACACTGTTTGAACTCTAACTAGTCAAATACACCTGATTCAACTCATCAGCTCATTAGCAGAGACTCCGAGACCAGAAATATATGGGTCAGATCAGGGAGACATCCAAAATGTGCGCTGCTGGTGTGCCTCCGGGTACACGGTTGGGCAACAATGCAATAGAGGAACAAGATGGGACTAAACCTAAACTGGTTCAGTTTGTTTTTGTGTACATGATGTTCACACTTCCTCTTTTTGATTTTTCTAATTTTAGATTGACATGCAGAAGAAGATGCGTCTCACTGGAATCATCACCCAAGGAGCCAGCCGCATGGGGACAGCTGAGTTTGTCAAGGTTTTCAAGGTGGCATCCAGCTTTGATGGCAAAACATACACAGTGTACAGAGCGGATGGCCAGAGAAAAGACAGAGTAAGAAATACAACTGTATCAATACAGCACAAGCCTTCCTTAAGTGCTTAAAGCTATTATCATTCCCTGACTCAGTATTTTTTCAGGTGTTTATGGGAAACACAGATAATGATGGAACAAAGACAAACATGTTTGACCCTCCCATTGTGGCCCAGTATATTCGCATCATTCCTGTGGTGTGCCGTAAAGCTTGTACTCTCCGGATGGAACTTGTGGGCTGCGAGCTTAATGGTAAATTCAGTTGAGTTAACTATGAATCACTTTTTTCATGTTTACTAATTCTTAGCATTTAGCACTCTCCTTTTCCCTAACATGACAGTGCAGTCCAGCACAATCGGTTGCACTGATCCACTGGGCATGAAGTCCCGTCTCATCTCCGACGTGCAGCTTACAGCATCTAGTATTTTCCATACTTGGGGTATAGATGCCTTTACCTGGTATCCCCACTACGCTCGCCTGGACAAGCAAGGCAAGACTAACGCTTGGGCGGCGGCAAACAACAATCGCTCAGAGTGGCTCCAGGTGAGACTGTGTGATGACGTGTCTAGTTTTTAGAAAGCTGTTTTGTTTCCCTTTTCCTCAAAAAGTAGGGGAGTGGTGGATTTATTCCATGCAATCGTTATCAATCGTAATTGCTAAAGAACCATAACTGGAAATGCATAGATCTACCTAAAGACAAGAATAACTGTCTAAATGAGTTAACGCTATTCCATAATTTTTCTTCTTTTTAACATCAATTATTTTGCAGGTAACTGTGGACCGAATAGTCTGACGTTGGCCTCTGATGTTTAATGTGTTTTTGTTCTCATGTCACAGCTGGATTTGGAGAAACCTAAGAGAATCACAGGCATCATCACTCAAGGAGCAAAAGACTTTGGAGTTGTGCAGTTTGTTTCAGCCTTTAAGCTCGCTTACAGTAATGACGGACAAACATGGAGCATTGTGAAGGATCAAATAACGAGAACAGATAAGGTTACACTGACAACAGTATCTCTGCTTTATTATATACTGCTATTAAACCGTTCTCCTGTTTATTTATTTCTGTTTTTTTTTAATAAATTATTGTTTAATGGGTAAGGAATTATTAAATTGATCAAATGTGACAGTAAAGACATTTATAATGTTACAAAGATTTATATTTCAAATAAATCCAGTTCTTTTTAGCTTTCTATTTATCAGATAATCTTGAATTTAATTTATTTTTAAGTAAATTTGTAAAAAATATTGATATTAATAAATCAGCAAATTAGACTGATTTCTGAAGGATAACGAGACACTGAAAACTGGAGTAATGTTGCTGAAAATTCAGCTTTGCCATAAATGACACGTACAAACAGAATTTATTTTGAATTGTAATAATATTTCACAATATTCATGTTTTTACGGTATTTTTGTTCAATTACATGAAATCGTTATTGTAGGGTGCAATATTTTTTGTTTATTGGGTAATATTAGGATCACATTGTCAATGAACTTTCCATGTTAGGATCTGGATACTAAGAGGAAACTAAATAATTTTCCGCTTGAGTTATTTTCCTTTATGAAGTCTTTATTTTAACAAAAGCCTCAAAGCACATACAGTAAATATTACATTTAGTTATGTTCATTTCATCTGACTAATTGAAATGTTTTGGTTTTTCCCATGTAGATTTTCCAAGGCAACATTGACAACAACACATACAAAAAGAACTTGTTTGAGCCTCCGTTCTTTGCCCGATTTGTGCGGTTTCTGCCCTGGGAGTGGCACGAGCGGATAACTCTACGCATGGAGCTGCTGGGCTGTGATGATTAGTGAATGTGCTGAAGACTCCGCACTGCTTTTGCCTGAAGTGTGTCTGCTGGTTATAGCTGATGATTTGTTTCAATATACATTAGCTTCAATTGTTGCTCTGTATTTTATTGTATTGATGTCATTATTTTCATGTACTTTTGAAGGGTTCAGCTGATCTAATTTTTAACGCCTTTTGGCACAACTTCAATTTTATGAAATCACCTTTTAAGCAAGTTTCAGAGAACATTATTTGAAAAACAGAAACCTCAAATTAAAAAGGAGACTAATTGTAATGCTTTACTAAAATTGTTAGTCCCACAACCAGTGGACATTCTTGTATTTCAAAATGCATGTCCTGATTTATAATGACATATACAAACTATAAGTAAATATATTTTACTGTTAGTCCTTATCTTTAGCCACCAAGGTGAGAAAACCTATCCATGAAGCAACCTACCTGCTTCCACCTGTCTTAAATAGTCACCGATGTCCAATAGTTGACCTTATTCTGCCTTTTAGCACACAGAGGAAAAAGGTCAACTTGTAATTTTCTGTAAGCACACAAATACTGTCTACAATATTTTTTTCTGAACTAATCTCAGACTGTCTGGAGTACATTTATATACATTATGGGTCTGTTCGAAACAGTGCTGTAAATTAAAAATGAATTGAAAACACTCTAGGGAAATTTTATTGTTGAAATGTCACGTTAAGAGAATGGTTCACATCAATTGACTTGTTTGCACTGCAGTTGCTCTACACTTTATACTACAGTTTATACATTTTATAACTCGATTTTATCTGAGTCAATGTAAACAACCAAATTGGAATAGAATTGTACAACTGTGCAAATATTGAGTATCTTTTGTAAAACACGTTGTCTTTAACAGTATTAATAAATATGTTAAATATTTCTACTTCTCCTTGCGTGTGGCTCAAAAAAGATGTGTAGCTTTCTAAGCATAATGATGCTCCCTTCTCCAAAAGCATAGGGTGTATGTGTATTGCATTATGTGTGTGATCGTACATTACGAAGTCTGATCTGTGACTTTTCAACACCTGGGGTCAGTTGCATAAACATTGCCAGTATGTTAAGAACAAATCTGACCATTTAAATTGTGCATCTGACTAATGGAATCTGAAAGTGCTTTTTATTAAATAAAACTTTATTTATGAATATCATGTCCCTGGACTAGTAAAAGCAATAATCTTTTTTGATTTAATTTATATTAATTATTTTAAATATTTAATAGTATTTTAGCAGTAAATATTTTAAAACAGCAGTATTATTATACTTACATTTTAAATACATTTAGTGTTTAGTTAGTATATTATAGATATTGGTAGGTGCACGTGAATTTGTAAATATATTTAATGTGTAGTGCTTTTTTTGACAATTTAATATTCTGGCATTTGTAGACAACAAAAATACCAGAGTAGATGTCATACATTAAATCAGCCAGAAGATGGCAGTAGGCATTGTGCTTCAGACTCCGTGACAAGGCTCTCTGGGCGACATAGGAGAAACGGGTCCGAAGTGGCTAAAAGGGGTCTATTCAGTCATAGGGGAGTTGATTTCTTCCACTCCACCCTATAAGGCAAACATTATCATCGGTTTTAAAATACATTTCTAGACTGGGTTGGGTGAGGTAAAAACGGTTTTCTTTCCATTACCTGTAGCCTACATTGTGAATAACCTCTCTTATAGCCTACTCTTCGCTCTACTGGCCAACACACAAATCAGTCCTGTATTAAACGTGATGTATGGAATGTTTTAATGGTAAGTAGCTGCTATAATACAGTTATTCAAACACATAAAGTTCATCTGAAGACATTCCTGGAAAATGTTAAAAGCTCTTACTTTATAAACAACAGATTATCACAATAACAGTATAGTTTTCCCCCATGTTTTCACTGTTGAATTTTGTTACTCGTCCATCTCAATGGAAGAAATGATGGGTCTTCTATGCCATAGAGTATCGTTCTGCTCGTAACTTATGAGAATAAAAAATCCTATAAGAAATGTTTGTGCATATTCTGCAGTTCATTCTGCATTCGTCATTTCAACTGTATCAGATGAAAAAAAAAAAAGCTACACCGTATAAAAGAGCCTTTGGGATAAAAGAGGCACAGCCTCTTGAACTAATAAGTAAGCAGTCTCTTCACTGAAACAGGCAAAATGTAAAATATTCACAAGGCACTTGTCATTAATAGTTCTATCTGACCTATTATTAGAAAGATCTGATCCAGGATCATTCTTGTCCCCCAATGTAGCACTATGCCCTGCATAGTCTTGGGCGACAGATAACATCTGTCAATCAAGTACATTTCCATGATTAGGTTTACATTCATAATCTGACTGGATTTGACCATCTGTCTGATGTTGTTTATGTATGTATGGCTTTTGTGAGGAAAAGATGGAAACGCCCAGTCAAAAATGGATGTACTATGTGTTATCCTGTGAGAAATCAATAAATCTCATTTCACATTATGAATCAGGCATAACAAATTAATGACATCCTTGTGCAAATTATTTTCTTATCTGTCTGGTTAGGTATTAGAAATAAATAATATTTTTTTGTAAACGTCTTATATGGCTATACACTTTTCTAGGTTTTTATATTTCACATTTCATCATGTAGTTGTTGTGAATGTACCTAAAATTTGGCTTAGAGAAACACAATATTTGTGTGTCCTTTAAAGATACTGGGCTCTTCGCTCAGTGCCTTTTACCAAAAGGAAAACCTTCTGCAAATATTTTCATAAGACATCTTTAAGAATGTTGCTAGTATTTGATCTGTTGGTCTCTGATCTTTTAATTCAGGGATGAGACAGATCGTTGCATCATGGCAATACAAGATGGGCACTTATCTTTGAAAATAACACTTTTTAATCAGAAATTGATGTATTTTCTTAATTCAGTGTCTTGGAAAATAAATATAAAACTTGTAGCCTACTGTTTTAAAAACCAAACTCTAACTCTTCAAGTCTCCTTAGAGATGTTTCTCCAATTTTTTTGTACTAGCTTTATGAGAGTGATGAACAGAAGATTCCTTTTGCAGTCCGGATTTGACCTCTATAAATGCAAAAACAAAAAGAAAACATTTCAGTACCTTTTACAGAACATTGTATATATTTTTTTTAATATATAGTACATAGACAAAAGAGATTAAAATTGTTATTTAAAAACACTAAACATTTTTTAAATCTTTTAAATGTAAGGGAAGGATATGATTAAAATATACGGTATGTGCCCAGTTTCACAGACAAGGCTCAAGGCTTGTTTGAGACTAAAATACATGTTTGAGCTACTTTTACTACACTGTTGACGTAGTAAACACAGTGCAATGCTTCCTGGTTCTACATCAGAACGCCGGCTCATCATTGCCCAGCTCCTGCATCAGCACCACACGCATGTGTTGTGGTGCTCACGTGAACAGCGTCGGCCAATGATGAGCCAGCGTTCTGATGTACAGCCCGGAAGCGCTGCACTGTGTTTACTACGTCAACAGCGAAGGAGATTGACAGAAGAAATTGTTGAATAAAGTCTTTTTTTTTCTTTTTTTCTGCACACAAAAAGTATTCTCATTGCTTCATAACATTAAGGTTGAACCACTGTTGTCATATTGACTATTTTAACGCTGTCTTTACTAGTTTTTTGGGCCTTGAAAGTTGCAATGACGTTCCTGTTTATGGCTGATTCCGAAAGAAAATATTTTAATTTGTGTTCTGAAGATGAATGAAGGTCTTACGAGTTTGGAACAACATGAGGGTGAGAAATTAATGACAGGAATTTCATTTTAGGGTGATTAAAATGATCACTAATAATTTAATCTAAGCCTTGTCTGTGAAAATGTGTGTGTGTGTGTGTGTGTGTGTGTGTGTGTGTGTGTGTGTGTGTGTGTGTGTGTGTGTGTGTGTGTGTGTGTGTGTGTGTGTGTGTGTGTGTGTGTGTGTGTGTAAGAAATACTTTTCATGAGTAAGGATGCATTACATTTATCAAAAGAGGCAGCAAGACATTTGCATTATTACAAAAATATATAAGTTTCAAATAAATGTTGTTCTTCTGAACGTTCTATTCATCAAGATAAATGTTTCTCGAGCAGAAAATTATTTCTGAAGGATCATGTGAAACTGAAGACTGGAGTAATTATGCTAAAAAAGCTTTATCTAAATATCAAGTTTTTTTAACAGATTTGAACAAAAACTTGTTTTCACTAGTTTTTGGCAATGCTTGAATAGCTTACTTGATATGCATTGCACTTGTGGCTTCTCCCACCGTCCATCTGCCATGCAGCGGATCACAGGTAGGTGGCGCTGTGTGAAGTTTTCACTGCACTGGTATCTGATGATAGAATTCACCTGGTAACGATCTTTCTTGTTTCCAAACATCCTGGCATTCTCCACTTTAGGAGGTTGTTCACATGTCACTGGAAGAGAGGAAGTCAAATTCAAACATCACATTATGCTTTCTCACAATGATGAGATTTGTTCGTGTTTGGTGGTGTGCATACCTGGACCTGTTTTGCATGTGAAAGGCAGGTGGTAGTTGCAGGGAACGTCATTCCATTGGCCATTTTCATGCCATATCATTACAACACAGTCTTCACCAGAGTTAAAATAATTGTCGGGCTGGTTAGGTCTCCAGTTCTCATATTGCTAAGCAAAGGAAGAGAAAAATCAAGCACTATATCTCAATCAAATAGCTAAACACTCTTAAAAAAAGATAATTTATTGCCATCATCTGTTATATTTAAGAGTGTATTTGTAGAATTATAACTTTTCAGCTAAATTTAGGCATACCAGGGGGGTCCCATCTGACCAACGGAAGTCATTTTCCACCGTTTTATCATTCAGCCCAATCCACTGATAGTCTTGAGCATATGCTGTTACAAGAAGAGGTTAATTACTTGTAATCAGAGAAACAACACACATACTTAGAATCATAGACACACATACAGAGATGGATAATGGCACTCACAGTTTATGAAGGCTTGCTCCTCTGGAGTGATAATGCTCACCAGGTGAGCGTTAAAGTCTCGGCAGCGTTGCTCAGCGTCCAGCCAGGTCTCTCTCTCCGAGAAATGCAAGTAACAGTTGCCATGAAACTTAGTCCAGCCCTTCTCACAGTTGTGCAGATCTGAAGCAACATCATGTGGCAAATTTACCAATGTTTCATCAGATGTTTCACCTCTAAGACCACTATCGCAAAATTTACCGTCACTGACACAGGATAAAAGGGATAGTTCACCCACTCATTTACTCACACTCATGTCATTCCATACCCGTAAGACTTTTGTTCATCATCGAAACACAAATGAAGGTGTTTTTAATGAAACCTGGGATATTTCTGTCCCTCCATTGAAAGTTCAAAGACATCGTAAAAGTTATCCATAAAAATCAAGCAGTCTAAGTCTTCTGAAGAGAAAAAAAAAATCGCTTTATATGATGAACAGATTTAATTTATGATTTTATTCACATATAAACATTGATCAACACACACACATAGAGCACATCAAATATGGTAAATGGAAGCTTCGGTGACATGCGAGAATGAACCTCATTGATTCTCAAGCTTTTTGAAGCATCAAAGTTGGAAAATTAAATGTACTTTTAATAGAGGGACAGAAATCTAATAGGTTTCATTAAAAATATCTTCATTCGCATTTAGAAATTGAACAAAAGGCTTGAGTAAATGATGACAGAATTTTCATATTTGGGTGAATTATCCCTTTAATACTTACTGTACATGCAAATAAGGAACAAATGACAGATGTACGATGGAATGTGCTGAGGGATATGGATAAAGTCACTTTATCTTTCAGTGTTTAAAACCAGTGAGTGTTTTAAGCAAGCGACAAATGCCTTTTACGTGACATAATATCAGCTTATCAGATAAAGTGATTTTCCACAATCGTAAGTATTCCAGTAGACTGACGATTAAATTCCATATGAAGCCAAGAGAAACATCCCGCAGAAAATTATCAAATGAGATATTTTTGGTCTCTGGTAGATGGAAAATTTCTGTTTCCCTCAGATGAGAGAGTCTGCCCCTTTCTGTCTGACTTACTAAAGGGTTGTAGTTTCTTGCTATATTTTTACAGTAGCTGCAAACGCATCATTTCATCCTGTATGACGCTGAGGTTTAGCTGCGAAACTGCAACAGATTTCCATAAATGGACTGGGAAAACCTCCACAAAAAAACGAATACGTCTTTTGTTTCTGTGGGACACTCATTGCACCATAGCGACATCTAGAGTTGTGTGTCACCTTGAAGGTTTTTGAAAGACCGTTAGTAGAATTAGCTGAAGCAGCCTCATACCAATCTCACAGCGGTCTCCTTCGTAGCTGGGCAGACATAAGCATTTGAAAGTGTCCTCTACCTCCACACAGGTGGCTCCATTGGTGCAAGGGTTTGAATGGCAAACATCAACCTCTGCAAATAAAGGTTTAGCGATTAAAGCTGACTACTATGAAGATGCCCTGAGGTAGGCCAAGCTTAGCAGAGAGCATCATTGAATCAGAACTCATGGAGCTGCTTTTACACCGTAAGCCAATCTCTTGAATAATTATACCATCAATATTTTGATAAGCTGAGAAGACACACTCAGTAAATTGTGGTACATTGAAGGAGAGATCAGAGTCAGTTGTGGTTACTGTAAGAGCGCTGACCTGTGATGAGTTTGTATGCCTCTCATGAGGAGCAGATCAGCACTCTTACAGTCCCAGAAACAAAGGCAGAATTTTAGAGTTCAGATTCATGTGAAGATGGACGAGAAGTATGAGCATGTACCAGGTGTTAGCAGGCGTGCTGATTAAACCAGACTGCAGCAAAGGCACAGCTGAACAAAAACAACACAGGTGAACAGTCACTGAAAAGACATCTGGACACAAGAGCTAAGTAAGGTGAAAAATTACTCAACCACACACACATGCCACATAACCTGTAAAATGGACTGTGAGGACAAGGATCAGGCATGAGCAAACTGAGCAGAAGTCATTCATAAATGAAATGCAAACAGTGAGACACTTAGAGACAATCATTTGATTCATTTGAACACAAATATCAGCAACAAAATATGTTAAAGGCATAATAAAATGTTTCTCAAAATGTCAAAAAACAACATTTTGAAAAGTTCCCATAATGTATGTGACTTTACAAGACCTTATGATATAACTGATTCAATTCAGTCTGACTCACCATACTGGCACTCTTCTCCATGCAGTCCAGGTGGGCAGTGACAGAGGCCCACCCCATCCTTCACTGAACACAACCCAGCTCCACAAGGGTTCGGATCACATGGGTTAAGAGAAGCTAGTATGGTTTTTGAGAAAGAAAAAGAGCAAGACATGAAACCATGATGCAAAAAGCAGTTTTTGTCTCCAGAGATGAGAAGAAATATATATCTATATTAGGGTGCACCCATGAGCATGAAAATAAGTTTTATGCTATGGGCGATAATCATCTGATTGTAACAGATTATTATTAAAAATAAAAATAAAATGTAGGGTAGGGACTTGGTTCTATCCATCAGTTCTTGATTGGAATTTGAGAGTGTATTGCACTAAAAAATTAATGCAAGCTTGCAGTCAGTTAAGCTGGGGTGGGGTTCAAGTGGACTAAATGATTGGAGAAGTCCTGCATAGGTCACCAGAAATAATTCTGTCAGTTTCACCAGAATGTTATGACATTTTGATAAAACATTACGAGGTCAACATTTATTTTTAAATAAATTTCATGCAGACTTTAAATGACGCCAACGCAAAATGAAGTATCCAAATCTGGCCAACACAATACATAAAAAAAAAAATTATACTGGCCAATAACGGATATGGTATCGATATGTCATGCATCTCTATTTTATATTTTAAGACATATTATGCAAAAGGAATCTCACCATTCATATCAGGTCCTTCGGTGAGAGATGGACTCTGTGAAGAGGCAGGCTCTGTGGTTGAAGACAAAGCTGCAGAAGTAACAGCGTCAAGTTGACTGATGATTCCCTCTGGTTCTGAATAAGATCCTGCAGCGTCACTGTACAGGCCTGATGGCCCTTGAGCAGGTGGTACAGCTGAAGGAGCATCACTGGAGTTCACCGTGGATTCACTTTGGTCATCTCCACTACCTGAGGACAGCCTGACGTTGCCACTATACTCCACCTCTCCCCTTCCTAGCTCCATTACTTGGAAGGGCTTGTTGGGTATTTCCATCATGCCATTATTGGTAAAGAAGGTGATATCACCGCTAAATGATTCTCCTGATCTTTCTCCTGATTCAATTGCATAGCCTCCAGATGTAAATCCACTTCCCTCACCAGACCCAAAAAACAAAAGCCCAGAAGCTTCCTGTTCACGAGATTGTGCTGTGAGATCAATGAAGTCAGACTCCAAAAATGTCAGACCAGAAAATGCTAAACCACTCCCGGAGCCACTGTGGACACCACTTACTCCAGAGATGTCACCACTCATACCAGAGTTATCATCATTCATCCCAGAGATATCACCACTCATTCCAGAGATATCACTGCTCATTCCAGACCCTGAGATATGTCCTGATCCGCTGAAATCCACATGGCTTCCACCTAACTCTTGTTCTAATTGCTGAGCAGTGGTCACCATTATCTGTGGGTTATCAACCATGATGATGCCATTGCCATCAATTAATGAAATGCCACTGGATCCTCTAGAGGGGAAAATTCCTGAAGGGAAACCACTGAAACCTGAGGACTCCTCACTGGAACCTGATCCTGAGAAGATGCCAGAAAGATCTCCACTCTCGTCGCTTTCTCCTGAGCTGCTGGAAAAGTCTGAGGTAGATCCACTTTCTTCAGAGCTATACCCTGACCCTGACCCAGTGCCTGATCCTGATCCAGAGGTGTCCACACCAAAGAGGTCTGAGCTCTGGCTGATGGGGAAGGTGAAGATCTCGGTGAGTCCCTCCCCAGCCTCCTCGGGTCTCCCTGAAGCTGATCCAACTACTGATAAAACTGTGTCACTTTCTGAAAAGATTACTTGGATAATGCCAGATCCTGAAGAGTCTCCAGACCCGCTTGGCAGAACCCCGCTCCCACTGTCCAACAGATCGTCAGTGCCACTGGTCCCAGAAGAGTCTCCACTGGAACCAAATGATCCACTCGGCTGACCACCGCTCCCACTGCTTAACAGATTATCGGTGTCACTGGCCCCAGAAAAATCTCCACTGGAACCAAATGATCCACTCGACTGATCCCCGCTCCCACTGCTCAACAGATCGTCAGTGCCACTGGCCCCAGAAGAGTCTCCACTGGAACCAAATGATCCACTCGACTGATCCCCGCTCCCACTGCTCAACAGATCGTCAGTGCCACTGGCCCCAGAAGAGTCTCCACTCGAAACTAATGATCCACTCGACTGATCCCCGCTCCCACTGCTCAACAGATCGTCAGATCCACTGGTCCCTGAGGAGTCTCCACTTGCAATAGATGACCCACTCAGCTCATCCCCGCTCCCACTGCTCAACAGATCGTCAGTGCTGCTGGCCCTAGATCCAGAGGGTTCCACAGGGATGGAAGAAGTGATAGGGGTACTCTCTGAGGAAACAGAGACACACAGAGAATCTAAGGTACTGCTCCCAAAACAAAATGAACACTCCTGACACATAAGTTACAAGCTGTTAAAATGGGACATGGGTCAATGACATGTTGCCTTTTTTTGTTCCATTTATTCAAACAAACATTACAACGCAGTTCATACATACAACGACTTAAAGGGATAGTTCACCCAAAAATTAATATTTTGTCATCATTTACTAACCCTCATGTCATTCAAAACCTATAGGACTTTATTTTCTCGGTGGAACATAAAATAATATATTTTGTGAAATGTCTTTAGTGTTTTCTCTCTTTTTTTGTTGGGGGGGGGGGGGGGGGGTGCTCAGTGGAAGTCAATGGTAACCATAACTGTTTGGTTAAAACTTCTTCAAAATATCACCTTTTGTTTTTCACAGAAGAAAGTCATACAGGTTTGGAATGACATGAGGGTGAGTAAACAATTACCAATTGTGAGTATAACAAACAAGAGAAACATCCAGACCCTCATTAATTATAACCTTTATAACCTTTTCATAGTTCCTATAACTATTGGCGGAAGTAACCAGGTTTTGGCGTGTTCACACCACAGGAGCAAGGAACGATTTTAGTCGTAGGAACTTCTTTTGGAGGAAATAATTCAGCTCCTAGCTACTTCAGAGTAGAGTCTAAACCAGCACTTTAGGAACTACCAGTGACATTAGTGTATGCTGAGCACCAGCACCAGCACCCGCCATTTAAAAAAAAAGCTGTGTAAAGACACAGATTATAGCCTATATATTTACTCCAGAAACTAACTACGAACATGGAAAACAGTGATAGATGTGCCTCTTAAGTTTAACCTTTACGCTAAGGAGAAAATCCAACGCAACTTTGAGGCGTCCAAGACACAACATGATTATGTATTTCTGCTCAGCCAGCAACACTGGACATCAACCATACGGCATACGCTAATACCTTTTCACATACTGTCTTTCTATGTAAAACAGTTCTATCTAATAACGTATTAGACAGGACTGTTAGACAGATCGTAAACTAAAGAACACAGAGAATGCGAGCACTGTGTGCTCAGGCTCTGGCTGGCGTTTTCAGCTCCATCAAAATAAAGGTCTGCCATCAAAATAAAAGTCACAACAACAACCACGGTTTACGTCACTTCAGAGTTCCTACTGGCGGTGAGAATGCAACCAGGAAAATGTTCCTAAGGGAACCATTAGCTCTCGGGGAACCACCCTGGTGGCTAGTTCCTAGAATTAGGTTCCTAGAATTACCTGGTGTGAAAGACCCTTACGTGTTCAATAATTCATCATTGATTAGATCACTTGACTTTTTTTTTACTTTTTATGACAAGGCAAGGTTAGATAATGTTGTAAAATGTCACAGTGTGATTCCCCAATATGTAATAATATTTATGAATGAATAATATATAAATATACCACATTTTATATAAATATATCAAATATCAAATTATTTTTTTACATAATTTTTTTTTTACATTTACATATTTTTTTAATAATTCATATGTATGTACGTATGATTCAGGCATATTTCTTATTCATATTGGTCTGTGACTCATATATATCCTGAGATACATACCAGGTCTGAGAAGATCAGGCAAGGACGCCATGTTCACTATCTTTTCCTCTTTCACCAGATCCACTATATATAAATAATGACAAATACGGAATTAATCATTTTGTATCAACAGACTTAATAGATTACATTTCAAAGAAGTTACACTTTATGGCCTGTATTTGACTGATGTTATATTCACCCTTTAAGCAATATGCATCGTATTTGGAGTACAGATCAGGAGAGCCCGTCTGGTTGGGAAACATGTAAACTGTGTGAACTCCAGCCATCCCTCCACCACACTGATGCCGGGGGTTATTGATGGAGTAACGTACGTTGCGGTCAAGAAGCCAGCCAGGACGGCACTTATCAAAGCCCTGCTTCCAAGCAGCATACAGGTCTCCTGTGGAGGCCAGGGAGGAATTCTGGTCCTGGCAGTAAGCCACTGCCTCATCGTAAGTGAATCCCTCGAATGAACTTGCATGGAAAACTTCCCCTGAAATGTGAACATTTACTTAAAACTCAAGCTACACAGAGTGTTTCAGAGTGATTCTTTATCCCTGAAGAAAGGGGGGGGGGGGGGGGGGGGGGGGTAACTTAAAGAAGAGGTAATTTATTTATTTACTTATTTATTTACCCACTCTTTGTCCACGTAGCAGTTTTTATATATTTATGTAAAGTCTCTTACCCCTCAGTTTGTCAACATAGCAGTACACATCATATCGTTCATCGGCAGGACGCAGTCCATAAGACCTCACACCAGGAACATGCTCCAAATCGCCAGAGCATTTGTCACGTGGAGACACAATGGGATACCTGCATAGCCATCATTTACATTCAGTACATTTGTAAATATACAGTATTTTCTTGTTGTATAACAAGTGTGGGTATCTGCAGGTTGGACAGATCACAGCTAAGACAGATCATACCACTAGACGCATTTGTCATCTGCCCTGCCAGAAATATTTAGCATACTTATATTTTGAAGTTTATATATATATATATATACACACACACAGACACACACACATATATATAAAGGTAAACATTCGTTAGCAAAAAAAAAAAAATCACACACAAAGAATTTATCGAACAATCATACCTGACAGTCTGATCTAAGAGCCAGCCAGCATCACATCGATGGTAACCAGCCTCATAGGCTGCCTGCAGCTGCTGGGCACTGGCAATGACTGCACCGATGCTCTTACAAGCGAGCTGAGCCTCCACAAAGTCAAAGGCATAACGACTGGAGCTTCCACGGTAATGAAAGACCACCCCTGTGCAGGAAATTAGCAACAACAGGTGTCAACAGATTTGTCCAATTTACCATGAGAACGAAAAAAAAAACTCATAGGATAAAACATTTAATGGTAGAGTTGAACATTTATGAATACACTTCACTTAGTTTTGTGATGAAATAAATCAAATTGTATATTGTCAAAAAATAAAAAATCTAGTTTAATAGATTGTAAAGTCATTGTGATATTTGAGTACGTTTTACTCTAGCTAGTTTAGTAAACTAATGCATTCAGCGTAATTCAGTAGTTCACTATTGAAATCGTCTCAGGTTCCGACTGTAACCCTAGTTCCCTGAGTAGGGAACGAGACGCTACGTCGATGATGCTTTGGGAACGCCCCTGAGTGATTGTGTCTGAAGCACATGTTTCAACTAGTCCAATGGCGAGAATGAACGTCACGGGTGGGGGAGGTCATGACCAGGAAAGGATAACACATCCGGTTAGACCGGCGTTAGCTTCGAAAAGGCAAGTCGATCACAGGGATGTAGGAAGTATGGCAAAGTGAAGCAGCGTCGTAACCTGAGACGTTCCCTTTAGAGGGAACTCGCGTTGCGTCGATGACGCTTTGGGAAAGAGAATGCCCGAACACCATATGGCCAAGAACCTATCGTGTTAAACTGTCACGACATGAGAACTCTAGACCGAGGGGTATCCATGTCTAGGTCATAAAATCTATCAAACGTAAGCAGGAAGACCAGCCAGCTGCATCACAAACTTCTTGAATGGACACCCCAGAAATTAGGGCTACTGTGAGTAACACCCCATTGTAGTGTGGTGTACGAGAACCATTCGAGAACTGGATTCTGTAGCCCTTTTCTATTCTGTGCAGGACCCACTGAGATATGTTTGGCAAAATCTTCCACTCTGACAAATAATATACTAAAGGAACCAGCCTCTCGAGGCAGGCCTCTGGTGTAATAAGAGCCGTTACTTTGGTGACCTGGAGCCTTCTTCACCAACAGAACGTTCCTCAGATAGAAGGCTTTGGCTGACAGTGTCGTCCCGCACCCTACGGCTTTTGAGAGGGGGTATGAGAGGCGACACTCTCCTTCTGTTGCGCTCGGTATGAGGAGCTTGACGGCTGGGGCTGCTCAAGCTCAGCAGCCCCAGGGGCCTGTTGACGGCGAGGGAGATATCATTTGAACGCCTCCGCTTGCTTTTTCGCCTCCTGAAACCTCTCGACAGTGGTGTTAACTGTTTCACCAAAGAGGCCAGGAACCAATAGCGGGGCATCCAACAGAAAATATTTATCTTTGTCTTTTATGTCTGCTCGCCAAATACCCCAATTTCCCCTCGCAGGCCGGGGGGTACATTGCCACAATTTCAGATAAATTTAACCAAAGGTGCTTCTCCGAAGCCACATTAGCTGCAATCGACCACCTAATAGCACGGGCGGTCTCTTTAGTGGCTCGGAGAGATAGATTGATGGCCCGACGCAGTTCTAGAACCACGTCAGGCCCCGCCCCGTCGCTAATCTCCAGGTCCCTCAGCAGGTCAGCCTGGTATGCCTGTAATATAGCCATTGTGTGAAGGCATGCCCCGGCCTGACCTGCTGCTGCATATGCTTTATGCACTAACATAGAAGATGTTTTTAATGGCTTAGCGGGACGATGCCGATGCTGATGAAAGATAACTGGCAAGTGGCTGTTCTACTTTCGGCATTGTCCCATAACCATATTCTTTTAGCCCCCTTATATCTGAATAAACGTGTACTTGAGGGCTAAAAACTCTGGACAAATATGGTTTAATCCACAAACTTGATAGCTCTTGGAAGGAAAATGGAAGTCCCCTCGGTGGAGGTACTGCTTTAGATATTAGAAAGCGCTCGTCTAATAGGCTTTTGGGACGAGCACCTTACTTCTCGGCTGGCCATTCAATGTTCAACTTTGACACAGCACGAGACAATACCTCCACCAGCTCCTCATACGCTGGGGAAGAAGCTGGCGTTTTTTCTTCCCCCATTTCGACACTCAGCACATCTAATTCCTCGGAACTAGACAGCTGAAGCACCAGTGTCTCTTCCAGAGCAGAAGGAACTGCGGGGCGGGCTTCCAACTCCGGAGAGAGAGCACTGGATCCCACGGATAAAGGCTGAGAAAGGGCAGGGCCCGTCCATTTGCGATCCCCACGATTAGAGCTTCAGCAGTGGGGCCCGAACCGCAGGGAACGCTCACCTGAACACCCTCATCAAAGAGTTATGCTTTTATCCTTTCCTGGTCATGACATCACCCCCCTGTGACGTTCTATCTTGCCATTGGACTAGTTGACATATTTGCTTCAGATCCAATCACCCAGGAGCGCTCCCAAACCGTTTTTGTTTATATGGATCCAGGTGGGCCGACGCTCAGCACCATATAAGGAAGAAAGAGAAACCTGAAGTATAAAGTAGAAAACTCATAACCTCAAAAAGCTCATAACCTTAACCGGTCCTTGAGTGTGCCTTTGTCATGATAAATCTGAATATGCAATAACTATAATGAGAACTGAAGTGACTGAAGACACCATGAATGAGATACATACGTTGTGATTATTATTAACCATAATTTATGGTCTTTTCACAGTTGTTCAAACATACATATGTCAAATCACAGAGAATACATAATCCCTAACACATTACTCGTTACTGTATATTCCCATATTGACACATACCTGTGGCAGACATGATAGCTTCACTTCCATTCAGATGGGATAAATCAGAGCCAAGATCAGTCCTGTCAGTGACCCCTTCCAAATTGTCCTTAACTACCCCAGCAGAGCTGGGAGGTGGTGAAAGGGGTGGCTGGGAAATATTTAGTGCAGTATATGGGAACTCAACACTGGTGGTTTCTGCGGGCTTATAAGTTACAACTTCTCCCTGTAGTTCGTTTTCTGTGGAGGTGGGCTTTAAAAAGACCTGGGGGCTTTCTGTGATTGTGTCAACGCTCAGAAAATCACTGCCGACCTCTGTGGTCATCTCGATTTCAGATGGATATAAGCCTGAACCCTCCTCACCCAGTTCTAAATAAAAGAATATATAAACAATACATACTTGTCAGTTCTTACTCCATTAAATCCATCAGATATTCACATACTATTGTGGATCATTGGACAAAGATAAAACAATTACAAATATATGTGGATGTGGATAGACATTCATAAATGATAAAGAAGGAATAGTAAAATCAGATTTTTGTACCAGAGTAGCAAAAAGCATCGTAGCGGGAGTCTGGGAGTGGGTAACCAGTCTGATTGGGAAAGAGATAGACGGTACGCACTCCTAACAGGCCCCCCCCACACTGTGGTCGGGCGATGTTGATGGGGTAGCGGACACTCCGGTCTGCCAACCAGCCTGCATTACAAACATCCATACCACCCTTCCATGCCAGGTACAGCTGTCCTGTGGTGGCCAAGTTGGCACCCAGCTTTGCACACTCAGCTTCTGCCTCCTCAAAAGTAAATTTGTTTGGGGAAGTAGTGTGGAACACTTTTCCTGTAAGACGAAACGGAATGTTTTTTAGCATTTCAAAGTTTTTCAAGCAGGTCGGTTAGTTTTCTGCCATCTCAAACACGTACCTGTCATTTTCTCAGCAAAGCAGTACACGTCATACGTCTCATTCACGTCTCTCACTCCATATGTCCTCACTCCTGGGAATTGGTACTTGTCTCCATAGCAAGCCTCACGAGGATCATGAATAGGGTACCTTTATTACAAAACAAATTATTTATTTCTATCTACAAACAAATACAATTTACTTTTGTTATCAGTAATGTAAATGAGGTGTTTTGTGTTATATTTTCTGTAATTAGATTAATGTTTATTGCATTATTGTAGTGACATGTCACTCTGATGGTGTTTTGTCTTTGTGTAAAAATAGAACCGTGCACAGTATAGGCATTTGTATATATTTGCCATTATGTGGCTTTCTACCACATGTGTTACTGTATATGGTGGCTATCAGGACATTTTAGGGTAAAAAGCATATGTACAAGTAGATTGATATATTCACATTATAACACTTAATTAAATATACATTTATAAGTTGCAAAATACAATTCAATTTCCAGACACCACAACTGCCTTGTTTTACTGTAAATTTACGAGGTTATGTTAACTGACCTGACGGTCTGATCTGCAAGCCAGCCAGCATCACACTGATGGAATCCCTCATCATAAGCTGCTTGGAGTTGCTCCGGAGAGGCAATCACTGCATTGTTTTGAATACATGCTGCCTTGGCCTTCTCAAAAGTAAGGGTGTATCGTGTGGTGATTGCACGATAGTGGAAAACAATACCTAAGAACCATAAGTACATCCATTTCACATTTCTGAGAGATAAAGCACACACGTCGTACAGTCATAATAGTTTGCTTTGTAAGGATATTCACACAAGCAGTACCTTGAACTTGGACATCCACGATATCATGACTATCCTCTATCGCATGCATGACCTCACAGCGATACACTCCTGAGTCATTGGAATGGAGCTCAGTAATCTTAATGGATGCGTCTGTGGGTGTCATGGGGTATCCCAGCATGGTGACTCTATCCAGATACCTTTTGTCAATGTTTACTATCCCTTCAGATGCCACCAAAATGTTTGTGGACTTTTCTTTGGTGACCAGACTCCATTTGATCCGGTGAGACAACCGAGCAATGATGGGGGCACCAGGGTCATTGACTGTGTTGTCCAGGAAGTAGCAGGGCAGAACTAATGTGTCACCCATCAGAGGCCGGAGGGGACGCTCATTAGGTATGCTGACACTCAGTGAGCTTTCAGGCTCTGTGATGACATACGGATATGAAAAATACAAGGACATGGATCACAACACTTTGACATAACAAAAAAGACAGCTGAGTGAGGTTATCATGAATACTGAACAATTTCATTATGTAATTTGCACAATGAATACGCACCAGTGTAAACGTAATCGAAATACTCTGTGGCTGAGAAGACCCAGAAACACATGCTCAGCAAAAGCAAGGACAGCATCGTTCACCTACAAGTTTAAGAGAACGTTATCACCATCATGTTTGCACATTTACTGAGCAACAGCCAATGCATTTTCAATGCATTTTATATTAGGTGTACTTACATCCCCCCCAAAAAAAGTTAGGTACAGTGTTCTTATTGTGTTCATGTTGAATTGCAAAACACTTTGCTGCTATTGATGTGGGATACAGGTGAGGTAAGGGACAGGTTTAGTAGTATGGTTAAGTTTAATTGTGGGCAAGGGAAGGGTCGACAGAGTAATTATATTATGTAAGAACATAAATTTATTACAGCTGCAGTTCAATTTAAAAAAAAAATATGTACACAATAAGTGCACTAAACCAAATAATGAATTTAAATGTTAGCACATAGTAGCTATTTAAAGACACTTACAATAAAGTGGGACCAAAAAACGTCATATATATTATAAACCTTTTGAGCAGAGCGCAATATATATATATATATATATATATATATATATATATATATATATATATATATATATATATTGCGCTCTGCATTCAGCATATAGCTACTGTGTAAAATAAACCCAAAGTGGATTTCCAAGTGTATTTCATAATAAAGGTTTGGTCAAATAAGAGGTTTTTGAGAGAGAAAAACCAACATGTAATTTTCAGTTCCAAAAATGACCACAGGAACAGTACAGTTCTCATGCCAGTATAAGTTGGTCCTCTCTATGCCAAGCGGTTTGGGAATTAACTTGCCGTTAATTACTAAATGTCTATCATGCATGGATAGAGAAAAGATTGCTGTTCATCTAGTTCATAGAGTTTTATGAGGGAAATAGCTTAGGTTTGCCTCTCTTGACCAACATACTTTTATAAATCAATGTCAGTGTTGGCCCGCTTTTAGGAGTGACGCTATTTATTTGACTTGCTGCAGAGCATGCAGCAGCGCTTCCTATACATAGACTTATCTACACATACTGCTAGAGCAGAGAGACACTTATCCATAGCTAGTGAAACTGGAGCTTTTTATACACTATTCCATATCGAGATTGTCCTCACCCTCCACTCATCCAAATCTAATCTTATAAAGCAAACAACAAAAAATATCTGAGAAAGTATGCATACATGCATGTATACACTCTGTGACCTTTAAACAAGCCCGGCTCAAATTAAATTGTGTTGAAGCTAATTTAGAAGTATTATGTCATTTTATATAAAGCACAGGAAAACATTTAAGCTATTTGGAAAATGGGTGCAGTTTTTTTGTTAAAGTGCTCTGGACTGTGTATAGAGAATGCGCGAAGGAAAAAGAACGATAAGATAAAATCAGTTGCCAAAGTTGCTTTCTTGGGAAACAGGCTTAATAGCTTATGTGTTGGTCTTAATTTTTCCTTTTAAGTCCTTCTTGAAGTGGAGGGTTTCTCCCAGTTTAAGCTTAAATTGACACCATTCAAGATTTAGAAAGCTGTGGAAAGATAAAGGATTGATGAAAAGAGCAATCACTGCTCAAAGGTGAAACATTTTCAAGTTGTATGTGTTCTTGTCAAACACAGCAGTAAGATTAATAGGGATTAAAACCAACATTATTTCCCCCCCCCCAAAAAAAAGTGTGTAATGTAAGTAACTTTACAAAGATACAAATTTCAATTAATGACTTAATCACTTAATGCTGCAAAAGTTAATCTCCGTATGTGATCCCCTCAGACAGACCATGAAACGTGCAGTCAATTATAAGTCATTTTAAGTCTTTATTATTGTAAGAATTATCGGTCTTGGACAATGTGTGGCACCATGTGGATGAAAATGGGTCAACAACAAAACTGTAGGGTCTAGAAATGATCAAGTCCAACATATTAATTAAACTAAACAGATAAACCCACTTGAAAATATAGTAGGCTACATTTTGATGCATTTCATCCACAATAATCTAATTTAAAATTGTATAGCCAGCAATACCTTACAGGTCAATAAAAATGAAGAAGAGCGTCTTTCAGCACACATGTTGAAAAGACAGTAATAAGGGAAAAGTCAGTAAGTCAGTTGTTGAGGTCTAATCCATCTGCAATGTCAACTTCAGCATAGAGCATCACAGCAGTCAAAAGCAAAAGGTTTAAGTGGATATCCCTGTATGGCAAAATAAGTATTGGCTGGCTCAGACAAATAGACCTGAACTGCCTAAACATATGAAAGGTATGAGCTTTCTGGTGTATCAATACCAAGGCATAGCTTGCTGAAGGTCAGGAAGGTTGCATTTAAGAACACCAGCAACATAACATATTTAAATATAAATCATGTTTCTCTTCTAAAATAATAAGTTATATGGAAAAGCAACTAAACTAACTTTTCAATTAATCTCCAATTTAAGCAAAGCATCTGAAAGGTTTCCTATTACAAAACCACTTTCAGTCAAAATTCAACATCTAATGGTTAGTTAGTAGCCTGCATATTTTTCATTATTCCGATTCATAGGCTATATTACCATCCTGCAGCAGCCATAACATCTCCATGCTTCAAATGCTCAAATTTCCAAGTAATCCAATCTGATTCACTTCATGTCTAACTGTCATGTCGAACTACCATCTCAATCAATGTGAAAGAATGAGTGATGGTTGACAACTTTCAGCTTGAATTAATCTCACATTACTTTAATCATTAAATGTACCCTGGAAACACCTAATCAAGCCAGAGATGCTATGACAGTGCTCACCTGTACAGCCAGAGCAACCACAACATAAAGCCAAACTGTACAACACCTGTATGATGCAGTGTCCTTCTGAAACGCTTATAGTCCTTGATTGCAGATGTTTTTTCAGCTCTCTGATGGCGCGCGCGTCTCTCAGTCCAAACCTGTAATAAAAGTGTCGCGTGTGCAGTAAAGTTCTGAGGCGCTTCTGGCCGGAGACTGAGAAGCAGAAAGAAACTCTCTTTAGAGGGGAACACGTTTAACTGGACAGGAGCTGGAAGGGGGGCTAGGGAATGAGAGGTGGAGAAAAAGTAAAATTTCCACGTATGATGTAATGTGGCTATACGCAGAGCCTCCGAAACGTTTAAGGCTAACATGCGCAAATCATGACGATATTTATATCGACATCCCTTTTTTAGCCATAATACATCATTGGGAGAAACAATGACAGCCTTTTAGACTGATATTGATGTTATATTTCCACTTGAATAGCCTAATGCAATATTGGTTTCAAACATCGAACACAATAAAATTAGAATGATTTCAGATATTTTTTTTTCCTTCAAGTTAAAATTCCAATTTCATTAAATGTGTGCTATAGCTGTGAAGACAGTAAAACAACACTGGCAGAATTAGAGTAAAAACTCGAGTTTATTTACGTCGTCTATGCATTCGGCTGACTCAGCCTTCCAGTTAAGCTTTTTTAAATTCAAATTTTTGTTCGTCTGAGAACATTATATCTGTTAGCTGATTGACCTACACTACAGATGTGCTCTTTAATGACTTGTTTCATATTTTCATGGGACTTTTGCAGCTATTCATTGGAGTAAAAAGTGTGACAGCTGAGCTAGCCATATGCTAAACATTTTATAGCCTACTACTACATCATTAATTTTATTTGTTTCACATTCTCCACTCTAGTTTCCCAAAATCCCAAATGCTGTTTTAAATATCGTGCCTCTTGGTCGAAATCGTCCATCATATTAATTAGTGTTCTGGAGCTGCAACATTAACATGAGTGGAAAGCAGAAACACAAGGCTTCATTCAGCAGTCTGGCCCACCCCGTTGTTCCTCTCAAACTTTCCTTTCAGAGGAACATGACAACGTATCCCATTGAAGAGAGTCCCTATTTGAGAACCTTGCAATGTCTCACAAAACATTGGCATATACGGAGTACCCAAAAAGAACGTGGTGTACTTTGAGTCAAAGTTCGACTTTGTATGCAGTATTTTAGATCTGCTTTTCACTTGTTCCTGAAGGTGTTTTAGTTTGTCACTGACATGCGAATTTCCTTAAATCTCACCTTCTCCCAGACCATCAATTTCTCCATCATTAACCTGCCGATTACACAGCAGAGCTACAGAGACAACCAGTCATGAGCCGGCGTTTAAACTCAATTTAGGTTTAGATGGGAGGGACATTCTCTCTGTTTCTTTTGGATGGTGTTTAAAAACTGTAACTGAACTGCTTGGAATGGACTTCAAAGAGGAGGTTCCCACTGTGAATTTGTGTGAGAGCTTTGTCCTCTGTGCTTTTATTCTGCAGTTTGTGTGTATATGAAATGAGATGCACAGGTATGTTTGAAATTTGTCCTGGTGTGTTAACCTGCTCTGGTTTACAACTTTAAAGGGACACAATGCCTTAAAGCCAGTGCTAAATATATCTTATTACTTTCAGAAAGCAATGCGTTCAGATAAAACAAATGAACAGAACATAAAAAAATAGTCAGTTCTTCCCTTTTGTGACGAGTGAAATGGCTTCTCGTTTAAGAAGAAATGTAGGACAGGACTTGTTGTTTATCAGGAACTGATTGGATTGTGGATCATTGTTGTTTGCTATACAGGTTGTCCGCCCTCTCACTGGTAAACACATCCTCAGAGAAGGGATGTCGTTGCAAGATGGAGCGGAATATATTTTGATGAAATGCCATGAGGGCACATGAATACAAATAAAATGATGTGCATGGATAAATAATGTAGAAATACTGCAATATTCCATAAAAAATGAGAATTGTCCATTTTGATTTGGTGAAATTATCACATAGCAGTTCACACTGATATAGTAAATGACTTCTTCAGAAGATAGAAAAGCAGTCTTGCAAGACACAACCTATTTGCCAGTTTTTAAGCAATCCAGCTGGCTTTTGGTGATTGACGTTGACAACACGCACAGTTCCAAGTGAAGCCTTCAGGGACCTGTGGACATTTCACTGTCCTGAAGGGCTCTTTTCACCAAAAAGGCCAAACGCTTGAAAGACATCAGGCGTTCTCCTCACTGACAATCTTGTTTCTATAGAGGAAGAGAAAACTCAGGTCTCAGGGGAGACACAAAAGCTTCTTCGCAAGTCTGTGTGAGGAAACAGAATTCCTCAGGGCAGTCTGTCACTCCAGGTGCTTTCTGCCATTCTGTGTGGTGGCACTGGACTGTTTGGCCCTACTACGTACCGAGAAGAATGAGGAGAGATAAAGTATTGCCTTACCTCCAAAGACATTGTGGACCTTTGAATTTTCTATGTTTTTTTTCCCGCCGACTGGTGCAATTATACGTCTCACTGACTTGCATACCGCAGTTGATTGATAGCTGAATGTCTGGATTAGTTTTGTAAAGTCTTTGCTACTGCTAAATCTAACATAATCTGGCTCAAAATGTTTTGCACTCAGTGACTCCCTGCTGTCGGGAAATGGGCTTTCTTTCACAGGGAGCGCCTTCACATGGTATTTTTGGACAGCGCAGAACATATTTATTTTCCTGCTGGAACTGAACAGTGCATTGTGCGCCATAGGTTTCTAGAGCACCGTGAGCTGAGGAGAAGGACGCCAGCTCTCTCTCTCAATAGTGTCCATTTACACACCTCACTTAAAGCTGCTGTGTGCCCCTCATTTACTCTGTTAATTGTCTCTGTTTTGTGCATCACACACATATATAATGTTCTGCCATTGACTCATTGAAATACTCCATACAAAAATGTACATTCTTTAGGAGATGCCAAGCATATGCTTAGCTTGTTCAATTGCATCCAAAAGGCATGCATAAATCCTGATGATTGTGTAAATATTTTATTATTTGTAGTGATTGTGTTATTTACAGGAAAAAAGTAAATGCAATCCATAAAATCCACATTTAATAATGAATAATTATGAAATAAAACAAAAATTATTTGGTTTAAATTATTTCCCATGATTTTCCCTTATCATAATGCAAAAAGAATTCCAGAAATTCTGAGCTGGATGTCGTGCACTACCCACCACCAACCATACCTTTTAAAGGACAGATTTTCACAAATTGAAATAGTCTTTGCATGAATTCACCCCATCCACGCGTCCCATAAGGAATTTGGAGCAGACGCAGTTCCTATGCAAGCATGTGTGTGTTTGCTTAAGTGTGTGAACGTTTAAGGAGAGAGAACAGTATTTCCTTATCCACAGGAACAGACCTGACATTATTCTTGTAGTTTAACAGCTGATAAAACCTCTACAGCACAGATCATTGTGGTTAGCAGGTTTCACATACCTATATGATTGAACACATCTCACAAGCTACTGTCTGTTTATTCAAATGGTATGCAATAGTACTTATTTTATGAAGGGAAGTAGAAAACTGCTCAAAGTGCTTTTGCAGTTTACCACTTCTAATGCTTTCTCATAATACAGTGCAGACCTGTTTTTGACTGTGAAGCTGTTGACAACAGGAATCTTCTGATCCCTCTGCACTTGGAATCAGGGGGGGAAAAAGAACCATTTTAAAAAATGCTAACACCTTTTAAGGTTAAAAAACAGTGTTGGATTTAGTTCACCGTTGCTGCTATAAAGTGTTTTTTGTTTTGATTATGACTTGAGGACATTCCTCGCGTTTTAATGCGTCTGTTCCTTCAAATAAAAATGGGGTTTAAAGGAAAAGAGACAGACAAGACATTTGGTGGGTTGTATACATGATTATATGATATATACATGATTATATGATTACTCGTTTTTTATGATATGGTGATTGAGTCACAAATGAAAGTGACATAAATTCACACAAATGGTTCACCATGAGATCACATTTTTAATTCAACTGATTAATAGTAAAATACACCTCTGTTTGTAAAGTCCTGATGAGTCATTACTGTGGCAGAACAAACACAGAGGGAGGAAAAAGAACACAACAAACAATACATTGAAAAGCACAATGAATGGATACAGGAAGATGTCTAAGTCAATGAACATCCCTTGAAGTAAAGGTAAATCAATAACTGATAAAAAAGAAGGAGTGCGACGCAGAGTTATAAGCTGGCCAAGAAGTTTGGTCATAGCACAATGTAGACATAGACAATTAAGTGCCAGTCAGTTGTTGAAAACACCATCAAGAATATAATACATGCATCTCAGACCACTATCAACATACAAAGGGAGGTTATCCAAATGAGGAGGACAGAGAACTTTTATAATGACATCTATAATCTATAGTCACTCAATCAGCAGAGCAACTTCATCACTTCTGGTTTGACTAAATAAAGAACATGTCTGTGTTCCTGAGCCCTCTCCAACAGAGATGCTTTTATCAAAGCATTCGAACACACAATCCTTCTCTCTGTATATGTTAAGCCCAAAAGGTTAGAATCTGATTTTTTTTAATGACTGCTTGTTGCTTGTTTGAAACTTATCGGATGTGTGGTATTTATGTAAAAAAAGAAAAGAAAGGAAAGTGCGGTATACATCAGAATTGTTGTGTTTGACAAATCACAAGGCACTAGGCTAGCTGGCCAATCAGAGCATGCTGCTTTTCAAAATCATAACCAATTTCAATATTATTACTACTTTTAAACACATTAAATAATTGTACTGATCTCAAACATAACAGACACACACATGCGTCAAATGTCTGATGAGTAATTCTATTCGTAATGAGGATGACAAAATACAACCACATGTCAAAAGTGCCCGTTGCTGAAGAAACACCCAGGCATGAAATAGTCACTCCTGCTAGTGAGGAGGTAGGACTCAAGTCAAAGATGTGCAGTTTCTGTGACGCACAATTCAAAGGTGGACCTGAGGATTTGGTGGTTCACTGGGTCTCTTCTGGCTTTATAGCTATGCATATGAATAACCATTTGTTCATTTTATTTATTTATTTATTTATTTATTTTTATTTGATTGCTCTGGTATTTTAGTATGACCATATAAAATTACACAATTTAGCATTGTCACTATTCCGGATATTCCAGAGCCACATTTTAGTCCTCCCAATTCTGAGACTGATACACGGTTATACACGAATGACATTCCTGACCAAGACCTATAGACCTCACAACTGATGTCAGCAGTTTTTTTTCTTTTCTTCTGAGGACTGAGCATAAGTACATTTTTTGCCAGTCTGTTTGTAGCCTGATCACAGCCCACATAGTATGTCAAAGTTTGGGTAGGTGGGGGTCACACTGAGCTTCTATGTCACTTATGAAAAGCACATTTTATAAACAGCAAGGTCAACAACCTGCATATAACAAGGCTCCTTATTGACCAACCCCAGGATGCAGAGCACGCCTTCTTGCTCAAACAGAAATCTGTGCAAATGTTTACACAGACCTTTACTTTTAACAGACTTCCAGTTTTGTTTTGAGTGGTTAAGTGCAATTTGGGGAAACCGCAACATGATTTTGATCACAGATATGCCACAATGTCCTGTAAATACATTGAAAACAAGGATATAGGCCTAAGCATGAATGTGACCATTAATGTAGCAACACATGCCTTGTTTGCTTCCTATTTTTCTGTCACTCAGCCTTTCATAGTTTAGCCTACTTTTGAATAGCTTAATAATTTATTTTTAATTTTACAAAAAAGTTTTTATATTTATTTTTCAAATTAGAATGACCAGTGGATCATTTCAGCTATCCTCTTTAATACATTGGCTATTGTGTTCAGTCAAATATACCAAACAACCCCATACAACTAACAAATGGTTTATCAAAACATAATTTTTATATGATGGACATTTTAAACACATTATTGTAAGTGTCCTCTTTTTTTTCCTCAGTATTTTTTCTACAATACCCGATTGTCAATGAGTTTAGGCCATTATTGACTGTATAAACTATAGCTTTGTCCCAATTAAGAGGCTGCATCCTTTGGGACCATTTATGTTTGGGACACAGGCGGGTATATCGTTGGGGTTTGAATTTTTTAATGATTTTAAATCATGTGATTTTTAATGATTTTAAATCATTATGTGATTTCCTATTCAAATGTGAGGTTAACCTGATTAAGAAAATGCCATGTGGTTGGTCAGTCAACTGTGTTCCCTTTCAGTTAAGTTATCATGTGGAGCCAACAACTCTTGGATAGGTTTTTGTTTATTTTTTGGTACAATGTACCAAAATAGCAGAGTGATGTAATAATCTCAAGCAAGTTCTTTACTGCACTGCTGTCACCTTGGTGAATAACTTCTCGGCTTTGGAAATCAGAGGTAACCGCGCCATCTCGTGGATTTCAATATTCAGTTTAGTACTGCAGTAAAATCACGTCACAAAACTCGTCTTCTGCTCTACTCGGATGGCCTCCGATCTGAGGCCAACAGAGACGTCGACATCACGGTGATTCTCGCGAGGATACGGTTGGGAGTGCAGGTCTGGGATCAGAGTCACGAGGGAGTTTCTGGGCCAGTGACGTTGCGCTTATGCGCTGAATGTTTGGAGTCAATACAGGAAGCATAGTAGACAGCGAGGCCGGACCGAGCCAGGGTATGTAAATTAAAACTATTACGGAAGATTGTCATCTACAATCGAATCATATGTTAAACCAAGAAGATTGTGGTATTATAACAACAAAAATGTCAGGTTATAATGTGTGTTTCACAGGTGACGGCAGGAAAGTTGCTGATATAACGTTAACCGTCGGTTGAGACTGGTTAGCTAATTTCGCCCTTTTAACGTTAACGTTACTCCTATTGACTTCGAATTTAGTTTAATATTTAGATGGAAGATAAGTTTAACCTTTTACAGATGTACATTTTACTTTTACGATGTGCAATGTGGGTATGTTGGACTAAAAAAGTACCTTTCCACTTGTTAAGAGAGAAAAGTTTCTCCCACAAATCAGCCCCGCCCAGCATGCTCGTGAGGAAACAGTACTGCTAGCTAGTTTAAAGATGAATACATAGGCCTGTAGTTTCTCATCCCATGCCTTCCCTCTTTGCATTAGTATAGCGGAAATCCACCTAATATCTGTTCTGTGACCACATCCTCTGCAATTAAGACTTTGAAAGCCTACATATGGAGATGTTTTGAAAACCTAGAGGTCAATTTCTGTGTAACATCCAGATCATATGAAAAGCACCATGTATTTGGGGGGCCAGATTTGTGTTTTGCTGTTATGTGTGTTGTATGGACGAATATCTATTATTTTCACACATCAACAAATAACACTCTCTTGATGTGATTCAGATGGCTTGCAGCGACATGGAGAAGTCCAGCCTCGATGATGACTGCTGTGGGGGGGACGAATACACCAATTGTGCATTAGCCATGGAGAAAGAGAGAGATTCGTATCTGAGCCCGACAGAGAACCCCTCCACCATCAGTGTCTCTTCTAGTATTCCCCCTGACCAGCAAGGCTATGATGTAGAGTTTGACCCTCCACTAGAGAGTAAGTATGAGTGCCCTATCTGTCTAATGGGTCTCCGCTCGGCAGTACAGACACCATGTGGACATCGATTCTGCAACTCGTGCATCAGGAAGTCCATCAGGTTAGTGTATTTGTCACTTTCAAATTTGATCCTGTGAAGCCTACTGTATCATATTTGATATGCAAATTGCTACGGCCTCTAAATGATCAACATGACCAAAACTTTGCTGCAAAACCTGTTGCACACAATCTACTACTTTATTTTGTCTGATTGATAGTTTATACTTTTTTTAGTTAGTAAAAGTCATTTTGGTTTGATTCAAAAAATGTTTTACAGCATTAGGTCATGGTTCACATGTCTTTTTGCTGTGAATACTTTAATTAATTTTATGAAGAAAACAAAATTATTTTTATATTGTTAGTAGTATTTCAAGATAAACACCTACTTGACTAAAGCTACTTATTTAAAGGGATAATTTACCCAAAAATAAAAATTCTGTCATTAATTACTCACCCTCATATCGTTCCAAACGCATAAGACTTTTGTTCATCTTTGGAACAAATGAAGATATTTTTACATACTTATGGATTTGGTACGACATGAGGGTAAGTGATTAATGACACAATTTTTATTTTTGGGTGAAATATCCCTAAGTAATGTATTTTTGCTCAGTTTGAGCCTCTGAGTAAAATTGAGGTGTTTTTTCCTCCTCGGATTTGAGCTCCATATTCTCCCATATACTATATGAGCCATAAAGCCTGATGTATCAAATATGATAATTACGGAGCCCCTAAGGGACGTGGTGGTGGAAAAAATGTAAGATGGGATTTTTTTTTCATTCGCAAAGTTATTTGCGCGCACGCAAAAGCTGTTGTGAGCTTGGACCAAGGTTATAATCGTTAACGAAAACTAGGTGGGAAAAAACATAGTCGTTAACTGAAATAAAAATAAAAACGAGACATTACATAAAAACAATAACTAACTAAAACTGTAATGTGTGCTTGGCGAAACGAACTAAAATAAAATACAATGATGGAGTAAATGTCCTTAGTTTTCGTCTTTGTCAACGCTATTTAAAACACGCAACCTATTAGTTCAGCTGCATTTCGTTTCCCTGCTCTCCCCACACACACACACACAGCCCCTCCCCTCCGTGAACACCTCCATGAAACGTCCAACGTCTCCATAAAAACGAGTGTTCGTTGAAAGCAAGTTTGCGAAAGGTTGGTATCTCGTGAACACCTTTACAAAATCACACATTAAAAAGTGGTATAAAAAATATTTTTAATTCTGAAATCTGAATACAATTTTGTCAGTAGCTGCGTTTACATGGACCCTTATAATCGGATTGAAGGCTCAATCGGATTGAAAAACCTTCATGTAAACACCTTAATTGATCCGATCGAGCTCGATCCGATTGAAATTTCGATCGGATTGAAAGGGGTGGTTTATTCCTTTTGTAATCCGATCAAGAGAACATGTAAACACTTAATCGGACTGAAAACCAAATCTGAAAGGAATGCGCATGTGCAATGACAGCTACCGAGTTTATACAGTACGATTGCGACTCGCATTGTCAATGGTATTGGTGCTCTCACCCATGGGCGTCAGTTTGGTTTGAAATGTGCTGGGGACAGAGACGCATTTTTTTCTTTAAACACTTGCATTTTCCTATCAACAGTGGAAACAACTTTAAATACTCAATCTTTTCTGGTCATACAGAAAGGAATAATGCATCAGTCGCAAGTACTTTTATTTGGGTAAACTCACAATAACAAGAAAACGTTGTGCTTTTGTAAAATAAAATAAAACAAACAGGGCGCGCTATAATTATCTCCATGCGTGAACTGGAGCGCGTCTCAATAATAAACTGAAATACAGTGTATAGCCTCAAAAATATGATGAATATTTCTATATAAAGCTCGAAATGTCCACTTTTAAACTAAAAAATTTTAATCGAAAGCAAATACCGGCTGATTAGGCTGTAATCCATATGAAAGGTGCATTTCTCTCTAAAGGCGCATCCACTTTACAGCGGAGATGTATAGATATGTTTGGAGCCGACACTGATTTAGAAATATATATTTTATTAATAAACAATAAAAATGCCTCATTATTTTTTCAGACATATTATCATTAGTCTGCTTTTGCCGGTGCTTTGCGGCAAGATTTTTGCTTGAGCGCGGAATAGGCTATATTCCTCCATGCACCCAGTATTTAAGCAGAAATTAATATAAACGTGAGAAAAAATAAAACGAGCTCCACAGAACATAAAATATTCATTTTATTTTATTTTTCGTGTTCGCATTTATGAGGAAAAAACAATGTTACGGACGTGACTGCTCTGAAATCGGCACTAAAATATGCTTTAAAACATTCACAGACCTCAATCAGAAAGCACAAAGCCTTTCTTTAAAGTGAATTTCGTTTTGTAATAATTGTATCTTAATTTTAATCAATGTTTCATCAACCAATTGCCTGGATTTATTAAATAATAAGTAAAGCAAATATATCTATATCGCGCTCGTCGTCTCCTAATTAGCAGCTGGAGTTCGTAAATGTTAAATCTGATAAAAAAATAAATAAAAATAAAAAGCAATGGTAAGAGGGTGGCTGTTATGCGCATCGTGGAACGGCGGCGGGAATCGTCTAGTGGACTGATTGTGCATAACTGCGCATGTCTAAAACGATCAAATCAGATGTAAAGCTTGTGACATGTAAACGCGCACATCAACCCGATTACTTTATTTGTCGTCCATGTAAACACCTTGTTCGGATTCTTTAATCGGATTGATTTCATTCGGATTGAGCCATGTAAACGCAGCTAGTGTGTTAATGTCGACCCGAGAAGCGATTGCGCCTTCTTTAGAAAGTTAGTCGCAAGTTTAAGATAAAATGCAGTTGGGTTGTTGATGTCAAAACACTATATAAGCTGTGATTAAATATTAAATAATGTTGTGTCATTTTCGATAACTACTGTCATCTTGCCTGAAAAACAGAACAACCACATATCTGAAGCAACGAGGTTTTCTCAAGATCAATAAGAAATTTATTGTTTGACTGAAGTAAAGCCATCTCTCTCTTTCTCACCCACACACACACACACACACACACACACACACACACACACACACACACACACACACACACACACACACTAACAATTTGTAAAAGCAGTATTTGAAACAGCTGATTCATTAATGCAAGGTACTTGCATTCTTTTGTTTACCATGTTGGACACAAGTTGATGTAAACTTAACATAGAAAAGCAAACCATATCAGCCTCCAGCTGAGACGGTGCAGTATCTTGCCAGTTATCTGGATGTACTTGAAGTGATCAAAATATTCACTGTTAATTAATGATGTCAAGTACAACATATGCAGTATTGTATTGCTATTCAACTGCAATGATTTGCCATAGAGCTGCAGCACATGCGTCTAATGCTGGGCAGTCCAATTCATTGAGTAGCCTAGTTAATTTTGAGATGGTTCCTCTAAATGTGTTGACCCTCTAGAGTTTATTTTTATTTTTTCATGTTTTTTTCCCTCAGATTAAACTCCCTGACACTCTGACAGCAATTTATTGTGTGGCTCAAAAATGGGTTGAATACATGCTGTTCATGTATGTCTTCTTTAGTCTGTTGGCTATTTAGGTTTTTTTCCTGGCACACGTCACTTACACACTTTGCACTTACTGCGGAGTCTTGTGTAGACTGTTTACATATTGTGTGCCCATATGTGCATTTTATGTACTGGTGTTATTGTTGAATACCTATTTCTAAAAGTGTTTTTTTTTTTTTTTTTTTTTTTTTTTTTTTTTTTTTTGAGTTATTATTACACAATACTTCTTTTCTGACCTTTTTTTAATCTTGCCCCTGACAAATAACCCAAATTACAAAAAAAGACGACATTTAAATGACTAAACCTAATAAAAACTAAACTAAAACTAAGCATTTTCAAAAAATAAACTAGGCTATACTAGCAAATCCACTTTAAAAACTGAATCTGAAAACAGTCAAAACTAAATCAAAAGTAAAAACTACGGTAATGAAAAATGCAAAACTGTAATAACCTTGGCTTGGACAGGCACTTCCTGTTTAATGTCCCGCTGGCAGTGCTTCAGAGCTCCGTACGTTAAAGGGATAGTTTACTTTAAAATGGAATTTCTGTCATCATATACTCACTCTCAAGTTGTTTCAAACCTGTATGAATTTCTTTCTTCTGCTGAACACAAAGGAAGATATTTTGAAGAATGTCAGTAACCAAACAGTTAACTGGTCCCATTGCCTGCCATAGTATTTTTTTTTCCTACTATGGAAGTCAATTGCTTCAGTTAACTGTTTGATTACTGACATCCTTCAAAATATATTCCTTTGTGTTCAGCAGAAGAAAGAAATTCATACAGGGTTGAAACAACTTGAGGGTGAGTATATGATGACAGAATTTCCATTTTAAAGTGAACTATCCCTTTAATGGAGCGTTTTATAGTGTTTGAACTTGGACTAAAATATAAAGAAATGCGATCAGTGCTTAACTCCGTTCACAGAACTAAGTTCAGTGAAGTTGGCAATAGTTCTATATTCACATACTAATATATTCACGCTATTCAAAGTTCCCGAATATTCGTGAGTTAAACGTTGTTAAAACACAAACGACATCTGTTTACAATCACAGTAACCTAGACAACGAGCTACAACCCAATTTTTTTTTTAAACAAGCTTTAAAATATAAATGTGTCTCTAAACAGCCGATTGAGAGACAAGTCCGAATAAGGGGCCGTCTGCAAAGTGCAAATCCCTAAACCCTTCTGCACATTTTATATTATTAAACATCAATAGCTTCACTGTGACACTGTACCGTCACCAAATTCAGTTCACACATCTATCCTGCTGGTTATATTACAATACTTTATAATAATTATTTAATTAAAAATTATTTTTATATGATTATTTATTATGAAACAAAATCAACAAATTCACCCTTTTTAGAAAAAATATTCAATAACGTCACACTGTTATACAGTGTAAAGCCATCAAATTATAATTATTATGTGCAATTACTTCCAAAACTAAGTGTTGTAGCCTATTTACATTAGAGTATTGATGTGTGAACTTAATTTGGTGTGTTACAGTGAAGTTATTTAATATTTTTCATAATATAAAATGTGCAAAAGCAGTGTAGTATGACCAGTGGGATACCATTGATGTGTAAACTGAATTGGGTGGCACTACAGTTTGTAACATTGAAGTTAATGACTATTTTTGTAGTCACGTTTTTTGGGTTATATTGCATTCTGCAGACGGTCCCTTCGGACTTGTCTCTCAGCCGCTCCTAAAGATCCATTTAGCCTATATTATAAAGCTCGTTTTAAGTAAAATTTGGTTGTAGCTCTACGTTACTGTTATTGAAAATAAGTATAGGCTAATTTGTGTTTTACCAACGTTTAGCTCACGAGTTATTGATTCCGAGAAGTTTGAATCTGTGAATATAGGCTCCACCTTGAGTTAAGCACTGACCGCATTTCTTTATATTTGAGTCCAACTTCAAACACTATGAAACGCTCCATTAACGTAGGGAGCTCTGAAGCACTGCCAGCGGGACATTAAACAGGAAGTGTCTGTCCGAGCTCACAACAGATTTTGCGTGGGAACGCAAATAACTTTGGGAGGGAACGCAAAAGTTTTGTGTGAGAACGCAAAGTTTTTCAGGGGAACGCAAAAGTTAAAAAAAATTAAATAAAAAATTCTCCAATCATAAATGTTTTCCACCACCACGTCCCTTTAGGGGCTCATAGATGCTCAACAAAATATAACACTTTTTCTTCTGCCTGGCAGGGACACGGGGCAAAAATGTCCAGTTGATAATGAGGTGCTGCTCGAGGAACAGCTCTTCCCTGATAACTTTGCCAAACGAGAGATCCTCTCGCTCACCATCAGATGTCCTAATGTAGGATGCAGTGATAAAATGGAGTTGCGCCAACTGGAGGTAAATTTGCTGGTGTGACCAATACTGTATTCCTGCAGTACAAGAGGATGTAGTTTTAAGGACTGCAGTTCTTGGACTGCATTTCTAGGACCCCAGTTTTTTTGTGACAGCGCCACCTAGCCAATTCTACTCGAACAGAGACCTGATTCAAACTTCAAACAGCTGCAAAGATGACCAATGGGAGTTATTCTTTTTATTTATATTATCTTTCCACTTTATTTATAACATAAGAGTAGGAGCAGCCATTTTAAACTTGAATTTAAACTTAAATGTATTAACATACTAATAAACACACTAGTTTGTAGCGCAGTTGTTTTACCCTTTACTGAACTTTAAGTGGGTCACACATCAGACGTAAAGTGCCAGGCTTGCGCTGTGGCTAATGAATCGAGGTCTCGCACAAACACTGAAAATAGTCCTTCCAAGAAAACTGAATTTAAAACCAGAATATAGGGGCTCATATACTGAAATTAGGTTAAATATATCAAGCGGGTTACCAACGGTTGTGTTTAGGGGTTGGTTAGGACAATATATAATTTACATTTCAAGTCCCCCTGTAGTTAATATTTGTATCACTTAATACTCTTAGTATACGCAGATCCATTAAATGCAAATTAGCCTTGGCTCCTCTCAATCACACCATCTCAGAGATCCACTCGGTCAACTCGTCGAAGTATCAGAATGGTAATTTATTTTATGCATCGCTCTCTACAATGTCGGACACAAAACCGTAATTAATAAGATTAGCCTTTTCTGAGTGCACACGTCCGTGAGTATTCAATTAAGTTGTCTTTCACATCGTATTGCGCTTTAACTGTCAAATACACACAAGGTTATGTAAAAAACACACAAAGTTCACAAACACAGTCGGTTATGTCAGTGAACGTAAACATCAAGTAAAGAAATTGCTTGTGTATATTATATCTGTGTATTAAAGCGACAGCAGCGTAATATACACTACGTATTCGGATATTCGGATATGCATTCGAACATGAGGTGAAATATCCTTAATCGAACTATAAATAAACTATCCGGTTTTTAAAGTGCCATGTGTAGCGGTCTATGATTAGACCGTTTGTTTTTTATTTTATTTTTTGCCATCTCATCCAGTAGCGGGCGCTCTAACGTATTGTAGCGTAGGCCCATGACCAAATCAAGCGAATAATAGCCCCAGTATAGCACCGCTGTTTTGAAAATGAAAGATAACGCACAGAACGGCCAGCCTGAGCGGACAATTACGACCCCAATTCATCTAAAAAGCCGTGTCTGGAAATATTTTGGGTTCTACACCGTAGATGGTATAGTAACCGTTACAGATAAGGTTCTTCTCTCAACATTGACGCACAAATACCTGTGTGTGCTAGGCACGTCTGTGTGCGCTCCGAACTTGTGTTCTCTCTTTTGCATAAAAGGTCCCCTTTAACTTTCTTAAGAATAATTTTGAAATCTTGCCCCAGGTTTTTAAATATGGTTAAAAAAAATACAAGAACAAAAATCTGTTACAGAGCCTAACAATCTGACTTAAAATCTTGTTATTTATTAAAACAGTTCAATATGTTATGCATCGACGACTCGAGAAAGACCTTTCATCAATGCCATTTCAAACTGATTAGTCATAAACGGTCGTCATGGCGGCAACTTGTTTAATTGTTACATTCTTTCTCCCTCAGAGACACTTGTCTCAGTGCAAGTTTGCCACAGCGCCATGCCCTCAGTGTCTGGAGGCTGTTCGTAAGAGCCATCTGGATGAACACAAGAGCCAGCAGTGCTTACAGCGGCTCATGACCTGCCCTGCCTGCGCAGGGAGTTTTGTGTTTGCTACCAAACAGGTGAAAACCTTTAATTCCTTTTCACATACTGGGTATTTTAAGACTGGCGTAAAATTGTTTTGAAAGTAAATCCATAAGCAGGGATTATAAAAATGTTGGTATTCTATTAATATTTTTTCCCCTCATCTAACTTCATTGTTGTGTTAGTATTATTTATTTACTATTGAAGTATTAATACTTTGAATTAGGTTTTATTTGTATATTTTTTTGTTAATTTTAATTTTAGTTTGTTTTAGTCATTTTATGTGCTTTTTGACATTTAATAATTTGTTTTTTAAAATGTATATTTAGCTGTAATTAATTGTTATGCCAGTTTTAGTTTTATTCATTAAAGTTAACAATAACAACACTGTGTAACATTAGTGTCTAAAACTTTTTTTTCCTTTTGTGTAGATTCATGAACAGATTTGTCCTTTCGCCAATACAGTGTGTGAATATTGCGAAATGGAGCTTATTCGGGATCAGGTGTGTCAGAGGATTTGTCACTAATATGCACTTTACCTGAGGCACAACAGTAATTGACTCTGTTTGATACCTAAAATTATACATTATGGAACTATAAAGCTGAATGAATCTGTTCTTATTGTTTTCAGTTGGCATTGCACTGTGACACAGACTGTCTGAAAGCTCCTGTAGCCTGTACTTTCAGCACTTTTGGTTGTCGTGAAAAGGTGGGCCATGAGATTCCTGTTGTATAACACATTTCTATTTCAAATAGATACTGAGCTAAGCTCACTGGTCTATTGATCAAAGATGCCTGAAAAAAATTATATCAGTTTACTTTCCAGAAAAATACTGTTTACAACATTGATCATAATACATGTTTCTTGAGCACCCACCAGATCAACATACTGGTATTATAATTCTTTATGAAGAGTAATGTCTGCTGAAAAATCAGCGTTGCTTTTAAAATATATTAAACTGGAAATCAGTTATTTTATATTGTATTAATATTTCATGTTACTTTTTTGTACTGCATTTTTGTTCAAATAATTGCAGCCTTGTTGAGCAGAAGAGATTTCTTTTAAAAACATTTTAACCTTTTTAATTCTTTGGAAATGTGTTGCAGATGCCGAGAAATGAACTTGCCCAGCACATGCAGGAATTTACACAGATGCACATGCGCTACATGGCTGAGTTTCTGCGTAGCCAAACTCTCAATGGCTGCCTAATGCCGTCGGTTGCCGCCCACTCTTCGTCAGACGAACGTGGTGCCTCTTCCCGGGCGGCAGATTCTTGCCAGTGTAAACAGGAGCTGATAAACCTGCGGGAGACTGTCTTGGAGCTGGAGGGTCGGCTGGTGCGTCAAGACCAACAGATCCGGGAGCTGTGCATTCACAATGAAACACAGAAAAACCAAGTCACCGAACTACGCCGAAAGCTGAGCTCACTGGAAGAGGCCACCCGAGAGCTGGAAGCCCAGCAGTACCAAGGCATCTACGTGTGGCGCTTGGAGAACTTCTCACTCCACCTGCGCAACCAAGAGGCTGGTCAGCCCATAGTCCTCCACAGCCCACCTTTTTACACGGGCCGGCCGGGGTACAAACTCTGTCTCCGACTGCACCTGCAAACCCCCAGCGCCCCTCGCTGTTCCAACTACATCTCGCTTTTCGTGCACACTATGCAGGGTGAGTTTGACAGCCAGCTCTCCTGGCCCTTCCAGGGTACGATCCAACTGGCAGTGTTGGACCAGGTCGAGGGGCAGCACCATGTGGAAGTGATGGAGACCAAGCCAGACCTACAGGCGTTCCAGAGGCCCACCGTGCAACGCAACCCCAAGGGTTTCGGCTATGTTACTTTCCTGCACCTACAGGCGTTGCGGCAGCGTGGGTTTGTGAAAGAGGACGTGCTGTTGGTGCGCTGCGAGGTCACACCACGATTCGATGCTAGCCTCAGGAGGGAGGGGGTCCAACCCCGGGGCCCAGAACCTTCACTTTGAGTTCCTACATCGCTCCTGCATTCTCAAGTTCTCATAGACACTGCTGAAACGAAGAAAATACCAGCTAAACCTTTTTTTAGACTTTCATTATCAGGCTAAGTAATGACGGTTGCATAACTCCCAATGCCTGTCTGTTGTGAAAATGTTTTTATATACAAATGTTTCGCAAGACATTATAGTGCAGTGCAATCAATCAACAAACTTCTGTATGATTAGCAATTTCACTGAATGTCCTGTCAACCAAGCTAAAGGGTGTAAAACATTATGTAATGGTGCTGCTTATGCTCAGTGTTAGCTTCCACAAAATCATTTCACAAAACTACATTAAACCGCTCATTTTTGCTGCCTTACCCACCAACGCAACAGTATGTGCTGTGAGTTTAAATAAAATGTTTTTGCTCTTTTTTTTTTCTTTTTTTTTCATAAAGTACATAATTTTCAGTGATTTGACAAGATCTGACGATTCAAAGCATCAATAGTACAGAGCAGCACTGTTTACTGTGGCTCTACTGAATATGGTGCATCAACTTCAATTAACAACTTCAAAATGTGCATATACTTAAAAGAGTAGTTCACTTTAAAATGAAAATAACCCCATGATTTACTGGCCCTCAGGCGTATATGACTTCTTTCAGACGAATACAATCGGAGTTATATTAATAAACACCCTGATGCTTCTGAGCTTTATAATGGCAGTGGATTGCAAACATCAGATTAAAGCTCAAAAAAGTGCATCGATCTATTATAAAAAAACTCCACACAGCTCTTGGGGTGTTCATAAAGGTCTTCTGAACCAAAGCGATGAGTTTGTGTAAGAAAAATATTCATATTTAGCACGTTACAAAGTAAAATTCTAGCAAATGGCAAATCTGATGGTTGCAATCCACTGCCATTATAAAACCCGAAAGCGTCAGGGTGTTTATTAATATAACTCCGATTGTATTCGTCTGAAAGAAGAAAGTCTTATACACCTAGGATGGCCTGAGGGTGAGTAAATCATGGGGTAATTTTCATTTTAAAGTGAACTACTCATTTAAGGTCAATCATGTTAGTGAATTTTTGACAAAAATGGTATTGTCAATAGTGTAATAATGGATTAAGCACAAGTTGATGGTCATGGCCGCGAATCCACGTGACAAATTTGAACTGCCTGGGGAATCTTTACAGCCTCGCACAAAATTTTCCAATTGCGTGGATTTGTATTGAAATAACTGGAAAATTCGCTAAACAACAGTAAATGTGACCGCACATTTAATGCAGATGGCACCACTAGTTACCTTACTTAATTTGTGTCCAATGTTGGTTACAAGTGTGAATGTTCTACTTGCTTAATTGAAAATCATTGACAAAATAAGTAGAAGTATATTTTCTTTAATCAGTTGGACTAATGTATGCAAGTTAATCTGATAATTGAATTGACACTGGAAATCTGACAAAAATCCTTTTTCATATTGTTTTGTTTTTTTCATCAAAATATTCAGTGCTCAAATGTGTCTTTATAAATTATTGTTAATTTCATGTTTCTGTCTTTTCCTGCACTTTTAGTCCCCACAGATGCTTTCATAACGTGGCAGATTTCAGAGATGTGTTCTAGTCAATCTATGGTCTCTCAGCTGTCTTCTATCCCAGAATACATTCTGCTAGTAACTGAGCAGCTGAATGTCAGAATGAGCATTCGTCACGCTGTGGCGGCGTAGATTTCCCACTCGCTCTGGGTACACCTCCCCTTCCTGTTCTAATACAAGGGACAGCAAAGAGCCTTCAGAGATGTAATGAGTTATCCTTATCTCAGGATGACTCTGGTGTGCTCTTGTGGTGCTTTGTTCAACTTCAGTGCAGCCTAGAGGAATGTGAGAAAGTCAGATTTGTAGCCAATGGTAAAGTCTGTTTGGTTTAAAGGGATAGTTCACCCAGTAAACTATAGTAAAATGATCTTATTTACTCATCTTCATATCCCATGATCCCAAACCTGTATGACTTTATTACATGGAACACAAAATGTAAACAAAACAAAAAAAACATGAGACACTCTTTAACACAAAGTGACTGTGAAATTAGTAAAACATGGACTTCAGAAGTCATACGATAGTTTTGTGTGAGAAGATTGAAAATCTTTACAAAAAAGATTTTCAGAAATGTTGCCGTAGCAACAATTAAAATAAAGTTGTTAAAGTAATAACAATGTATAAAAAAATAAAGCTAAATAGAAATAAAATCCCAAAAGCACAAACTAAATTTAAATAAAAACGGAAAATATAAAAATAAAAGCTGTCAGTAGCCTATGTAAATAATACTAAAATATTAGTGAATTAATTAATTTTTCGAGTTAGATCTTTTCTGTGAATCGTTGATTCAGCTTGACAAATCTGAATGAATACAATGGCTGCATCTGAAATCTCACTCTTGAATAGGTAGCCTACTTTTATTTTTTAAGTAATTACTTTTTTAGTAATTTACATTCGCCGTATTGTCATGTGACCTGTCAGTTGCGTTGCTTCACTGCCTTTCATTACTCCTCCAATGGTCTCATGTGATGATAAAAAGCTGTGTCCATCGGAGGACGGACTTCAAAGTCCTCTTCAGTCATTTCAGACCGGAACATTTTCTATTTGTAATTTTTTTAAATCACAGCTTCATCGGAATCGTACGAAACTTGGTGACACTCACTTGTATGGCATTTGGAATGTGAACACAAAAATAAATTGAGGGCATGATTCGAGCAGGCTAAGTGGTCGTAAAAAAAGTCAAACTTGTGCTCTTCGGTCAAAAATGACCAACCATATGAAATGACCGGGAAATTGACAAAAACAAAAATTCTCTACAAATCGGCCACAATGCAGAAAAAAAGTGCTCAGCAATGAGGGGGTGAAACTAAAACATCAATAGTGCAAAACAGACCCACCCACTCTCACACACACATACACAATTATGAACTGAGGTTGAAATTAGATCAGATCCAGATGGATTAAGCTGTAATAATAATCATATTTAAATACTGATTAATATAATTAATAATAATACATATATTAATTATTAATAATTATAATAATAAGCTGTGATAAAGCATTCCTGTCCATTTTTGTCAACTTTGTATTGAATTTTAATGACTGTAGTTATAATAATGCTAAAACGTGTACACTTAACATTAAAATGTATTATATATATTTTTTATAAACCTTGACAAAAAGTATTATTTGAGAAATACATTCAAATCTACATCTTAAAAGTAAGTAATTTTGTCCAAAAACAATTAGAGAATTCACAAGCCTCTCCATAGAGAGCTATACAGGCATCTAGTGGTAACACCATGAAATTACATGTTTTATTTTATTTTCTATTAACAGATGGCGCTATTCTGACTTCAAAATTTTTATTTAAAAGGCCTTTTTTTCAATGGCAAAAATAAAGCAGAATTGCATAAATATTAATAAGTAGGCCTACCATCAAATCCTCTCAAAATACAAAAATAAATTATATTGGTTTTACTGGGGTGGAGGAAGTTTAATTTGTAGGTGTCCGATCACTTCTGACTGGGAAGATAACACGTGCTACACCCAAATGAGGAGTAAAGTGAGGCACGAGCCTTCAAATTTGGACAGCCTTCGTCGCACCGCGGTAAAGCAATGGACTTTATGCACAGCTACACTACACTACTTCCTGAACTTTAGCCAGCTCCTTTGTTTCCTGTCTGCCATTATTGGACAAACTGATTAATCCAGGTGTGTCTGATTATTGTTGTTGGTCAGGCACACCTGGGTTAATCAGTTTGTCCAATAATGGCAGTCACCGGTTTATGAATATTGTGAATTCTGATATAGCCTACTACTCTTTTCATGTACGTTTTTTTTTTTTTTTTTTTTTTTTTTTTGCCTTCTAGCCTATATAGTAAGGAAGTATGCGATTTCAGATGCAGCCAGATGCAAGTCTGAATGATTTATTCACAGATTCCATTTCTCGAGTTGAACTCGCTGACTCAATGATCCAGTCACAATGGTTAACAGCCCACTATGTGGATGATTATCCATGAATTAACAACATAAATTTGTGTGTGTTCGTCACACAAAGCTACTGTATATGACTTCAGAAGACTTGAAATGTCACGCATGTGTTGGTTTGGAACAGACATGTGGGTTTTGAACATGAGGAGTGAGTACAAAAATATTTTTAATGTGGTGGTGGACTAATATTTTGTTGTTTTGTAGTTGAGGAAATGGCATAATAGAGTGATGTAGTATTTTTGTAGCCGAAACCTGGAAGTTAGCATCACATTGGTTCCCTCTACAAAAACCCAGTAGGATTTTTCCATAGGCTTTTGAATTATCAAAAAAAAAAAAAAACAGTTCTGTGTTCAACAAAAGTTTATAGTTACACATTTTATTTCACAAATGAATGAACACAACTTTTATGAATTTTGAAGTCTACATACAAACCGGCTATAAACGAACTACACCACGGTCGCCTGACTTCAACATGTCCACCACCAAGCTTCTGGCAACTCTTTATTTTAGTCTTAATGAAAAAAAAAAATTAAATCTGAAAGTGCGAGTTAGAATAATTTGCAAGAAAAAAAGGTACGCAAGCTGTCACTGGGGCTGTACCCTTTGTAAAAGGTACACTTTTGTACCTTTTAGGCACGAATATGTACCTTTTAGGTGCAAAAATGTACCTTTTCGGGACGAATATGTACCTTTTTGGTACAAAAGTGCACCTTTTAAGAAGGGTACAGCCCCAGTGACAGCTTGTGTACCTTTTTTTCTGAGAGTGTGTGATGGAGAAAATGAGTTAACCTGTTCTGTGTGATGCTGTTTGATGTCCCAGACAACATCGGCACTCCCATTTAGCAACTGCCAATATGTAAAAGCTTTAAACATCATGAACAGGGCATAGGGTATTATTACTTGTGTGTTGTATGATGACAATTAGGCATGAAAATATCTTGAGCTTGTGTTCACCACAGACCTTATTTCAGGCTTTTAACCAAAAAAAAACAAAAACAAAAAACATTGACTTCAGGGCGATCGAACCAGAAGTTCTAAAATGCTTAATCGTTTCTGGGTTTTGGCCAACGCTATCTCACGACCAATTCGTACGAATTTGTACGAGTGATTAAAAGGTGGCTAATTCGTACGAATTTGTACGACCTCACTCGTACGAATTTGTACGATTTGTCTAAACCCACGTGACGGTTGGGTTTAGGGGCGGGGTCAGGAGTAGGTCATTCGTATGAATTCATACGATTTTGGCAAATCGTAAAATATGTACGATTTAGCAAAAAACGTACAAATTCGTACGAGTGAGGTCGTATGAATTGGTACGAATTAGCCACCTCGTAAAATTCGTACGAATTGCCGTGAGATCGGGTTGTTTTGGCCAACAAAAATACAACATCCCTGCAGCACTCTAATGTGAAAGCATTTTGAGATGGCAACAAAATAGATTCAACCACAATGAATCAATGTTGGTTTTCCTACTTGTGTGCCTGCAGTTCCATAGATAGGGTGTGACCACTAGCGCCACCAGACTTTCAAGCTGGCAATATTCCTTTGAAGGGCCTCTGGATTCCTGAATTCCCTACGCATACATAAGAACAAGACATGAAAAATAGAGATGGTTATACAGCTGGCTTTTCAGCATGGGTTTGCAGTTAACATTCACCTGTAGCACAAGGAGCATCTGTGTGATGGATGCTGGGATGAGAGACAGATTCTTGCACAGTAGGTTACCCAGAGACAGCTTCATTAGGACCAGATCCCTAAAGCCGAGGAGAGTCATCTGTCTCACTGTCAGCTCCTGCCCCTGCATACAAAGAGAAAGACACTGAATACATTTCATGCAAAATCCATCAATATAACTAAACAGGAAGTTTGCATAAACACTAAATCATTCTTTAAAGTCGATGTAATACTTCCCGTTTCTTTGCTTCTGGCTGTGACAGTTATTGTTTTCTTTGTACATTCTAAATTCTTTATTCTAACAGTACAATATTGGGGATCTGCAGCATGAGTTCATCCCATCACAGATATCATGATCACACGGGATGAACTGCAGCAACTGAAAGACTCTCTACCTGATCTGTGAATGCCCACACCGGACACACATTCACAGCAGCAGCATAACAACCTTCCAAAAATTAAAATCATCCATCATCCATCCAATTTACTCAAGTCAACAGCCTTCTCCCAAATTTCGTCAGGCGTGGCATCTCCCCAGTCAATCACTTTGTCCCACAACATCCAGTAGTCGTCGTCAGCCCACGAGATGCAGGACTGTAAAACACTTTCCATGTAGCTTCAAACTTCACAGATGCACAACTAAGACATGTATCGACATGTATAAAAAGGCCATATTGCTGGTCTGCTTCGGGGATCTAGCAGTGCTCATCAATGTCAAAATAACTGATGGTCAATCAAAGACATAGTTATGACCTTTGATAACAACACCTTGCGTGTTCATTACAGCAATCCACTGTTCTACAGACCCTCTTGCGAGTAAATCACTTGCCTATGTGACTTAATTTAACACACACACACACACACACACACGCACACACACATACACCAAACTTTTGAACGATATTGTATATAATACCTGTACAGCTTCTCATGTATCTGGATTCAAAGTTTAAAAGGTGAAGCTCATTTCAGGTTAGTCTGGTTGATATGTGCAACCTCTGGCCTTGTGGGACACTTTTGATGTTTCAAGACCTCACCTAAGTGTTGGAACCTATATTCTAGACAGGGAAGGCCAAGCTCACAAACAGATTTACCTGCAGAGGATATAAAATAGCCTGTAAAGTAGGTAGGATCTCAGAGAAAAATCTGTCCCACACCTGGGCCAAAACAAAAAGCTGTCTCTCTCCAGACTCTCCTAGGGGGGGGAAAGGGATCACGTTAAAGGTCTGTTTCATGATAAACACTCATGCACATACAGTAGATCCACTAGAGTCTCACCTTCATGCTTTTGTATCTCATCCAAAATGATCGATAGACCTTTGGTCAAAATCTGATTCTGCAATCAATCAAGTGAAGCGATATCAGCATGTTTTTCTTCTACCAGTAATCCATTTATTTATTTTTAACCAGAAAAAAAGCATCATGCTCTGGGAACTGACACCTGGAAATACTCTTTGATAAAGAAGCCCATATTCGCCCTTAGAAGCCACCTGCATGGATGAAAGCAAACAACTGGTTAATGTAGTTATTACGCATTTTTAAATGTGACTTCATGAAGTGTTTGTACCTGGTATTTTGACTCAAGGAGTACAGCTCATTCGGCTGTAGTTCCTCTCCCTTGAACACCTTAATAACAGCAGCAGAGATACTAAAGAACAAACAGCATTATGTATTTGAATGTTTTTGAAAATTTAAATAAGCCAAAAGAAATACAAGAACCTTTAAGGCAAATTCACACTGCGCTGACAAAAGGCAACAGACACTTGGTTGTATTTTGTCGGATTAGTGTGTTATCCCTGTCGGAGTCTGTTTCGCTGAATCGGACTTAGAATGTCTAAAAAAAGTGACGTGCCGTAATCTGGTGACCGTCGGCGTTGGACTGCATGGGCAGTGTGATTTTGGCCTTTATTAATATTTACATGTAAAAAATGTCTATACTTATTTGTAAGAGCAATGCTGAGACCCTGCTGGATGGTGTCAGTGGATGGAGCTGCTGAATGGAGGTCTGTTAAAGTAAGTGTGCAAAGAAGGAACTTTCTTTTCATAGCTCAGCCATGTAACATAACAAACTGCTATGTCAGTTCACACCAGGCCATTTCCAGGATTTTAGAGCTGTGTGAAAGTAGACAGGTGGATCTGACACATCACTGTTCGAGAATCTACTTCCTGTGGTGCACCAACTTCCTGTTACTAACTGTCCTGTTCTGTTTACATCAGTTCACTCATTAACCTCAAATCAACTCGTCACTTTGTGTCTTGTTCATTTTAGGATCTGGCACACTGACAACAGCGCAGCATGATACAGCAAAATAATATTAGAAAACTACAATACAACAAGAACAAAATAAGTTGTGGTGCAGTGCACTGTGCACATGCTCATGATGTGCGAGGATCAATGATACCCAGGCTTGAGTCTGATCTGGGTCATGTCCTGGTCATATTCTCCTTCTCTCACCCCCATTTTCCTGTTGACACTCTACGCAGAACCTGATTTCACCAAGTGCAACATGGATCAACATCTTTGTTGATCCTGGAACAGTATACCAATCAGATTTGAGGGACAAGTTTACAGTTTTTGTCAAGTTTAGGCTTACATCAAGGGTGCTACTCCATCAGTGTTATTCATCTATATAATTTCCCTCTGATTTTAAGGGATTACTGGGTATGACTAAATTTTCTGACAAAATATGTTGACCCAGGAAATGGAATGCGTATAACTCTGCAAAATCAGGAAGTGCGACACTGTATGAAATAAAGGCAACATATAGCAGATATTTTGTCTCACATTAATATATTGCTGAGATACATACAGTTTCCCATTGAAAGTTTTTTTCAGCTTTATTCTCAACCATTGTTAAATCAAACTATATAAAGTATTAAAAAAAAAACAGTATAAATAATTTACGATATTATAGATTTAGTCAAATATTTGGCACAGAATTCTTTGTTCCACATATGGTAATTAAGGAACAAAATAAATATAATACATACCGAGCCTGTCCATCACAGTGCAGAAACGAGTATGACATTAGTCCCTTTTGGCTTCACAGCAAAATCTAGAGCAGGTCTTCTTAAAAAACACTGTGGGTTCACAGAGTGAATGTGTGCTCACTTAGTGATATACTGACTGAAAACAAGACTTTTCTAAATTCTTGTTTTCCCTTGAGGCTGGCTCCGACTTCCCTTCCGCACATTGGGTAAATTTGCCTAGTCAACTGGTTACTGATTCATTAGCTATGAGAACGGTATTAGTCATTCATGATAATGAATAATCAGTGTTTTCCTGTGTGAAACTGTGTGATGTTTACACTCTCAAGGATGATAAGAATATCTATACACTACTGTTCAAAAGTTTGGGGTCAGAATAAAAAACAAAATACATACAATTCAGCAAAGGTTGCAAAAGTGACTTTTACAAAAAGTCTATTTCAAATAAATGCCGTTTTTTTTTTTTTTTCGTTTCATCAAAGAATCCAAAAAAGGATCATGGTTTCCACAAAAATATTAGGCAGCCCAACTGTTTTCAAAATTGCTAATAATAAGAAAGTGTTTCTTGATATTAGAATGATTTCTGAAGGATCATGTGACTCTAAAGACTGGAGTAGCCTAATGATGCTAAAAATATAGCTTTGCCAACACCGAAAAATTACATTATATATTTAAATAAAAAAAATATTACATTATTATAATAGATTTATATTATATATTACAATATAATCAAATAGAAAACTGTTATTTTAAATTGTGATAATATTTCACATTGCCTATTACTGTTTTTTTATCAAATAAATGGTGAGCATAAGAGACTTAAAACACATTTTAAAAAACGTACGACCACAAATTTCTGAATGGTAGTGTATGTACATCTAGTCTATTGAAATGAGGATGTCAAGAGCTCACACTATGTAGTATTCATACATTTCCTCAATGGTAATTCAATTGAAAATGGTAATTTTACTGAAAAAATGGTGCCAGGTGTTGATAGAATACAGAAAATTCTAATATTCTTCTAACTAGAAATATAATTACACAGTTTCAATTACTTCAAGTGCATTACAAAATTATACATTGAAAAAATATAGTTTTATTTGTATAGTAAAAGATATAATGATAATTATTATATAGTTCACCGATTCTTGAGATAAGGGACAAAAGTACTTTTGAAAAGTGACAATCAAAAAACTGATACTACATTAATTTGAATAAGATACCTTTACAAACACGGGTCTCATCTATCATACCATGAAAAGGAATAAAAGAGCCTCGTCCCGCCGAGACCGCCCTTCCAGAGCTTTTTCACGTCATGCCTGCCCAGCCTGAACTTCACACCACACCTGAGCCCTCGCCTCCAGCCAAGATGGTCGCCACCACGCCTGAGAATCGGTCTACGGCAAAGATTGCCACCACCGGAGCCCTCTGCAAGGTTGGCCGTCGCCTCGCTGCCCGAGCCCTCAGCGGAGATGGTCGCCGCTACGCCTGAGTCGGTTCCTGAGCCTGAAATCCCACCCAACCTCCCTCTCCCGCCTCCTCTCATCATCCAGCCAGTATCCTCATCTCCTCTGCCTCCTGTCAGCCCCATCACTACACACCAGTGGAATGGTGGGCTCGCTGAGACATCTTGGATAGTGGATGCCTGGGATCCGACTCCAGCCACCGCGTCCAGGATTCCACATCAGCCCATCAGTCCACTAGCTCACCCTTGGCTCCTACCTCCTTCATATCCGCCATGGCCCATCAGTTCACCAGTTCCACCAGGCTTCCTCGTCCCCCCGGATCCGCCTTGGTCGCTCGTCGACCTTCCATCACCTCTGGACTGCACTTCTCTGGCTTCGCCTCGTCCCTTTGTCCCCCCGGCTCCATTAGACTACTCACTCCCTTCTACTCCTTGGTCCACAGTCCCTCTGTCTCCACCGCGCCCTTCTGTGTCCCCGTCTAAACCCTGGCCCAGCGAACTTCTGTCTCCTCCCCCATCGATTCTGCCTCAGTCACCCCTAAAACCTCCTGCCCTTCAACCTCCATGGCTCCTCCCTCCATCGGCTTCACCATGGTCATGATTCTTCCCGCTGAATACACCTCCCTTCTGCCTGGACCCTCTTCTTCTCCCTGTCATCTGCCTGCCATCTCCAGCCCTTCCATTACCCTTCAAATTGCACAAATTAAAAATACGCCCAATGGAAACAAGTAAATTTCGCGAGAAATCCCATTTATCGCGAAAAAGTTTTTACGCTCGCATGAGGTAGTTTTTCAGGCAATTCGAAAAAGAAACATTTTGCAAAACTGCACTGGAAACAGTTTTTGCGTATTTAGTAACCTGACGTGGATGACGCGGTATGTTTGGACCGAATACGAGACATATTTCTTTATTAAATTCATAAAAGACAAAAGAATAACGGGGAATACTGGATTCTAAACCTCAGAGAAATGCCACAATCAAGACCTCGAAGCAGATATGAGGGAGGAACACCCAGAATCTCCTCATATGTGTCACTCACAGTATAAGAGTCTTTCCTTGCCATTAATGATTGGATAACACGCATACGTCTCCTTCGATTAATAATAATAATGGCTAAATGCAGTGGCTGGGATATACATACCAACGTCCGTTGCCATGATGCTTGTAATGATTATCGCGAGAGGAAAAAAACTAGGTTTTAGTCACATAACATCGGTTAATGGAAACGCTGTCATTTTGCAATCGTTTTTTTGTCGACATTTAGAAAAAGAAAGAAAAAAAGTTTTGCGCAAATCTGTAATGGAAATGCGCCTACTGTTAATTCTTTCTCTCTGGAACTGTTTCTTTGTCTTTGCAGTTTTGCAGGTTCTTTGTCTTTGTCTTTACAGTTTTTGTCTAGCCATGTCTGCCTACAGTACAGATAAAAACAATACTTTTTATTAAAGTTATTATTTGGCATTTGGGTGATATTTAAATCAATTAACATGTATACTTGGATCATATTATCATGTTATGTAGTTGTTATACATTACTTAATGAGTATTTGGGAGCACTTTTCCACTCTGTCAGCTTACGTCAACACCGTCAGACAAAATATCTGACAAACAAGTTTAACGTCTGACGGAGTTCACAAAACAACATGTTTTTTCAACTTAATCATGTCTAATAAATGGTAGCCATTTTGATTTTCCTCAGTTGCCAGCTGCCACTAAACTAAACCACCAAAATACCAACTTTCTTGATAAAAATCATCCCTACTTTGACGACAGTGTTGACACATAAAAGCTGTGTGACCACAGGGATTTAAACTTTTTTTTTTTTTTACAACTTACGAGACCATGTGTTGGACTGCTGCATCTATCAACAGAAATAAGTTAAAGGGGTCATGACATGGTTTTTTTTATTTTATTATTATGTTCCCTTAGGTGCAATTATAGTATTACTATAGTTTTTTTTACAAAAAACTTTTAAAATGTAGTGATTTATGACCTTTTCCCACCCTGTTTCTCATCCTCTGATTCAAACAGTCTGTTTTGGGGGTGTTTCCCCTTTAAGAGTTCAGTGTTAACGCCCACTGTTATGATTGGCTAACGTCAGTGCCTATGCATCAATTATTAACGCCCCCAGCCAGAAGGTTTGCGGATTCGGCGCAACTGTTTAATAGTGGGTGATGCATGCTAAGCGATGGCTCTTGCAATGATAAAACCTTATTATGTTTGAGCCGGAATCAGAGGAAAATGAACCATCACCACAACAACGAAGACTGGATCAGCCCGTGTCCACATGGAAAGTGAAACTATTTTGAATTAATAAAAAAAAATTAACCCGAGACACTTGAAAACGGATTATTGTTGCATAATTATCCTATAGCTTCATTTGCTAACAGTTTAACATTATTTAACTAATTCCAATGAAATGATAGGGTGTACCACGGACAAAAATGCATGCACAGACAGGCCATCTTTGAAGATGCAGCATTGATAAAGGCAACATTTTTAATTTTCTATCACATGTAGGCCTACTAGAAAGGCGACATATTTTCAAGATTCTCTTATACAAATGTGTTTATATTAGCCATGGTAAAAAGTAAGTTTGCGTCGTCGTTATTGAGCCCAGAGAATAGTCGGCACGGACTTATCTTTGAGCAACAGTTTTCTGGCAAAGCCAAGCATCATATTGGGATTTTTTCCTCAAAACAGTCATCCTTAAATGTACAGAACACTGCCGTGACTGGGACGTCCGCAAAAAATAAAGTGCATCCATTTTTCCCTGACGACTGAATCTTTCAGCGTATTTAAAAAGTAGTTTAAAGTTTTAAATACATTACTTACAGTTTGCGTCGTCAATGCTGAGCCCAGAATAGTCGGCACGGACTTATCTTTGAGCAACAGTTTTCTGGCAAAGCTCAAAACAGTCATCCTTCAGAACAAACGCTTAAACTAACACTGCCGTGACTGAGACGTCCGCAAAAAATGAAGTGCATCCATTTTTCCCTGCCGTCTGGATCTTTCGCAGCGTATTCAAAGATGTTGTTTGTCCACAGCCAGGAACAGCACATCTGCGGCATCGTACTTTCCCTGTACACAGACCCACTCGCTGTCCGTCGACTGAACACTTGTGAGGCGCGCAGCGCGCGGGCGCGACAACGATACGAAATGAGCGTAGTTGCCTTGCGCTTTAAGCGTAGTTGCCTTGCGCTGGAGGCGGTCTTATGCAAACGCTGGTACGTCACTTCGTACCGTGACGTCACTTCTTACCATGGATCCAGAACGAGCTGTATTTAGAGCTTGATTAAATAAATGATTCGTTTATAATGGGGAGGACGTCTTAAGCTATGAAACTTGCAGGACGTTTTAATGGTACAAAGACCTCTTATATACCAAAAGATCCAGGCAAATTTGGTTTCTCATGTCATGACCCCTTTAAAGGAGGTCCTCAGGGTTAAAGCTGACCAAAATATGCCTGATTTATTTTGAATTTGAAAAATATCTGACGAAGTTGATATGAATTGATGACAGATTTTGAGAGGCTGTTGTTAATATATAAAATAATGCAATGTTCACTAAGTATTTTCTGATATTTTATTAAGCAATCCAACTAACCTCATATTCATATTTGTGCATTTTAAAACACTTTCTTTTTGCAGTTTGATACTGTGACCTCTACGGAGGACGGGTTCATTTGCATACACTCTAAAAAATGCTGGGTTGTTTTAGCCGTTGGGTTAAATTTTTTAATTACATTTTTAACCCAACATTTGGGTTTGTCCATATTTGACCCAAAATTAGGTTGAAACAACCCAGCATTTTTTAGAGTGTAGGCTTTCATTGTACAGTGCCAGTATTTTTTTAAATGACTATGCAATAATATAAATATATACAAAACTAAGGGTCTAAACATACACAATCTTTCAATATCCAACTTTTAAAGCCTTTAAATTAAATAATTTATTGTTTTTAAGGCAAAAAAAAAACATTTTGATGGAGGACATGTTTTGTCCCTAATTTCAAGAATCAGTGAGTTCTGTATAGCTACAAAAGAGGTGTAGGTTTAATGTACAAGGAAATCACGGTAAAATCAAAATATTAATCTGCACAGATTTTGTCTTTAATTTTGTTGCATGGTGTCTCAATTACAATGACATACTATAACAACTGATATCCTATTACTAGTTAAATAAATTAAAAAAAGCATAATAACATAGCCAGATCACTGATCAATGTAAGGCAGTTTCTTTTCGGCACCATATGCTGAAAATCCTGATGGCTGCTGTCTTTTGGCTTCCTGTGGTTGTGGGTTTCTGGAGCTGATGGCAATGGACCCTGTGAAACACACAGGTAGCGTAGTGTTACCTTGAGAGGACAATGACTGTGAGACAATAGAAAGAAGACACTCAGACAGAGTAAGAGAGAGAACAAATAAGATACAAAGATAAGGAACAAATCACAATATGAGGAAGGGCAACATAATAGTAAAGGAAGCCTCACGTGGGGCTATAGGCACGTCTCTGTCACACTTCAGAGTACTTTTGTGGAAACACTCCGCAATCCAAGACAACACCTCTCCACAATACCTCACCTACAGATAAAGTTACATGTTCAGTAAAGTCATTTGGCAGCATGAACTTAAATGAGAAATCTCAACAGTTATTAAAGTTGACATGAAACGGAAGTTGCAAAAGTCTTTTCTTCCCTATTGTGATGTATATCAGAGTGAAACAGCTTCTCGAAAAAGAAAATATCCATTGGGATCGTCCAGTGAATCATTGGATCTTTGTGGTAAAGATTACGAGGGCACATTAATTTTTTTTTATAATAATAAAAACTGCAGTATTCCATAAAAAAATAAGATTTGTCAATTTTGATTTCATGGTGACTTTAAGTCAGCAGTTACTCCTTCACTTCACCTCAGTCTCAACTGTTGCCATTCGCCTTTCTTGATCCTTGAAACCCCCGACCAACCTCAGCAAACTCTGTACCCTATAAAATGATACATGCAAAAAGTAGATTATAATAGTTATTCATACACTCATTCAGCATTGACTTGCATGTAGCAGAAATCTCAATTTAAGACAATGTTTTGATACATGATACATTTCCATATTGATTATAAAATACAGTCCATCACGATATTTTTAAGGACACAAAACTCTGGACTTTTGATATCAAAGTCTACTAAAGGAGGTAGAGACTTTTTGCATTTGGATTTGCAACTATAGCCTTCCTGGCGATGTTCTGTTTAAATCTAGATCATATACGTACATCTCTTTAGCCTAATGCTTCTCATAAACTTGAAATTTAAATAGTGCCAAATACATATGATTATACTTTGCCTAAAATCCTATGAACTGCAGCTATGCTAATTCCTCTCCTTTTGCTTCCCTGTTTTTACCTCAGGTTTCTACCACAAATTGTGCCAGCTCCAGATTGGAGCCGACAATTACGTCAGATTATGGCAACTTTGGATCGACACGCAAAACTTTCAAATATTATACTATATACTACCCTAGCATCACAATTATTACATTTTATTAGCTTAACTAAACATATGAAGTTAACCAACCACATAACATGCTATATTATAGCTCTATATTACTGCTATATGAACATTACTTTGATACACTTATATCTGGCTGGTAACAGAATACTTCCTAAATTGTAACAATGAAGCAAGAATTCTCTGCTTTGAAACAAAAAGTATTGTGGAAAGTGCTATACAAATCCAAATCCATCTCATATGTGTATAGCGTTTAAACGTGACTCACTTTGAGGAAGTGTATCTGAGTCTCTCTCCACTGCTCTCCCTATGCTCTCGTTCCAGTTTAGCCAGGTAGTTCTCCTTCTGCACCGTCTCCCATGTCATCAGCTTCTGGTCCAGGCCAGCTGGTAGTTCCCTCTCTGACCACATCAAGAATAGAGGAACAAAAATTTGAACACAGATTCTTTAAATTATCTTTGCTTTTCCCGTTCCACTGCTTTAATTGTTCCATTTTGTCCTGTGCTCTTATTTTAGACTGGAGTTTGATTGACTTCATCAGAAGTATTATGAATTATCTAAATAATCTGTGCAGGAAGTAGGCCTACACAGTCAGTGTGACGACTTGCTTACCCAGCAGATCCTGCTTGTTTTCTGTCGTTTTGACGAGGCTGAGGAGAACTTGAGAGATGTGGCTGATGATGATGAAGGGTGGGGCTAGTGCCGGGCGGCTGTGGTATTCAACAATCAGGTTATAGCGCTGAAACTTCCAGAAGATGTCCGCATTCTCCTGCACCACCTGGAAGGTGTAGCTGCGGAGAGGTGACATGTTTGGTTGCATTTCAAATAGCATTTTGTGACATTGCTTATGAGAAGAATTGTACAAGCACGCACACACTTTTACTGGAAAAGTGGGTTACACTTTATTATGATGGTCCCCTTCTGAGATTCTATTGATTATACGTAATTGTTCACCTACATGTCAATTAACTCTCAGTAGAGTATTAGTAGACTGTTGGGTTAGGGTTAGGTGTTAGGGTTTGGGTTGCAAAGTTACTTATAAAAGTAAAAAGTGTTAGCAGATATTAAGCAGGCAGTCTACTTATACTCTAATGAGAGTTAGTTGACATGTACAGTAGGTGCAAAGTTATTTAAAGTTATCAAAATGTGTATAGTGGAACATTGAAATGTTTTTTTTAAATTTAAAATTGTATTTTACTTTTTCACAGTGAAGAATCTCCAAATAGAATCTCCCAGTTTTGTATTAGCAGAACTCTGACCTGAACATGGCAATAAGAAGGTTGAGCAGCAACACATTTGTGACCAGCAAATAGATGACGAGCAGCAGAATGACCAGCCAGTTGGCGTATAAGTTTGGACAGGGTGGCAGAGTCCCTAAGATGATCTCCTGCACATCAGTAGTGCAGTTATCGTTTGACATCTTTGCCGCTGTGAAGATACATGGAGAAATATAGTCAAAAATAAACTGCAATAGCTCCACCTAAAGGTCAAGTCTAATAACTACAAATAGATGAAAGAACAAATGTTGACAGAACATTAAGTATTAAACACTATAAAATTGATATCTAGTCAATTTGGTTACTGGTATTTACTTCAAACCAGTGTTTTTATTGTTAAAGGGATAGTTCACATCATCATATTTACTCACAAGTTGTTCCAAACCTGTATGAATTTAATTCTTCTTCTGACCACAAACAAATATATTTTGAAGAATATGAGTAACCAAACAGTTGATGGACCCCGTTGACTTCCATAGTATGGAGAACTATATATATATATATATATATATATATATAAAATATCAAAATATCTTCTTTTGGGTTCAGCAGAAGAAAGAAACTCATACAGGTTTGGAATAACTTGAGGGTGAGTAAATTACATAATTTTCATTTTTGGGTGAGCTATCCCTTAAACTAAAACTATTAAATATATTTAAAAAATAATTATATTATTAAAAATTATATATAAATATTAACTGAAAAAACTCAAACTTAAGATTTGAAATATTGGGTAACGCTTTAGATTACAGCCCGGAAAGTACTGCGTAATTACAATGAAATTACAGTGTAACTTTCGGTAATTACAGTGTACCTATAAAGTACTTATGTGTAAGTATAGGGGAACAATATGTAAAGTCTTGGGAATAAAGGGGTAACAACCAGGAAAATACTGCGTAATTAAAACTAAATTACAGTGTAACTTTCGGTAATTACAGTGTACCTATAAAGTACGTACGTGTAAGTATATAGGGGAACAATGTAAAGTTTTGGAATAAAGGGGTAACAACCAGGAAAAAAAAAAAATATTTAGGCAAATTATTAAGTATTTTAGAACTACGGGGTACTTATACTATAATACAATCTTACTTTTGGGAGCAATTTAGCGAGTAGGCTACATACACTGCACCTTTTTGTAATGTATACAAATACATAAAGGCTTTTTTCAAATTACGGGGTAGCCTATATATCAGTGCATTTATAAAGTAGGCAAATTTGTTTTTATTGCAAAGGTGCACTGATTAAGTTGTTTCAAGGCAAGTAAAACTATTGCAATTTTTTTTTTTTTTTAAATGCTGGGGAAATATACTCTTGTTTCATGTAGTTACAGGGTAAGTATGACATAGCGGGCCGTAAATTAAAGTGGTGCTTCTTACCCTCTTGTTTCTTGTAGTTACAGGGTAAGTATGACATTGCGGGCCGTAAATTAAAGTGGTGCTTCTTACCCTCTTGTTAGTTACAGGGTAAGTATGACATTGCGGGCCGTAAATTAAAGTGGTGCTTCTTACCCTCTTGTTTCATGTAGTTACAGGGTAAGTACAATAAAAACACATGTAAACACACAATCTGATATCACTTGGAAAACTTTATTTGAAAAACAACTTATTTTAAAACGGATTTACAACACTTTCTCTTGCTTGGTTTCCTCCTCCTCTTGTTCCTCTTCTTCTTTCTTTCCACTGATAAATCTTAAGAAGGAATCCCATGTCTCTTGCTATTCTGTATTATGTGTTAAAAGAAAATACAGTACAGAAATGTCCTCACCATTTACTCATCTTTTACCCTCATGTCATCCGAGATGTATGAATTTCCTTCTTCAGATTAACACAAATTTTTTTTTTAGAAAAATATATAATCTCTGTGAATGCATAATGCAAGCCCATGTGTTCCTAAAAGTTGACATCAAACAGCACATACAGCAATAACTAAAGTAATCCATACGACCCCAATGGATGAATCAATGTCTTCTGAAGTGAGACGATAAGTGTTTGTAAGAAAAATACCAAATATTTAAACATTTTAAAGACTATCGCTTCCGTTCCGACCAACTGTCACTTGCGCGTGCATGAGAGGGTTGAGTTCACGCTTGACACGCGTGACGTAAGCGCGCCGAGAAACCGAATGTCGATTTTTTTATTTTTTTTATTTTTTATTAATGCTCACAACAAAATACAAACAATAACACATAATAATAATGAAAAACAAACAATACAGAAGAACAGAGACGGCAGTTTTCGCGCGAGTTTCACATCTAACTCCCGCGAGAACGTAATGAACGCGTGAAGCTTCACCAAACACGAAGCCAAGCCGACTCTCATGACATGCACTCGCTGGACGCTGGTGACAGTTGGTCGGTAGCGAAAAGATGAGTAAATTACGAGAACATTTCTGGGTGTACTGTATTTTCTTTTAATACATAATACAGAATAGCAAAAGACTCATTCTTAAGATTAGGCTAATCAGTGGAATGATAGAAAAAGAAGAAGAGGAACAAGAGGAGGAGGAGGAAGTAGGAAGCCATGCAAAAACGTATACTTTCTGTCAGGACTTTAGTATTTAAAATGAAAAGTTGATTTTAAAAAAGGAATAAAGAATAATAAGTGTAATATGTTGTAAATCTTTTTTGAAATAAGTTGTTTTTCAAATAAAGTTTTCCAAGTGATATCAGATTGTGTGTTTACATGTGTTTTTATTGTACTTACCCTGTAACTACATGAAACAAGAGGGTAAGAAGCACCACTTTAATTTACGGCCCGCAATGTCATACTTACCCTGTAACTACAAGAAACAAGAGGGTAAGAAGCACCACTTTAATTTACGGCCCGCAATGTCATACTTACCCTGTAACTACAAGAAACAAGAGGGTAAGAAGCACCACTTTAATTTACGGCCCGCTATGTCATACTTACCCTGTAACTACATGAAACAAGAGTATATTTCCCCAGCATTTAAAAAAAAAAAAAAGTTGCAATAGTTTTACTTGCCTTGAAACAACTTAATCAGTGCACCTTTGCAATAAAAACAAATTTGCCTACTTTATAAATGCACTGATATATAGGCTACCCGTAATTTGAAAAAAGCCTTTATGTATTTGTATACATTACAAAAAGGTGCAGTGTATGTAGCCTAATCGCTAAATTGCTCCCAAAAGTAAGATTGTATTATAGTATAAGTACCCCGTAGTTCTAAAATACTTAATAATTTGCCTAAATTTTTTTTTTTTTTTCCTGGTTGTTACCCCTTTATTCCAAAACTTTACATTGTTCCCCTATATACTTACACGTACGTACTTTATAGGTACACTGTAATTACCGAAAGTTACACTGTAATTTAGTTTTAATTACGCAGTATTTTCCTGGTTGTTACCCCTTTATTCCCAAGACTTTACATATTGTTCCCCTATACTTACACATAAGTACTTTATAGGTACACTGTAATTACCGAAAGTTACACTGTAATTTCATTGTAATTACGCAGTACTTTCCGGGCTGTAATCTAAAGCGTTACCAAATATTGCACTTGCAAGTAACTGCAATAAGTCAAAAAGTTGAAGTACTACAATTACTAAAACTTATAGGAAATATTATTTTTTTTAAATAACAAAAATGTCAAAATCACATAAACAATTACTACAATTTAAACTGAAATGAAAACTGAAAATATACAAATAAAAGCCCATTAAAAATATTGATAAATACTATAATAGTATATAAATAATACTAAAATAACACTGCTTACAAAAACAATGAGCAACAATGTGCTCAAAGCAAGAACATATAAAGAATATATAGTGTACCATCTATTTCCTCTAGAGGAATCTGTCCAAATATATGTAGATACGGGCGGTACAGTGCCCTGCGGAAGACCCAATCGATGCGCGGGTCGTTGGGGTGCAGAAGTGCCTGTGTCGTCACTCCATACGCTATCAGCCATACGGTCAGGAAGAACAGGAAGAAAAACACGTCCTTGATCTGTAAAATCATTTAAAAAAACGCATGGGGTTAAATAGATGTTTGTTCTGTCTATAGTTGTTCATTTTAAATCATTTGTACCATTCTCTCCACAATGATGATTTTGGGCCCAAGTTGCTTATGAATAGCAAAAATGTGAATGAGTCTTAAGGTGAAAACCATGAAGTCCAAAGCAAGAACAGTTCGTCCAGCATCATAGGTGCTTGAGGCCATCCTTAAGACAAAAATAATTCAAATGAAGCACAATGCTACTCTTAATGCTGCTCACAAAACAGCACTATTTGATCAAAATACCTGCATGACAATCCCACCACGAAGAGACAGATGGCCACCATGTCACATTTGTTCCAGTTATCCTCCACATATAGCTTCATCTTCTTCAGAATACTCATGTCCTCATCCGTGAAGAAACTCTGTGCATCAGAGAGTGTCAAATATCATACATTGAATGGCAGCTTTGCACAATATTGTACTCTGTTGTTCTCAAAAAAAAAAAAAAAAAGGTTGTGGACTTTAGGAGGTCCAACTAATTTCTCCCCTTAAAATCCTCCTTTAAGACCAATATAACACCAAGAAAAGGTCTCAGCAAATAATTTACTGATTGAAATGCTCAGTGTTTAGTCCTGATGAACCAGTTCTACACCTCTGTCATTGAATCTGTCCTCTCCTCATCCATATTTAGTATCATCACACATGAAGAAGCCACACCTTTGTTGATTGGCTGTCATATACATTTCCTCCAGGACTCAGACAATGAGTAAGAGTCTGGAAAATGGGTAAGTGAGATTACCAATGAGTGTTTACATCCTGGTCACCACATCTTTTCGAATCTCTACCCTCAAATGATCATTTCAGATCCATCAAAACAAGAACAAAAACAGTATAATCCCCTGAGCCGCAACTCTTATAAAGAACTTCCCAGAATCAGATATTCTCCTTAACCCTTCTCCCGTTTTTGTTGGCACTGTTTGTTCAGCTGCTTGGGCACACTGACCACTTTACTGGCAAACTGCATTTGGACCTGTTATTTCAGATGAACCCATACACTCCACCCTGTATGTGTTCATTGTTAGTATTGTAGTGTGTATTGTATATATTGTGTGCATTTTCCTGCACTGTATTGTAATATATTGTAAATGTCATATTGCATTGTACTGTTTTGATTAATGTATTTGTGATAAATACATTTCTATATGATGATTTAAAATACATATTATTAACAAGCATGTTGTCTGTAATCGAAACATGCCAATGGCTAATTTATACTGGACAATGAATTGTATTATTATTAAAAATCTACATTTAAAGCAGAGAAATTACAGTTCTGCACCTTGTTCGCTACTTCAATTCAAATCAATTTTGAATTTATAAGTCATTCCTTATTCCAATCTTAAAGGTGCTGTGCAAAAGGCTCAAGTGATGTGAGTCTGGACAGAGTATGTACTGCGAGTGTTCGCTCAGACCACGCCCCCTTTCCGACATGTTGCGACATGCCCTAGCTTGCAGAGAACGGCTGTCAGTTTAGTTTCAGTTTCATCGGTTTATTAGTTAAGCTTCAGATTGTGTTCGTGTGCGTCAGTGATCACAAGTAAGTTACAATTATATCATATAGATAAGGTAATATTAGCGATATTATTATGGTTGAGTTTACAGTCAGTGATAGCCTTTATCTCTGTTGTATGTGTAGCTTGTATGGCATTCTTATTGTGGTTCGCTTTTCATGACATGTTTAGCACTGTTTATTTAAGTGAATAAGGAGAGTTATTAGCCTCAATTGTGTGTATGTTAGTTAACATATATGTTTATTTCCTTTCTTTTAGAACCACACTTACACTGTAAAGTTCATGATAAATAGTGCCTGTGCATCTGTATTTCAAAGCATTTATAAAAACCTTCAACGAATATTCCTGCCTTCCGTGTCCTGACTAGACACCCCATATTGGTGACTAATTTTCATAACCAGTAGAGCCCCATTACAATTTATGGTCCTTCGAGCCGGATTAGAGTCAATGATATGGCAACCAGTAAAGAAGGAATCAGCCTCCCTGTTTCACCTGTGCGCCCCAAACGCTCAGTGCAACGCCCAAGATATCTGGATGATTTTCTAGTTGAATATACAGATCAGCATAGCTTAGCGCAGATGCACAGGCACAAAGAGGAGAGGGAGCTACTCAGCCCTGCTAGAAGCATATCAACAATGCAGAATGCAAATGAAGCCATTGTTCATCAGGCTTTGGAGACAGCACGGCAACAGAGTGAAACGGCTAAGAAACAAACAGAGCTTTTGGAGCTTTTCCTACAGCACCATTCCCCTCAGACCTCAGCTCAGTGTTCAAGGAGGTCATCACGGCATCAGACCCCAGTACGCCAAATCTACCCAGACAGAGGAGGTGAACCACAGCCTTCCCCAGCCCTTGCTCCTCACCACCACAGAACTGAGGATCACCCAAGTGTAGCTGCAGAACTAACCCATCAGCTAGAACAAATGACACTTCCTCCGTCTCTCAGCCGAGTCACTCAACTCCATCCGCACACACTCGATCCACGCTATGATGTTCAGGCTATCAAGCAGGATATTGAACATGATCCGCCAGCTCACCTTCAGACCAGCTATCCCAAAGGGTCACCCCAGGGCCCACAGCAGTCAGTAGGCTTGTTCAGAAATGCCTCATCACATAGCATGCTCTCGTCCTACCCCATATCAAGTAATTGTAAGCCCAACGCAGCCGCACCCGGCAGCCAACACGGGAAAGGTAGGGAGCCTCATTTGGAAAATCCACATCTGGTGCCACCTGAGCCTCATATCTATCTCCCACATGTGGCTCCTCCCAGATCGCTACATGGAAATCCAGCTCTCGATCAGATGATGCCTTTACCTGTGCACCAGTCAATACATCAGCCTCCTTATGTACCCCAACCCTTCTACCAAGGAAACCCAGCCATGTTGGCCCAATATCCCTCCACCGGGTATCAGTATGCACCCCCCAATATAGAAGGACCAACATTTCCTGACTTCACCAAGGAGGATAGGGCTCAATATGTGGAACTACGCCTTTCCCTTAGCACACTCCTGCATCCTTCTCAGTCTGAACATTACAAGTATGCCATCTTGCTGAAGCATGTCAAGGTTCCACATGCACATCGCCTCGTGCTGGCTCATGCAGAGTCTAATATGCCCTACTCTGAAGCTCTGAAAGCACTGGATGAACGCTATGGACGTCCATATCAGTTTGTGCTGAAGGAGATAGAGGACATGGAACACCTACCCCCCATCCGAGATGATAGGGCTCTCGACGAGTTCTCCATCAGAGTGCAGTCGCTTGTCGGGATGCTGAAAGCTCTCCGAGGTGAAGGCCATGAGGAACTCCACTGCGGCTCCAATGTGAAGCGTCTTCTAAGCAGGCTCCCCAAGCACCAGCAAGAGCGATTTCGTCGTCAACAGTATAGGAAGGACCCTGATAAATTGAAGCTAACGCTCACTGATTTTTCAGAGTGGCTGAAGGGAGAAGTCAGATGCTTGGACATTGAGCCCTCACTTCATGCTCACAGTGAGAAGGACAAGAGAGAATTCAAGCAGCAGAAGTCCAAGGTCAAGATCACTACTGTTATGCATGGGACAGGTAGTTCCAGTAACCATCCAGTCAACATGCCCTCCCAAGCAGCTCCTTCTGTCCGAACCCAAGGGAAGGGTAAGATATACTGCCCTTACTGCGAGGCAGAACACTACCTCAGCCAATGTGAGAGTTTCGCTAAGCTTACCAAAGCAGAGATGGTGGATTGGATTAAAGTCAAGAGAAGGTGCTGGAGATGCGGACGACCTCATCTAGCCTCTGCCTGTGACCTCAAGAAGCCGTGTCGCTTTTGTAAGTCAAAACACCTTTCCGTTCTTCACGAGGTCAACCAGAAGGAGTGAGAACGAGCCCACCATCACATCGACAGCAGAGACTCACTACCTGGATCAGCCAAATAGATATAGCCAGGTACTGTTAAAGATTGTCAGAGTCAATTTGCAATACCAGGATAAAGTGATTGACACGTATGCAGTGCTGGATGATGGCTCTGAGAGAACCATCTTGCTTTCATCTGCAGCACGCCGCCTGGGAGTACAGGGTCAAGCAGAAGACCTCACACTCCGTACTATCCGCCAAGACATCAAGATACTGTCAGGCTCACGTGTGTCCTTTACGATCACTCCAGCTTCCCAACCAACGAAGAGGTTCTCCATTCAAGGCGCATTCACAGGTGAACACCTAGGCCTCTCTCAGTACAGCTACCCAGTTACCCAGCTCCAAAAAAGATATCGACACCTACGAAGTCTGGCAATCCCACCCATCGATGGAGCTCAGCCAACCCTCCTGATTGGATCGGATAATGCTGATCTGATCGTTCCGATTGAACCAGTGCATCTGGGTCCCCCTGGTGGTCCTGCAGCAGTCAAGACTAAGCTCGGTTGGACACTCCAGGGTCCAGCAAAATACCTACAGCAACAGCTTCCAACCACACAGTGCTTGTTCACCACAGTTTCCTCCCCTTCTGTTGAGCTGTTCAGTCAAGTTGAACGGTTGTGGCAGTTAGATACACTGCCTTTCAAAAGTGAGAGGTTAGTGACCAGATCCAGACAGGACAAGTACTCAGTGGACTTATTAGAGGCCGAGACCACCCGTGTAGAAGTAAACGGAGTGCATCGGTACGCTACACCCCTTCTACGAGTCCCAAATATGCCCAAGCTGCAAGTTTCAAAGGAAGTAGTGATGAAGAACCTGCGAAACACAGAGAAGAGGTTAGTACAAGACCCACTGCGTGCATCTACCTACCAGGAGGAGATCAAGAAACTGGAGATTGCTGGGTACGCCACCAAGATTGACTCCTGCGAGGTGGACTCATCAGAGGAGTCGTGGTTTCTGCCCCACCACATGGTCAGACACAATGGCAAGGAACGGATTGTTTTCAACTGCAGCTTCCAGCTTGGCAGACAAAGTCTGAATAACTACCTCCTTCCTGGTCCAGCCTTAGGACCCTCACTCCTTGGAGTCCTCCTGCGCTTCAGAGAGCATCGAGTCGCAGTAAGTGGAGACATTAAAGGGATGTTTCACCAGGTCCGCCTGCTGGACAGAGACAAGCCCTTGCTGAGGTTCCTTTGGAGAGATCTAAAAACGGACGAACAACCATCAGTATACCAGTGGGAGGTCCTGCCGTTCGGGACGACGTGCAGTCCCTGCTGCGCGATCTTTGCTCTTCAGAAACACGTCAATGAGTCAAGTCAACCAGGGGAAAATGTCCGCCACAGTGTAGAACAGTGTTTCTATGTCGATAACTGCCTGCAGAGTCTACCCACCGTAGTAGAAGCCAGAAACCTTGTGACGAAGCTTAGAACTCTTCTAGCTGCAGGTGGCTTCGAAATTCGCCAGTGGGCCAGTAACCAGCCAGAGGTGATTCGCAACCTGCCCAAGGAGGCCAAGTCTGACAGCAGCGAAAGATGGGTTTCTCAGACGCACGGTGAAGCTCAAGAGATGACGCTAGGCCTTAGTTGGCACTTCATAGAAGACACACTTCATTACAGGCATCGCCAGGTTGCCCCAAGCCAGACGACCATGCGAAATATCTATAAGATACTAGCAAGCCAGTATGATCCCCTAGGTCATATCCTGCCCTTCACAACAAGGGCCAAAGTTTTGGTCCAGAGACTGTGGGCCAAAGACCGCGACTGGGACGACCCAAACTTACCGGTCGACCTCCTGCAAGCCTGGACTACATGGGAAGAAGAGCTCCCTCAGCTCCCAACAGTCAGTCTCTCCCGGAGTTACTTTCCACTGGACGTGGATGTAAGTGCCATCACCCTCGAGCTTCACGTCTTTTGTGATGCATCAGAGTCCGCCTATGGGTCAGTTGCTTACCTACGTGGTGAGGATCCTCATGGCCATGTCCATGTAGCCTTTGTGCTGGCACGCTCAAGAGTGACACCGAAGAAACAACAGTCAATGCCACGCCTTGAGCTCTGTGCCGCCCTTACCGGAGCTCAGCTTGCCCAGATGATCCAGAGAGAGCTCACCCTTCAGTTGACGGACACAGTGCTATGGTCTGACTCCACTACAGTACTTACCTGGATACAGTCAGAGTCCTGCAGATACAAGGTGTTTGTAGGGACTCGTGTCTCTGAGATTCAGGAGCTGACGGATCACCGGTCATGGAGGTATGTGGACACACAGAATAACCCCGCAGATGCTATCACCAGAGGGATGACACTATCCAACCTAGCCAAGCCAAACCAATTCAGCCAAGGTCCTGCCTTCCTTCGGCTACCGCGTGAGAGTTGGCCAGCCACAACTTCTTTCGTGGAGGTCCCAGATGAGACAGAGATGAAGAGGTCTGCGTTCTGTGGCATTATGTCAGTCATTACTGCTCCAGAGATCCCAGCCGCTGAAGACCATTCGACCTTTGAAGATCTCCTTGAGGCAACGAGTAGGTCACTGCATGGGGCGGCCTCTCAGTCAAGCGCCCTCAGTGCAGATGACTACGCAGAAGCAGAACTCCGAATCCTTCAGAGAGCGCAATATGATAGCTTTCCAGACGAAGTCAAGTGCGTAAGAACAGGGAAAGCACTTCCATCCAGCAGTCGGCTCTTGTCACTTGCTCCAGAGTACGACGTCTCTAGGGGCCTTATCCGAGTAGGCGGTAGGTTGCGCCGTTCTACTAGTCTGGAAGAAGATGTCGTACACCCAATTGTGCTAGAACCTAAGCACCCTATTACCAAACTCATCATACGACAGTATGACAACAAGTTACTCCATTCTGGATCGGAGAGGGTCTTTGCAGAACTCCGACGCAAGTTTTGGATCCTCCAAGGCCGCGAAGCTGTGCGTCGTCATCAGAGATCCTGCCCGGAGTGCCAGAAATGGAGAGCAAAGCCTGCTATTCCTAAAATGGCAGATCTGCCCCCTTGTCGTCTCCGCCTCCTGAAGCCTCCATTTTATTCAACAGGAGTAGATTGCTTTGGCCCATTCCAGGTCAAGCGAGGTCGGAGTACGGAAAAGAGATGGGGAATAGTTTTTAAGTGTATGACCACCAGGTGCATTCACCTAGATGTGCTGCCCAACATGGATACCGACTCATTCCTTATGTCACTCAGAAGGTTCGTGGCTAGACGGGGAACTCCCTTCGAGCTTCTCTCTGACTGTGGGACTAACTTCCGCGGAGGAGAACACGAGCTCAAAGCAAGTTTCGAGGCCATGTGCAAAGAGCTGCAGACCAAGTTGGCTAAGCACCAGATCCGTTTCCAGTTCAACCCACCAAATGCACCTCACTTTGGTGGAGCCTGGGAGCGGGAAGTCAGATCCATTAAGGGTGCACTCTATGTTACTCTGGGAGCTCAGACAGTGACCGAAGAAGTCTTGCAGACAGTTCTGATTGAGGTAGAGGGAATCCTCAACTCCAAGCCACTGGGCTATGTGTCGACAGATGTAGCCGATGTGGATCCCGTAACCCCCAACTACCTCCTCATGGGGCGGCCTGACTCTTCGCTTCCTCAAGTGGTGTACCCTGAGTCTGAGATTCTCAGTCGGAGAAGATGGCGGCACAGTCAGGTGTTAGCTGACCAGTTTTGGACCCATTTCATCGGAACTATTTACCTTTCTTGCAGTCAAGGCAGAAATGGCTAAAGGACACAGAGAACCTCACTGTCGGTACAGTGGTGATGGTAATTGACCAAAGGTTACCTCGCGCATTGTGGCCCGTGGGACGAGTCACAAAGACCATTAAGAGTGTCGATGGTAAAGTGAGGACTGTTGAGGTGCAGGTGGACAAGAGGACCTACACCAGACCAGTGGCCAAGCTCATTGAGCTGCCGGCCATCCCGGATAATGCCTCGACAACAGCTCCTGTGGATAGTTGAGCCTTTCCAGGAGATAATTCACACCGTGAATTATGGGGCGGCTGTGCAAAAGGCTCAAGTGATGTGAGTCTGGACAGAGTATGTACTGCGAGTGTTCGCTCAGACCACGCCCCCTTTCCGACATGTTGCGACATGCCCTAGCTTGCAGAGAACGGCTGTCAGTTTAGTTTCAGTTTCATCGGTTTATTAGTTAAGCTTCAGATTGTGTTCGTGTGCGTCAGTGATCACAAGTAAGTTACAATTATATCATATAGATAAGGTAATATTAGCGATATTATTATGGTTGAGTTTACAGTCAGTGATAGCCTTTATCTCTGTTGTATGTGTAGCTTGTATGGCATTCTTATTGTGGTTCGCTTTTCATGACATGTTTAGCACTGTTTATTTAAGTGAATAAGGAGAGTTATTAGCCTCAATTGTGTGTATGTTAGTTAACATATATGTTTATTTCCTTTCTTTTAGAACCACACTTACACTGTAAAGTTCATGATAAATAGTGCCTGTGCATCTGTATTTCAAAGCATTTATAAAAACCTTCAACGAATATTCCTGCCTTCCGTGTCCTGACTAGACACCCCATATTGGTGACTAATTTTCATAACCAGTAGAGCCCCATTACAGGTGCACAAGAGTAAAAATGTGAAAATCTGCTAAACCTTGTGCTGTTCTATTACTATTATATTATTTATCAATATTTTAAATGAGCTTTTATATTTCATCTGGATTTTGATTCATTTTGTTATTTAGTAGTAGTTTTAGAATTTTCTGTTATGTCATTTATATATATATATATTTGGATTTACTTAAAACAAAACTTTATTTCAGTTTTAGTTTAACTAGTTTTAGTTCATAAACTTATTTTATTTCAGTTAGTTGCCAAGGTAAATTTTCTTAATTTAGTTTATGTTTTTCATCAAATATTTATATTTTATTTTAGCTTTATTTTAAATGAATGAAAATAATTTGAATCGTTCTGAGGAATCATCATATTAGAATTATGTTTCTGGTCATTTTGGATAAATCAACCTCTTCTATAAGCTGTATCAAAAGAAAACCATACAAGACTGCGTAACCATACACACAAGCACAATATAAAAACAACCACACACACACACACACACACGTTAAATTATAGACCAAAGACATTTAGTCGTACTTGTCGGATTTCTTCCAACACCAGGGTAAAGACCCAGAAGTAGAGGATGATCTCAGCTGCAGATGGGCCGTTCGGTGGTGGGGGCCGGAAGTCCAGGAGGAGCACGTAACTGAACAGAATGAGGAAAGCAAAGTACATGATGACATTCCCCATGAACACAGTGACCGGAGCACTCCAGAAACGATTCCACCGTCGAAGCACAACATGAATGAAGGTTGCACTGCATGTCTGGACTGCAGGGTCACCGCCACCTTCAGCGACACTGAGGAAAAAAAGTTATTTAAAAGGATACTTAAGCTTTACTGTAGTTTGTATCTATTCCAGTATGAAATAGAGACTTACACTGGGTCCTCGTCTGAGAGCAACAAGGCTCGCTCTGTTTCCAAACTGTCCAGCTCGTCAAACGGCTCCCCGTCACCTTTGCTCACTTGTTCCGTTGCACTGTGACACATTCACACATTATACGCTCATAATGCTCAATGAATCAAAAATATGTTTAAATGCCATACATGGAATTAATAACAGCAAATATCCCCACTTGAACTTGACGAGACTGGTCCAAATGAGGGGAGGGATGAAGAACGTGAGCACAAGTCTGGAGATGGCAGTGTCTGTCCTCATGGCTCCCCACCAGACTTTGGTCAGCAGGGCCTGTGCAAGACAATCCACGTAAAGTTAATCATAGGGATAAGGCTGGCATGAAAATGCAAGAATTAGGCATAAGCTGTTACCTGGACACCATCATGAGCAAAAAAGCATTTGGCATCTGCCACAGTGGCGAGATTCAGGACGGTTGCTTTGCTCCAACAGCGTGTTTTTCTCACCAGGAGGGAATAGGCTCTGTCTTCACTGTTTGAATAACACTCACTGAAAAGATCTGTCAGAATAGTGCAGGTATCAGAACTGAGCGTTCTGGTAGTTACAATTAATATAGGCTCTTCACAAAGCTTAAAGAAATAGTTTATCCAGAAAAGAACATTTTTGTGTAATTTACTCAACCTAACGCTGTTCTTAAAGCTACACTGTGTCATTTTTTAAGTTGATTCTTAGCAAAAAACACTTTGTTCTTTCAAAATGACATGTGCTCATTAATGTATAATTACTTCTACCAACTAATCAAGTATTCTCGTAAGCGTAGAATCTGCCATTTATAATACATACGGGTGAGCTACTCGAATAGCGGAAGCCATGTTGCGCCTCCATCTTGAAAATACATTAGCCAAAGAGGGACATACCTGGAAATTCAAGCTTCGCCTTTCGCGTTTTTACACTCAGTGGCACCGTGACGAATGTGAGGGGGAGATTACTCGCGACTGCCGGCAGATTTGAAATAATACGGCCACCGTGGGAGTTAAAACGCCCTCGGAATGGGAGGGGCTAGAAAGTAATATTCAGTTGGTAGTCATATACGATACCGCTAGATGGGAGTAATTCCTACACAGTGTAGCTTTAATGTGCAAATAAACCTGCTGAAAAATCCAGCATAAACCAGCATGAATTCCATGTTGGTCCAGGCTGGTTTATGCTGGTCTAACTAGGGGACCAGAATAGTTATGCTGTTCTCTAGCACAACTGAGCTGGTGAAGCTTGTCTCAGCATGTACAAAACACTTATGTTGGTGACCAAGCAATACAGGAATTTTCAGCAGGGAAAGTTCACCCAAAAATGAAAATTTTGTTATTATTTACTTTATTCACCCATATGCCATTCCAAACTATGCCTTTCTTTCTTCTGCCAAACATAAAAGAAGGTATTATGAAGAATGTTGGAGGACCATTGTATAGACAGTTCTCAAAATATTTTCTTTTTATGTTCTGCAGAAGAAAATAAGCCATGCAGGTTTGGAATGACATGAAGGTGAGTAAATGATGACAGAATGGTCATTATTGGGTGAACTTACCCTTGAAATGTTTGACTGTTTGGGTTCTCCACTTGCAGTGAGTCTGTGGTTGGTAGTTGTGTGATTCTCACCCATAGCAAACTGCTCATACTTGGCATTCTTCATACTGCGAGCAGACTCTGCTTCAGTAGCCAGATGGGCCATTTCCTTCATGATCTTGCAGCCCACCAGAGCAGCTGCCACGGCCTCCGGGCCCTAAAACACACAAATGCCTATTAAAGACGAATGTAAAATAATACATTTAATAAGTACTGTACATAAAGTAGAAATGAGCAGAATTATTAACTGCAAGAATGCAAAGACAAGCAGTGAATTCATTCAGTGTTGATTCTCAGCTTAACAGGACTTTTTCCATGCAAATTGCTCTTCGTTAATTGACCCTTGTAAAGTTACAAGGTTATAGCTTCTGATAAGGTCTAAAGAACAAATTGTGAACATGCAAATTCAATTCAATTCACATTTATTCACAAATGGACTTAGTTCATGGAAATGAGCTTATCGCTCATATCAGTTTATTGACCCACCATGGCCCAGAAGTAGTTGGCCATTTCCTGCCTATTCTGCAGAATAGCCCAAATGAAGAGGTCTCTCCAAGGGTGCTCACAACGTCGGTCCATGTCTGGGAGGTTTTTCTGGCTGTGGAAAAGACGGCCTTTCCCCATCCTGTCCTGCAGCAGATACACATCATATAGCAGAATGGTAGCATGGTGTGTTATGTGTAAGTGCATGTTAAAGGCCCACTCACTGCTGGAAGTTTTTGGTAGAAACCCTTACAGGTGTCATCAAGAAAGTCTTTAAGGACTTTGGAGACCTCGTGGAAGGTGAAACGAGGCCTGCGGTCACCCGGTTCAGTGTAGGGGTGTCCTGACACCCGTTTGTTGGCCAAATGAGCCTGTTTCACTTGAAGCTTTTTCAGGAGCAGAGTGTGAATGAGGTTTTTCTCGGACACAGAGCAGTAGAGCTCCTGAAGACGGCCATAAGTTAGGAACTCGTTTATGTTCACACCGTTATCAACAAACAGACGCACAAAGTCAGGTTTGTCATTTATCATTGCCTCCATCATCACCTCCTCCAGGTCCTGCGCCTAAAAGAGAATAAAGAGATATTGTGTATAAGAATCCAAAACAAATATTGATCATTTAAAACGCACAAAACAATATTGTTTTATTCTTACACTCCATGCCACATCTCCACTGAAGATCTCACTCTTAGCAATGTCCACCCTGTTCCAGGCCACAGCCAGTTTCAACTCATCCAGGAAGTCCTGCGCTTCCTGACTCTGACTCTTACACGCTGAGCCCAGACAAAGACAAGAACAATTACAGACTCACCAACATCAATATACAGAAATATAATTGCTCTTAGTTGTTTGCTTTAGTTAGTATAATATAATGATTCCTCACCCTTAACCAGGGCTTTGAGAATTACTGTGTCCAGTTCGGAGTCCTGTTCTGGGTCATGCACTGTCAGCAGGTGACCGTAGTCCAATATTCTCTGGATCTAATAGACAAAATCTGAGACTTTACACTATATATAAACGAAAACAAAAAACCTATCATAAAACAAAAGTTTTCCATTACCAGTTTGACCCAGGAAGTGATTTCAGTGCTGTGTAGGCCCTTAGAGAAGGTGTTTGTCAACAGCTCTTGGACCATATCAGCATCCCAGCATCCTTTGTCCATCAGGGTCACTAAAATATCAGCGACTCCTCCTGAGCCAGCTAAAATCAGCCAGGGTATTGAATTCTGAATATTCTTGTACATTTTCTGTAAGACGGGAATAAAAGTGGATATTACCAACCTGGGAGAACAACATGCCACAATAAAACGCTTATAATATACTGTATAAATTCATTAGATATGTTTTATTAATAAAATGTTAAGAGTGACCTGTAATATCCTTGGCTCTCCATGGACCAGAAGACACAAAACTGGGATTTCTATACTGCCAGTGCCTGTTAGAACAATAAATTCAATTGAATCTCAGAGCACGAGAAGATACAAATTGAAGAGACGGTTGAAAACAAACTGAGTCTTAACTCACCCCCATATCCTGTGCGCTGCAGAGAGATGTGTTTGAGCATCCTGACTCTCATCTCACCCGTGGCTCCAGGTCTCTGAGGGTCCTCGTCCACCAGGATCAAATGGGAATGATTGCAGTCCAGGGAATACACTGCACCGTGGGGAAGATCCTCATACGGGTACTTTGCTGGATGATCAGGCTAAACGAAAATAAAAATGTAGAAAAATTAAACAATGTTGTCTTATAAAAAGTCATGTAAAAAGTAAACATTAAAATCATTAATGAAGTTATAGAGTTGGAGTTGTAGGCCAACACGGAAGTTAGCAAGCATCACCCTGGTTCCCTCAACAAAAAGCCAATAGGAATTGTATGCAGAAAATAAGCCCTGTGACCAACAAGGTTTATGATTTTTCCACATTTTGTTCATCAAGATAATTCTCACAACTTTTGTGAATTTTGAAGGCTACACATAATTAAAAAGCTAAAGTTAAGCAATAAACACTAGAGTGACTTCAACGCGACAATCCTTTTAATCTTTATTTAAAATCTACAAGTTGGAAAGTTCGAGTGAAAATGGTAGTAGTAGTTGGGATCTAATGGTTAGAGAGTCAGATTGGTAACCCGAAGGTTGCTGGTTTGATTCTCAATACAAGCATGAAACAACACAGAACCCCCCAATCGCTCCCGGGGCACCACAGTAAAAATGGCTGCCCAATGCTCTGGGTGCGTGTGTTTACGGTTTGCAGTTTGTGTTTGTTCACTACTCACTAAAACTCATATAAAAAACATATTGACTTCGGGACAATGGAACCAAGTGCAAAAAATGCTAACTGATTTTCATGTTTTATAGGACTCATTTCTGGAGCTCTCTATTGCATAATAAAATGTCCACATGCCTTTTTCATGCAACTAAATCATATGAGATAAACGAAAACATCAAAACGTTGGGGTAATTCAGGTTGATTGGGCCAATGAACCTGCATTCACCCCTCTTGAGAAGTCCCCACCTTTGCAGACAGCAGCAGCTCTCTGTTCTGAATCATGTTCCAGGGAGCAATTCCAATGGCCACCACTCGCACCTTAGAGGAAGTGCTCGCTAGAGAGTGGTCTCTTACGGCCTGACCCAGGTTCTTGGTGATGCCAAAACGCAAACCACTGGTGAGGATCCACGCCCCTATGTAGGTCAAGGGTCAGAGATCTGTGACAATCGAAAAGAGATTATGATTTTTGTTTTTAATGAACAATCAATAATCCACCTGTGCTTTGTGCCGCCTTCACGAGGCCTTTCCTAAGTGTGTCCCTCAGCCAGGGCTTCAGCTGAGCCACTTCATCACCTCCCATTAGTGCCACCACCAGATGAGGAGGGGCCAGACCCCACTGCTTAGTCAAAATCTGATAGATTTCGGCAGGATCTGTGGAGCTGTTCACCCTGACAAACTGGACTGACAAATGAAGTCTGTGAATAATGCGCACAAGCTTAAACCCATCAAGAACAGTGATGATTTTGAGTAAAAACAAAATGGTTTTGTAAAAGTCTGTCCTTATATACCTTGCCCTTGGTCCGACTGACCCCGACAAAATCAATATCTCCCAAACGTCCGGCCGTCCAGTGGGTGTTATCGGATCTCTCATTGCTCTTCTCTCCAACACGAACAACGGCCTCTGTAAGTGGGTTGTAACACCGACATCCCACTGGAGAACTGCAAATAGGGGCAGAAAAGGTCAAGCATTTTGAACTGTTAAGTATTTATTGGTGATAAGTCGTGCCACCAGTCTCACCTGTGTTCTTTGGACTCACTCAACAGTTCCCCACAATGCAGACACCTTCTGCCCTGCCGTAACACCCCCTAGAGACAGAATTAAAATGCATCTGTATTACAGACCATTCAGGTGCAGCCACAGGAGCGCTGCTCTGCTCAGTGAGGAACTTTATGTAAAGCAGAAGCAATTTTCATTTTCTTTCTTTACACAAATGCAAACTTTCCCTCCCTCCTGGTAAAGGCCGAGCAACACATGAATTGGGAAACTGACCTGATTTTTTACCAACCTGAGGTTAAGTAAGAGTCAGCCAGAAAGAGGTGAAAGACAAAACAGAAAAGAAAGACTTTACTGGAGAGACTGTATGAAGTTTGAATATGGAAATATGCATAAACATAATAAAACACCCTTAATTGTTTACTGATAGCAGGCACAATTTATCATCCACAGAAGATCTCAATGCACTTGTCCTCTTGGACTTATTTGCATCCTGGTCAACAGTGATTCGAGGTCAGTTCTCCTCATGTGGTTGAAGAGGCACAGACCGAAAGAGTCATAGTAAAAGCAGTCAGGAACTGAAATGCAATGCTATAAAAACATTTCAGGAGGTTAACAGCGTGTGATTGATGTAATCAGATCTGATTAATGTCTCTTTTTAAACAATTAGTTTTTATCCAAATGCCACGAGGGTTCAGGTATAACTGCCACCTTGCCTGCGTAATGCCAGCCCTTTTTATTGTGAAACCTCCAATGTCCTAATGGTTGCCCATTCATTTCATTGTTTTCAAACAAGAGACATTTAAACACGCAATTACTCAGTCAGCCAGCAGTCGTTGAAAAGTAGTTTTAACTTTATATAAAAAGATTATGTTAAATTGATTCTTGGAGGATGTGGCCAGGTGTTGATTTAATGATTTTTGAATAGGCTACCAATGACTTGTATGCAAACATGATTGATGTGTGTGGTTGTGCGTGGTTGTGTGTGGAGAGCTGCCCATGATTTGACTAGGGAAAGGAATGGAGTGTATGAGAGATGAAAAAACCATACGAAACACAGCACACACACACAATTATTTGCATTAAAGGTTACACAAAGAAATGACATTATATCCATCGGGAAACAAATCTCCTATACAATGACACTTTGTCAATTAATGATGTTATCATTATTTAACGTTTTCTACTAAATTGTCGCTTTATCTTTTAGATCTATAAGAAAATTTATTTTCTTCAGAGTCCAATTCTTGTAGGCTACTTGAAAAAAGTCAATTCATTAAATTTACAAAATTAAACCAAATTAAACAATTACCTTGACATTTTAGAAACATGGCTGTGGAGGTATAATAATTTGACATGCTAAACTTAACAATCAAAATGATTGCCTTAGATAAAATATTTGCTATTTATTTGATTGCATCTTTATTTTACTATAAAAGTATTTTTGAGAAACTGTTTAGCAATTTATAAACTCCACAGAAATAACCTGCAATCTGACGCCAGGTTTTGCGCTGAAAGAATTCACTTACCAGAGGAGTATCCTGATGCCCCAGCATGATATCTGGATGTCGGTTTTGCGCTTGGATCCTCTGAGCTTATAGTAGGCCACTACCGGCTTGGGCAGCTCTAGAGTGCCACCAGGAAGTGTATCAGGAGGTTTATTCGGACAAAACCACTCCCTAACCAACCGCTGCTACATCATGCTCAGCTCAACCACTTACCTGCCTTCCTCCGATCTCCACAGACTCCACCATAAACATTCCTACAGGAAAATATCTTCAAAATCAGTCATTTCCATACTATTATTTTTTTTCTTCCTATATTTACTCATTTGCTTTGGACTTTTGACATTTTTAGGCTAGCAGTTTTACAATGCACTGGCTGGCTAAAATTAAACGTGGTGATTAACACAATGTTGTTGTTTTGTTTTAAAATAATACTTTTCAGAATTTAGAAAAAAGCCATGTTTTTAAGAATAAAACGGTAGATGGCATGAATGATAGGCTAGACTATGAACGAATACCCCTCTGTACAAATCCTCAGAATAAAGTCTAAATGGGAATACATTTTGAAAGTTTTGTGTAGGCCTAATTGTGCTATAGAAGTAGACATTTCTGGCTCAGTATGAGGGGGGGGAAAACTATTTAGAGAAAGCGGCATTTAGGCTAATTGAAATCTACAGGTGCAAATGGATAAAGTGCACTTTGCCTAAAATGTCTATTTTTGGATGTTTTCTTTCTAGTCTGAAAGAAGTCCTGTTATGAAGGTGAAATAACAAAAAAATCCCTTGAACCAAAAAATGGCTTTGCCTGTTTACATTGCTTATGAAAATGTATTTTGTCACCAACTGAAGGTCCAGTGTCTCTGACGTTATGGCTCCAGTTTTAGAACAGTTGCTCGAATCAACCACTGGGTGTCAGCAACTCCAAGGAAAATTGAGCACGAAGATCAAGAAGAATCTTGAGGTCGTCCTTCAAATCGGTTCTACAACAGGCCGTGTTGTCTCATGAAGCATATCAAGAAGCTGGTCTGAAATCAGTTTCCTTTATATCGCCATACAAAATAGCCATCTGACTAGCCTACTTGCAGCATATAACTGCATTTAAAAACGCGATGTTATACATAAGGTTTTTTCAAATTAAGAATGTATCTGGAAAATCATATCATAATGTGGAACGAGATACTTTACATATTAGGCTAAAGTCACAGATGTGGAAGTGGAATAAATAAGTGTAAGTAAATAGACCTAACGTTACAGCAAATATGCAATGCTTGGGTTGCGATGAGAAGACAACATTCACCAGTTGGATGTGTGCAGCAATCGTTTTTGTTGACATTAGCCTATCTTTGGAAACTTTACATAGCCTACATTCTGGATAACGTAGGCCTATTTATGCAACACTTAATTATCATGTTTTGTTTGGGTGGTTGTAGTTGGTTGCGAGTTAGGCCTTTTCGCCTGGGTTCTTTGAATTTCGTTAAATTTTCGTTTGCGAATTTTCGTTTCACAAGAGTGTACAGCATAACCGTAAATCATAAAACATATCAAAATAAATGTATACTAGTAGCCAACATATTAATATAATTATTAATAATATATCGGGCCAGCTCTCGGCTGTCCGTTTGCAGCATCAGCCATCTTGCGGATGCCCATGACGTCATCACCGCTCGTGTGTCGAGTCACGTTGGTTGAGTTTTGCGCGCCATTGGTGGACCCCGCCCAGATCAGGCGTCGGAAATGCGCTAGAAATATTTTGACTCTGAATTTAGATTCAATGTTTAGATGTGTGCATCATTTCGATTTCGATATTATATTCCGACATTAAGTGTTAATGTCGGAATATCGAAATCGAAATAAATTTAACAAATAAATATAACACAAATAGGCTACTTTATGTATGACTATTTAAAGTAGCCTAGGCTAGGCTACTTTATGTAGGCTAAGTGGCAAATTAGTAACAATTAAAAAAACATAAATTTAACAAATTATGACTAACCCTGTAAGCATTGAAACTGTGGCATAGGAAAACACCATTTGAAATATTTGTTTGAAGTCTAACTATAAATGTAGTTTAGAATCATGCAGCAACATTCGGCGCCCATGGCATTAAAATATGATTCCATTGAAGCAAAACTATAATTTGCATTGAAGTAATTAATGTACTGACCCAGACATTTTCAATGAATAGTGGCTACTTCAGACTAAACCCAGGGAGACCAATTATTCAGAATATTCAAATGTGTATAATAATAAATAGCCTATTAATGTCATATCATAATAAAATTTGTATTGTTGTAATATTTCTGTTGCATAAACTTTAATTTATTGTTATTGTATAGGCCTATTATAAATAATATGGAGAGACTATGATGTGTTTATTTTTTTTCATTTATTTAGGAGGGTCTACATAATTCTAAATTACACATTGGTAGAAATTACGTTTTTGTTTCTTCTTTTTTCTGAGACAATAATTTATTTAATGGCTTTTACGCATGGGCCATAATTTTCGGACTGTGGTTTTCTAAATGAGGGGGTGACATTGCTGATACTGGTGGGGGGTTTATTACACAGGGCGTGGTGTCCGTCTAGCCAATCGGAGGCCTTTGCTCGTACAAACGCTGGCCTTTAACCACCGGCAGAGATATAAACAGACTACAAACAACACGAGCTAAACAAGCGTCAGCTCGCGGCATTGACTTTCAGGCATCATGGCAAACGTGGACGTATCAAGCAATCTGGAGCGTCATGTTGCACGGAGAACCTTTCCTCTTCTCGCCCGCACAAAGGTCTGCCGTAACCTTTTCGGACCCGTAGATCACGAGGAGCTGCACTGTGAAATGACACGCAAACTCCAGGAGATCTCCGAGCGAGACCAGACCCGGTGGAATTTTAACTTTGAGACCAACTCGCCTTTGCCTGGAGATTACGAGTGGGAGGCGATTTCAGAGGACGCTATGCCATTTTTCTACAAGGATAAAGTGCAAAATAAGAGAGCTCGCGCCGCGGCGTCTGTTAACGCAACAGGAGACGCGTCCAGCACTGCTGACTGTGGGTTACACGGGATTTCCAGGAGTCCGGTAGTTCAAGAATCCGCGGAGGTCCCAAGTCGACCCAGCGAGCTTAACCAGGAGAACCTCTCTGGTGCACTCAACTCAAAACCAGCTCGCGCTTCAGTCCTCAGAAACAGGCGAAAGAGGTCACTCATCCCAGAGGCCCCCAGAAACAGCACGCCGCAAATTACAGGTAAATGCACTGAAACGATTTAGCCTAAATAAAAAAATAACGGGCAATTTAAGTGTCTCGATTTTTTTTTTTAAATGTGATCTTCAGCGAAACATGTCTAACGAGACATAACATTGATTTCCACCAGACTTCTTCCCGAAAAGAAAAAGGACCCCGGAGTCCAAGCAGGATGAACCCACCAGCATTGAAGTCACGCCACGCAAAACAATAAGATGGTACGTATCCACATATAACTGTCTATGTCATTGCATTGGTATTATGATAATAACAATTATCATTAGCCTACTGATTTCATTAAAAAAAACGTGTAAGTGATTGGCGACTTTTTCAGTTTAATTCACCTCCATTTAAATGTCTGTCCCCAGTGTAAAGCTGCAGTTTGGAACAAATGTTAATTTTGTCGTTTTCTTTGCTTTACAGATGTTTGCACTCCATGCGTCAGTCCACCTGTGTTTATCTGCAGAGCGGATGAAAGAAAACAAGGGGACGAGAGACATTCACTCTCTCTCTCTCTCTCTCTCTCTGAACATATGTAGCAATACAGAGACTTTGTTGCAGTGTTACAATGTCTAAACGGTGCAATTTTATATTTCTTTTGTTTCCACATGTGTAGCGGGCTAGGCCACAATGCTCTAAATAGACTAGAGCAATACTTTGTTTTTGATTTTATTGTTTTTTAAATATACTAACTTATTTTATTTATGTTCACAATAGTCGGTTACTCTATTATTTACAGTTATTGTTATTGTTTTTAATTATTTCGGCCATATTTTAAGTTGTTTTATTTAAGTTTTGTATGCAGCATCATGCAAAGAATGTTTCTGAGCCGTGTTTGTTAAAATATATTCTGTAGCTCACGTTGTACCTTTGAATCAAAGTGTAAATTAAATTATATTTTTGCTAACCTGGTCGCATTCACGTGTGTTCTTGTGAAAGTCACATAGGTAATTGCATTATTGTGGATCATGGGATGTGGGTAAACGGCAGGGAAAAAAATATTTGCCCTACACTTTTGAGGCGTCAACATTTTGCCCGTGACAAAAAGAGTAGAGTTTGGCCTCTAAACAGGAGGGACTCAGCTGTTCCGCCCTCTGTGTTTGTGGGGAGGGATATGCGGGCAGCTGCGTGCTATAGGGAGGATTTAAATGCCATTTTCTTTCCATAATGAAGGAGGCAGGTGCCCTTGGAACCCCGCTTTGTCCACATAAGACCTTCATTTTCAGCACCCTCTCAGCTATCCCGCTAATGAAACACTTACCAAGACTCGAACAAAATGGGCTCCTTCTATTTACACGCCAACCACCTGCCTCCCCTCCCCTCCCCCTCCCCCCACCTACACACTATCTGTGAATAACATTTACTATAGGCTAGATACCACCACACGCCAGATCTTTATAATGTCATCGAGTTAGGGGAAAAGCTAATGGAAAAAAACGAGAACAATAAACTATAGATAAAATATATTCGTGTCCAAAACGAAATGTAATTGTGAGCAAAATAGGTAAGCTAAATAAAACTTGCATGTATAGTTAAAACTGGAATAGGCTGTATCCAGTTGGATTTTTAGATCATTTTTTTTGTTGTTGACAATTTTACTTTCGTTTAATTTTACCAGGTTATCATTTCTACTTAAACGTACACGCTCTTTAATTATGCCACATTTGCTATATTTTAAATGACGAATAAAAGCAATAGACTATCAAATGTCAAATAAAATAATAGGTAACACTTTATTTTTGTGTCCTTGTTTCACGTTACATGTAGTTACTGTAGTAATTGCCTATAAATGGTGTATAATTGCATGCAACTAACCCCAAACTAAACCCTATTCCTAATCTTAACCTATAAATAGACATAAATGCTATTACTCAGTAGCCTACTTAAATGTATAATTACACTGTAACAAGGACACCTTAAAAAAAGTGTTACCAAAAAAAAATAGTAGGCCTATGAACAGCTATAGTTTGTATTTAGAGTAAAAATATTTGAAACGGTGATCATAGACTGGAAAGTGACCGATAGATAAAGCTGGAAGAAATTAACAAATTAGTTTATTCTTTGGATTTTACACTAAAAACAGGAAACTTTGGGCCTTTAACAACTCACATTTTGTCAAAAAAAAAAAAAAAAGCTTATCAACGATCTTTTTATAGGCGACTCAGATTTCCCCCCTTTCATTTCTGTCGTTCACGTTTGGGCTAGGTGAAGAGTGCCAGTGTTTCGCTATAGATATAGCCTTTCTCTAAAGAAGTTTCCCTTTTCCATGACCATCTGGCACCAAAAAAGGCGAAATGGAACAAAGGCAGCTAAAGGCGTAAGGCGAAGCGAGTGCCATCGCATTCACCTGCAAATGAGGCTTTGTGCTCTCACAGAAGCGCTCGGTGCTCACAAATCCTGTTTGCTTTTGTTTCTAGTCCGTATCTAGTCGTGTGCGAGAAAACAGAGATACTCCAGTGCGTCATGACAGCGACTGGCCATCATTCAAATGAAGAAACGAACAACGTTTGGAGACAATTGCATAAAGATTGTTCGGTAACACTTTAAATAAATATGTAAACATACAATGTGCATGTAAACTTAATTAACAACAATAATAGGCTAATAATAATCATCAATTAGCCTTTACTATTACAAGCAGGCCAAAATATAGGCCTACATAAGGTAGCCTAATAAATTTGTAGTCCCAACGCAGAAGCTCCCGGCGAGGAACACATTTTGCATAAAAGTAGGCTACATAAAAATAAGCCTTGTGATCAAATTCTTCTAATTATCATAACGAATTTTTATCTTTCGCGTGTTAAAATATGATATAGCCTACCTTTGAGAATATAGGCTACTTCTAAAACATCTATGAAATTGGCTTAATATTACACAACCTTGTTTCATAGGCTAATTATTAATGAAAAACGTGGATTTTAATAAACGAAATTATGTGACTTGAAATGTGAGGAATCCCCCAGGGTTTGACTGGACCTCATTATTTGAGCTTTTACACTTAAAATCATTATGTCCAGATTGACAGGGTTTCCAATATGTTCCGTTATAGCTCAGCTGGGTTTCCTGACCAGATGGATTACCTCCTCAGGCTCATGGGACCGCGACTTTTATCAGCAAATCCCACAGAGACGCATTCATTCAGCCCATGCAGTCTGTACATCATTAAATCAAGTTAAGAGTTCAATTCGAATCCTTTTATTCTGACTGAAACATTGGTTAAATCATGCTCGTTTATTTGACAAAAAAAAAAACAAAAACAAAAAAAAAACAGGAAATTCTGTGTCTGAATACAAAATACGCGGCATTAGCCCCACTATTAAAAATAAAGGTTGACATCTTTGGTTCAATGAAGAACCTTTAACATCTATGCAACCTTTCCATTCCACAAAAGGCTCTTTATAGTGGAAAATGTTCTTTATATTATTAAAATGTTCTGCAAACAAACAAAAAGTGGTTATTTTTAGAACTGTGGTTCTTTGGGGAACCCAAAATGTCATCACTGCGAAAGACCCTTTTTAGAACTTAGTTTTAAGTATAAACTACTAAATATGATCAAGTAGGCTAATTAAAATAAATAATTTAATTAGCCTTGTGCGATCTCATGAAAGTGCGTATCTATAGGCTACCACGAATGTTATTTCTCGTACCATTTATAAGCCTACGCCAAAAAATAGTGTTTGCGTGCATATGATACGCACTTTATGGCGTGTATTACGCACGCATTCCCCACCCCTAATCCCACCCAAGGGTTTTCAGTGCTTAGCATATGCACGAGAATGGCACGAGAAATAACATTCGTGGTATAGATACGCACTTTCATGAGTGTTGGTAAATACTATGACTATGATGATGTCTTTAGATATTTTTTTTTTTAACCCAAAAACTACACTGTAAAACATTATTTTCATGATTTATCACAACATTTTTATTTTTTTGTCAAATCAACTTTAATTAATATGCCGCGATAATTAATGTGGCAGCCTAACAGATAAAATAATATTTAAATAAAATAATAAATGATTTAATGAAATAAAATAATATTATCTCCTTCCTTGTATTAACTCAATGAACTTAAAATTTTAAGGCAACCGGGTTAGGTTAGGTTACTTTTTCAAGTTAAACCAACAAATATTTTTCTTCAATTTTAGTTAATGAAATAAAAACAAAGTTATAAAAAAAGGGAGTCATACTTAACAAATTCATGTTCCCCACTTAATTGCAGTTCGTTTATTTATATACAGAACGTCACTTTCCCAACATTGCTACCCCTTTTGACACAAACACCTGCAATTTGCAGCAAAACCATCAAGCCATTCATCTCTGTGTTGTAGCCCTCTCCATTTCAGAGCTGTTTCTCTTTCACTAATAAAACCCATAAAACTAGCGGAGGCACTGGCAAGCTGTGTCTTCAAGGCTGGATACACCTCTATGGGTTCACTAGCTTGGATTAATGGCATTTGGTCCCAAAGTTTGCTCAGCGGTCCCAGAGACAGTGACAGCAGTACGTCCTTTTAAACGTAACAAAGGCTTATCATTTATCTGGCGGCATATGGGCCAGACCCCCTCTGTAGCAGGCCTGCTCTATGTGGTGTCTGCCAATACTGTTGTCCTGTCCATTCCATTGTTGACATAGTTGTCCTGCCATGAAGAGGTATACTCTGAAGTGTCTTATTCCTCTGCCCTTTTGGGACATTTTTTTGTGGAATATGGCGTGGATATAGCATATGGCGTATGGTTTTATTTAATTAAGATGAAGTCAAGAGGAAGCCGACATCCTGGTTTGCCACGTCAGCTTTTCTGAGATATAATCCTATGCCCTCGATTGCGGTAGCGAGATAATAAAGACAAAATTGTCATGCCTTTCATGAATATGTGTGACGGAATGTCTGATTTGTTGCACATATTACAGGTGACAATGGCCCATGCGAGAAGCTGTGCGCGAACAAAGGCGGAGTGGACAGCCGTGTATAAGGTCAAAGGGTGCGCATGTAGTCATCCCCATAGCAACAATGCCCCTCACCCCTGAAAGCAAATGTATGACAATAAGATCAGAGGTCACGGTGCTCCCCATATGGTCGTGTGCTGCATAAGTCATTGATCTGTCGGGATGCTCTAAAGGAATTCTGAAAGTGTCACCGAAAGACTTTTAGAAAAAAAGACAACAACTGCTCCTGAAGGCCATAAATGCCTCCACACGGGCATAAATAGCACCATTCTGGCCTGACGGTGGAGAAAAAGAGCGGGAAGCCGAACTGCCCACACACTTGTGTTTGAATAGCCAAGGCGTTTGACCCCCACGGAAACATGGTGGAAATTAAAGCACTGCAAACATGAGAAAGAAGAAACAAGACCTTTACTTATGAACAGTGAGAAAAAACGGCACTTCTTGAAAATGGGTTTTACTAGTACAAACAATCTTATTTGGAGGCCAAATACAAAGGCAAAAAGTTTTCGTCATCGGTGTCATTGGTTCTTAAGCTCAAAAACTTATCAAAGTCATTTGCTTGACTAAATTCCTTCTGTATTTGGCGCAGACGTTTTGGGGCTGTTTTTGCTGTAATGGATTTTACTGGAGAACTGAATTAGTAGTGTTGTTTTAGGATACAGTATTTATTTCACAATTTAAAAAAAAAATAGAACATTCATATTAGTGAATGAACATAAATAAAAAACCTGATTGCGAAGACGATAGTGAAAAGTCTTTATCCAGTTGAATTTAAACACAAAACTGTGTGTTCTAAAAAGCTTATTAGTGATTCATAAACACAAGCAGCACACATTTTGTTCCTGTCAACAGTAACCATTTAAAGACATTTGTCAATAACACTCCAAAATAACATCATAATTATTCACATCCGCACTCCTAAAAATAAAGGTTCTTTATTGGCATTTATGGTTCCACGAAGAGCCTTTAACATTTATGAAAACTTTTTTAAAGAGGAAAAGGGCTCTTAAAAGAATATTATAAATGTTCTTAAGAACTGTTCATTAAAAGATTCTTTGGGCAAAACTATGGCATTGCTGCGAAAACCCCCTTTTGGAACCCTTATTTTTAAGAGGGCAAACCGCTCACAAAAGTATGGAACTCTCTTCTTTTAAAAGAGAACGACTGGATAATCAATATCAAAAACTCAAGTCTACACAATCGTATGCTAAAAATATGTATATTGCTTTACGTGATGCTTTGTAAGAAATTCGACCGTCTGACAAAATATAAAGATGAACAGAATTAGTCAGACAAGAAGATCTTAAAATCAGCTGATGCTAAACCTGAGCCAGACCCAATATCTTACATTAACTCCAGCCAAAACTGATCGAATATCAGGCACTTTGTGATTTAGTGGTCCTTTAGCTTTAGACTCAGCTGTCCTCATGAATAACAGTTGGTGTGGACAGTTGCTCCAAGCCCGGCAGGCTGTCCTGTCTGTCCGGCACTGACAGGCTGAGGGTGGCCGGTTGTCGGTGGAAGCTGCCACGCTGCTCCTTCCCTTTGGCCAGATCCCCCCGTCTCTCCCTCGCCAACATCAGGTTGAGAGATTCGGCAATGCTGTTAAGTGTCCTGTCCATGTGTGTGATCTGTGGGGAAACGAGTGTGTGGTCTCAGCACATCTTTCAAAACACTGTCTAAAATAACGTCATCATGGTGTCTGGGTAAATAACGTCACAAACAAGAGACGATGTGTCCATACAAGCCGTAAAACACCAGCAACTGATAAAAGGTCCCATCTGTATAAACAGTCAGAATAAATCCATCCTTATATATGCTGTAAATGAGATTAAACTTTGATCAAAGAGGTGTTAATGAATAGTCGAAAAAAGGTCAGTTAAATGTAAAGATTAGGCCATGCTGTTTTGATAACTGAATCACATGGTTGAACTGAGTGGAGACTATAATACAGTCAGAACTACACTTATTTGAAAAAATCATGACATCTTATGCCATATGTTCATATAATAACTATAATAAACCATTTTTAAACATGTCAGAGCACACTGAAAAATGTTCACTCAGAAACAGACAGTAAATTTCACAATTAATTACAAAGAAATACCAAGTAACACATTGAAGTAAAAGTGAACTTTTAAAGCAGAAAGACTAACATTGTATTTTCTAGTAAAACGTAGTTCAATATTCTAACTTCAAAGCATTTTTTTACAGTACTGTTTATGTAACTGTCTGTGTGCCCAAGAAGCTATACATATTTTAAAACCAGTGGGAATTGTTGTTAAATGTTTAAAGGGATTCATGTTTGAGAGGAAGAAAACTGTCAGAGAAATACTTGTAATTCTTCATTTTACAGTTGGGGAGCCAAATGTCATTCCGCTGGGTTAAAGCTAAGTGACGTGTGGAGCCAGGGCTGTCTACACCCCATTAGAAATAACCAGACGACTGTCTCCATGCTGGACCACAGTTTACACAATGATAGTGGCACCACAGTCACATACAAACACATGGACACATGCACAAACATATAGCGTACGGCAGGAGACTCGCGCATGTAAACATATGCAGTCGCTCCCCATATAGACATGAATGCAAACATGCACACTACGAACCACAGAGAAAAAACAAGATCTTGAGTCGAAACTCATAGGGATAGTTCACATAAAATGAAAATCCTTTCAACATTTACTCACACTTACGAGTTTGTCATAATACTATAAAAGTTTACATTTACTGGTTTTACTTGCAAACCATAGAACTAGTTTATTTTAAGCTGTCTGTGTTACAGTGTGGTTACACATTTAAGTACAGAGTAATTAATTAACTACATACTTACTTTAGTGTTAGTGAATTAGGGTTAGTTGCATGTAATCAGAGGTGGACAAAGTACACAACTTCCGTACTTGAGTAATAGTACAGATACTGGTCAAATATTACTCCATTACAAGTAAAAGTTGTAAAAAACGATTTTTACTTGTCAATGCATTGTTTTATTATTGTTGCATGTAATAGGTAAAGTACCTTATGCCTCTTAATCTATGCCTACCTACCCTCATATCATAATCACATTTAGTTCTAGAACACAGTTCCAGTTCCATTAAGATTTTTTAATCTCAGTTGTAAGTCGCTTTGGATAAAAGCGTCTGCTAAATGACTAAATGTAAAAGTAAATGTAAAGTTCCAGTAGTGGGATTGAAGAAGTGTGCTCAATAACGTCCACAATGGTTTCGGACACCCAAATGGCTGTTCCCAGTTTTTTGGCTTTTATGAATATGTTAGCCTTACTGTTATCTATAAGCTAGTGTGCTCCAAAACAATGACAAAATTCGCATTTAGAAGACCAAACCCAACGTTGAAAATTAAAATCAGGTTGATGTCAGAATCCAATGTCAGATTGATGTTAATCTCCAACGTTGGACAGACGCTGTATTGTGGTTGAAAATCGGGTTGACGTCAGAAACCAACATCAGTCGAGTTCTGACGTCAACCAGACTTTCATTTCAACCAAAATGCAACCCAAATAATCCCTGACGTTACTACTTTCTACTGAAGGACCTTGACAGAAATGTAGTGGAGTAAAACGTACGATATTTGTCTTTCAAATGTAGTGAAGTAAAAAGTTTCCAATTATACTCAAGTAAAGTACAGATACTCAAAAAGTGTACTTAAGTACAGTACTCAAGTAAATGTACTTTGTTACTGTCCACCTCTGCATGTAATTATGCAACATTTATAGTAATTACTATAGTAACTACATGTAACATGTAACAGGGACACTGTAAAATAAAGTGTTACCCTATTTAATATTAAATACTAGAAAGCCATTCGAATAAATTTGAAGGGGAAAAAATTACATTATAAAGTCATACAGTAGCTACATTGCTCCTCATAGTCTAAACAGACTGAATGTATTTTAAATATTTGTTCCAAAAAAAACATTTACAGCACTGTTCAAAAGTTTGGGGTCAATAAGATTTTTTAATCTTATTGACTTTTTAAAGATTTTTTAAAGAAATAAGTTGTTACAAAAGATTTCTATTTCAAATGTATGTAAATATATTTAAAAAGTATTAGCAGCACATGTTTTCAACACAGCTAATACATATTTATTTAGCAACAAATCAGCATATTAGCATGATTTCTGAAGAATCATGTGACACTCAAGACTGGAGTAATGATGCTGAAAATGTAAAATTACATTTTTAAAAATATTAAAATATAAAACAGTTATTTTAAATTCAAATGATATTTCACAATAATACTGTTTTAAGCATAAGATGATTATTTATGAAACATTAAAATATCTTACAAAAATCCAAACGTTTGAACAGTAGTACATGATTAAATAAATTTAAAAAAGCTTAAGGTAATATTAAAAAAAGGGATGACCTAAATGTGAAGAGAATCCAGTCAGAGTGGAGGCAGAAGACTTTGTTAGTGATGCAATAATGAGTTTCTACAGATGGGTGTTTGCATAAAAGTTAAGGCTATTTGTTCCTGTTTATGCCAGACACTGCCTGCTTCCTGTTTACCACAGAATTATGGGAAGAAGAATGACACTGTAAGGGGCAGGGTATCCTGTCCACAGCCCACAGCTAATGAAACATTTTCAAGCAGTTCTTTACGACGTGTCCTACTGGGAAATACTTGTAATTTGGCTACTCACTGCATCAATCACTAGCATTGTCATAGAGATATGGCTAGCATGATGAAGACAATAAAAGTGAGTCAATGAGACCGAAAACAATCCTTAAGTCACCTAATTTTGACTTTTTGTAGGCAGCAAGATGAAACCTTTTTTTTTAATCGCTCCCTAAAGATATGTCAGCTATGAAAACAAAAAAATATTTTTTTTCCTATTCTTTCTCAGTAAAGAATTTTAAACAGGTTGAACAGGCTTTTTTCTGGCATTTCATAAAATGAGTCAATTTGCTAGTTCTGAGAGGGAGAAAGAGAGCAAGCAAATCTGAGAGACAGAGAGAGATCATGTGAACAAGTGTGTATGCTGTTTCGAGTTCGTGTCTAGGATGAGAGCTGTTTGTAAAAGGATTTATGGCTGGAGTGGCAAATGAACAGGAGTAGACAGAGTGTTTGTAGAGCTCCTGAATCCCTGTCATTCTATTGGCCATGGGAGGCCCCACACACACACACACACACACACACACACACACACACACACACACACACACACACACACACACACACACACACACACACACACACACACACACACACACACACACACACACACACACACACACACAGTCAGAAAGCTGTTCTTTTTAGTCTTAACACCCTTATCAGCACACATCACTCATGTAGAATGTTTGAGAAGTCTTCAAAAAGTGATATTTGATTGAAAGCAGAGAAAGATTTCTCCAGGGTAAGGCTGATGAATGGAGCTTACAGATCTTTATCTATAGAATCCTCGCTTGAACCAACGGTGTTGTGCGCATTTGCACGTACATTAAAGACCTGGAACTTGTTATTATATTACTAATGATTAACTTGTTGGAGCCGCTTGGTTTCTACACTTATTGCTAAATTTCACGAGCATGTGATATTGTCTGAAGAGATATTTCAGATACTGGAATCCAAACAAGCAAATGTGAGAAAAAGCACAGATTTTCCTCAATAAAATGTTGTTGGCTTTTTTATTCATCTCTATATTCGGTGGGCCCATTTTTCTTTCTTTATTTTTTTTTACAACTTTTGGCCTATTGTGGTTAACGCACAAAGACGTTTTTACAGTAAGCAATGTGAGTTTTTGGGGTTTTATTCAGATACGGGAACCCTCGATAGTTATAAAGGCAAAGCATGTTTTCCAACACAAAAAAAATGGTTTAAATGTCTTTCTTACTAACTTTAGCTAAACCCTGCTCTGGCTGTAGGACAAATATTCAAGTGCTTACCTTCTCTTCCATCCTGTTGAGTCTGGAGCCAATAGTGTTTGTGCCTTTGTCTTTCAAGCGTTCTACAGAAGACAAAAATAGAGCCAAGAAAAACATAATAAAAACCCTCCATAAACACGAATGTGCACTACGACTACAACACAACAATAAACAGCAACATTAAGAACAACGAAGGGGTCAAACTGTAGCAAAAACATGGTGTGGGGTTGAGGAATGTGAGAGCAGAGAGGGTAATGAATGACCTAGCTTTACCTGAACTTGTCTGGAAGAAGGACAGCTTCCCTAAGGACTGATCCAGTCTGTTATAGCGTGCGGCACGTGAAATGTTCATGTACAGAAATGGCAGATGAAAAGTGAGAGGAATAGTGACAGAGATGGATGTACTCTTAACTCCCCAGCTTTATTTACCCAAAGGTCATGAAAAACTCATTTATATTGCTATTATTCCTATAAAATGTCATGCATGTAAGTAAACACTTTTCCTAATACGCTTAACTGCTGCTAGGTGATAAAGTGAGTCCTCATCCCACCTTCTTTGTAGCTCCTTGATGCGCACCATGAGGTTGAGATGACCCTGAGAATACTGCTCAATGACATCCCTCACATCGTACGGCTTACGCGCTTGCTGCAAAAACACACATACATACAAAAACCAGCCGACATGACATCTGCACTCGTCACTCACTGTATTTGTTTTTTTTGTCTGTGCATATAGTTATTACTTAGATCTGTTTTTAATAAATAGAATATATTAATTATAATAAAATGCTAATATATAATAAAAGATGCACTTCCGTTCGAAAGTTTTTATTTACATTTTTGAAAGAAGTCAAAATGGCTGCATTTATTTGATCAAAACAGTACAGTAAACAGTAATATTGTGATGCAAAGCTGAAGCTCCAGCATCATTACTCCAGATCTTCAGTGTCACATGATCCTTCAGAAATCATTCTAATATGCTGATTTGGTGCTCAAGAAACATTTCTTCTTATTATAGTTATTTATTATAATAGTACCATTGCTGCTTACAGTAATATTTATGTGGAAACCGTCAGTGTTGGGGTAGTTACTCAAAAAAAGTAACTAGTTACTAGTTACTAGTTACTTCTGTAAATTGTAATGAGATTACTTTACTAGTTACTGCATTTGAAAAGTAACTTCACTACTTATTACTTTACTTTCCCGTTTCTTAATTTACCGTGTAGATACATGGACAAACATCATAGCCCTATCATCATTTAGCCTGCATGTCCGCATAGTGTTTATAAATGTAGCCAATAAAAATGGCATGTAAAACCATATAAAATAACTATCCCTGTCTGCACAAAGAAATATGCCTCACTGTAAAATCTACAAACAACAGGATTATGTCCGTGGTGGTAGACACATGATCAGGGCTGGACAGAGATAAACATTGTATTTTATTTTGACGGAAACTGCAAACTGAAACTTTCTTCTCCATCTGTATTTTGACCATAGACCGTATATAAGAGATTTTGACAGATACACTGACACTGCACGCTCGCTCAAAGCCCAAAGGGGGAGGCGTTTAAAGATGTGATTGGGCCAGTCCAGTGTCAATCAAGAAAATAACCAATGGGCCAATCTACGTGTTTCATGGGCCGGTCTGTCAGAAAAAAAACGAATGCTGACTTTTTTTAACCAATGCATTACACCAGCACTTACCCAGCGCCGCCAATTAAGCAAAACAAAACGAATGGGCCGCCGATGTACGAGTTTTATGAGCCGTTAAGACAAACGAACAAAAAAGTTTTAGATGCATCGGATCGGCCCAAAAAGCCGTGAATCTCCCGGTAGTCCCGATGTCCAGTACTTGCCTGCCAGGGCATAGAGTGAATTTCTGGCAAATATTTTTGTCCTTTCGAGCAATAAACTGAAAGTAATGTGAATATCGCCACTGGCCGAAACTCGCGTCTCCGTCTCCATCTCCATTCCTCTCTGTCCTTTGCACCAGCAGCTACGTCACTCAAATCGATCTCTATGGCAACGGTGCCCAGGCAAGCACACACACACAGGCGTGCACGCACCACTTCGACAGATCAGAGCTTTACACACATGAAAAAACGGCTTGGGTAACGCAGGAAAGCGCGTTCCTATAGTCTAGTAAAGTAGTATAGTTACTGATATTTTTAGTGTAATGCGTTACTTTACTTCGTTACCCAAAAAAGTAATATCGTTACTGTAATCCGTTATTTTGTAACTCGTTACCCCCAACACTGGAAACCGTGATACATTTCTGTCAGGATTAGATGAAAAAAGTTCAAAAGAACAGCATTTTGTGAGATAGAAATATTTATAGAAGTCCGTACTCTCATTTTTTATCAAATTAATGCATCCTTGCTGAATAAAAGAATTTAAAAAAAAACTTAATTACACCAAACTTTTTAATGACAGTGTATATATATTAAAATAAAACAAAAAAATATATAATACATGGACGTATATATATGTAGCCTATATATATATATATTTTTTTTTTATGTGCATACCTATATTTTATTTCTTTTTATAATACAGTTTTTATATTTAAAAAAAATAGGGGTTTTAAGATTTTTCTTATTTCATCATTTCCTACACATGCCTTTTCTATGAAATCATATTAATTGAGAGAATGCATTGTTTGTACTTTTCATACTTAAATTTTCACAGTGCAGGACTATTCAAATAACTGCAAAAGATATATATATAATTTTTAAATTCATTTAAAGAATTAATTTAAATACACTTTGACTTTCCCTCTAGACTCATCCATTTTTATGATCAAATCTTGATATGATCTTGCCTAGGGCCCCACAAACCCACTGGTTGGCCCTCATGTGAGTGAAGCTTTATGAATAAAGTCTGAAAGAATCAGTTCATCATAAGGGTGAACTCGGTTGACTTGATACAACCAGCCCCAAATCAAGCGAGCCCAGAGGGGAAATATTTCCTCTTGATTTTCACCTTTGAGGAAACCGATTCACATCTGCTGAAACCAAACGAACACCCTGATCAAAAGCTTCATCTTTGCTTTCGGGGCAGATTGAGCAGGTGATAATGCTTATAGCTATTTTAATTTATTTGAACTTCCTGACTAACATGGGGAAGATGTGTGAAGCTCCAGTTTTTGAGAACTTAAGCTCAGTTTGATCAGCGTCGGTGAAATAACCAAACATTCACACATCTCCGGCACAAATGACCCAATTCAGGAGAAGCTAGAGCCGTTCAAAGAAGGGTAAACATTGTCATGACATCAGACACAGCAAATCTAGCCAGCAGCATCTGACAAACACTCCAAAGTGTGTGTTCTGTGTCGCAAGAGTGTGTGAGAGGAGGGGAGAAGGACTTGGAGAAAATAAGGGGATTGAGAGATGACTGAGGCAAGCGGGTCAAATGAATGGATGGCGAGAGGATGGGAGGGTAAAGAGAGAAGACAAACAAAGTGCAGTAACGAGTATCAAGTGTCGCACAATCGCACAAAGGAGGAGAAAGTGTGTAGGACAGCTATTAAGGTAATCCTCTGACATTAGCCTGTATTTTTGAGGACTCAGGGAGAGCATCTGCTGTGACTGAATGAGGCCCAACACAAGGTCTTCTCTTCAATATGTGTTCAAAGACGCCTTATTCACTACACTGAAATTGATCAAGGAATGCTCATGATTGGAAACGTGAATTTGAAAGATTTTTTTATAATCCAATATAAATAAGCAAAATAGCTCTTGACTTACACCACAATCAAGAGAAGAAAAATCTGCATTTCTGCTCATTTAAAAAAAAAAAACTTAAAAAAAAAAAAATCTTACCTGGAACTTTTTTTGGGCCACAAAGTAGTACATTCTCTGGATCACACGAATGGCTGCTCGATGGGAATCCCGCAACCTGTGTGTTTATGTGTTGCGATTAGTATTAAGAAAGATACTTAACATTTTACATTTACATTACATTTAGATTTTTAAAAGGAAAATCGAAATTAAACTTTATCACCTTGCAGCAGTTAATTCACATAAAAATGTTGTCATCATTGACATTGACCCTCAAAACATTTCATGACTTTCTTTTTCTTCTTTGCAACATAAAAATAATTAGGAAAATGTTGTTTTGCCTCCATACAATCAAAGTCAATATCCTTCTAAATTTCCATTAAAATATCCTCTTTTTTGCTTCTGCAAAAGGAATGATGTCATACAGGTTTGAATGACATGAGGGTGAACAAAAATTAAATTTTTGGATGAACTATTATAAGCAAATAAATATTTAATATTATTATATATTATTGTTAGTCAACCTAATCTCACAAGAAAACGTAAGTATGTTACAAGGTGGCAATTTCCTATTTAAAAAAAAAAAAAAAGTATTATTATTAGAAAAAAGTAAGCAGGTTAAGGTTATGTTAGGGTTAGAGTAACTAACACCCCTAACTCTATCCCAAAAAAGTACCAATCACGAAAACGTACGAATTAGATTGCCATGAGATTGAGTTGTTAAGGTATATAGTGAGGAAATGAGAACTAAATCTTAATATTTCATGGTCATAAATGTGGTCTCTGGCATGTTGGTTGTATGCCACCGCTAACTAACATAGCACAATCACTGACCTTTCACATTTTCAATATCATTTGCAAAACAATCCTATCAGTCTCTGCTAAGCCTTCAGGTGCAGCCCTGAGCCACTCCAGATGCTGTTTATGTATAGGACTTTTGCAAGTGGCCATTGAGCACAAGGGTCACGACCAGGACACAGTGTCTAAGAGAATATACAAGGCTCTCTCAGCTTTTCAAAGCTTTCAAAAACCACAGCACTGAGATTTGGTGGGGTCGGGGGGAAGGGTATTGACTCCCAGGAGACCCAAGGTTATAGGGGAATGGAACATTGTCTCCAAGAAAGACAAAGTATGAGAAGTACTTTCCCTTGCATGTCGGCTCCCGCGTGCCAGTCTCGATGTGATCCATGCCTGTATCATGTTAGCATGCTAAGGCTCGTGTCTGTTGCATGTCACTCTGACAAAAGACGGAGCACACTCACACAAGTTCTTTTAAAATGCATTAGCAGTAGACTGGCTGCAGGCTATCAAGCCTCATTGACTTAATGGACATGGCTGGCTGACAGTTTCTGGTTTCTCCCTGGCTGCGGGCTACAGGGAAATGAGGGATAAGGCATATGCCGTGCTCCAGGCAACTGCCAATTTACTGCTCTTTGGTGCCATACTCTAGACTTCAACCAGCATCCCTCTGGGTAATATTGCCAGTGGTTAAATAGCTCTGAACATTATCATACCCACAGCAATGCAAATGTCTGTTAAGTCAGCATTAAAAGAGGAGGAAAGGTGGTAATGGAAAACTCCAGATAACAAAAACTGAAGCTATTTTGTAGTCTTAGTATATGATCTATGTCCATGCATATAGTCAAACATTTGGACACAGCTAAACTCTTAGCTATCATTAATTTAACTAATCAAAACGAATAGGCCTATAACAAAAATGGAGGAGTTATGCTGCAACCGACAATGTTCAAACATGTTTAAATCAAAACTGCTTTTTCTTCAATCTCCGGTCCAACTTATCTATTTAAAAAAGAACAATTAAAATATCAGTTTTGTAAATAAATTAATATTATTAATAATATTAATAAATGCCACATCTGAACTAATTGTGAGTATGTAAATATTAAAATATTACATTTATAGCAACCTCAAAAAACCTTTAGACCATGAGAAACATTCACTCGGGTGTGTCCAAACTTTTGGACATCCTTTTTAAAATAATTTTTTGAAAGAAGTCTCTTCCGCCTAAAGGCTGCATTCATTTGATAAAAAATACAGAAAAAAAAGTAATTCTGAGAATTGTAACGACACTTTCAAATAACTGTTTTCTATTTTAATGCATTTTAATTGATCATTTATTCCTGTGATGGCAAAGCTAAATTTTCAGCATCATTAATACAGTCTTCAGTGTCACATGATCCTTCAGAAATGACGATACTTTGGTGCTCAAGAAACATTTCATATTTTTATCCATATTGAAAGCATTTGTGCTGCTTAATATTTGTGTGGAAACTGTGAGGAAATAACTTATTTTTCATGTCAAGTGCCGAACGACTCTTGAGCTATAAATGTTTATGGTATAATAATGATCAGTTTCACCGTCACATGCATCTCAGAGCTTAATATGCTAGGGTGGTTACATTTTGATGGAACATCACTCATTTGAAACTACAGAATCCAAACTGATCAAGTTGGAATCTGCCAGCAATCTGCACAGAGTTCAGGAATCATACCTCCCTGGCTGTTTGTCATTCCAATGGAGCAGGGAAAGACGACAGAAAGAGAGAGAGGTGGGGGACACAAGAGATAGAACATGGGAACCACCCCATCTGTCCCTGAGGCAGTGCCACTTCCTCTCTCCAGTCATGGTTACCAGCATAGCAACGCTGGTCTCATGACCTCAGCAGGGTCACCATCTGCCTCTAGTGCTGGCACAAAGCCTGGCTAATGGCGAACACTGGTGGAGACGTACGCAAAGGAAGAAAGACTCCCACTGGGACAGAGAGAGAAAGAAAGAAAGAAAGAAAAAGATGGAGAGAGACAGACAAACCGACAGATAGGGAGAGATAGAGAGAAGGAGGGAATCATATGAGGTCTTCTTTCCGCCGAAGGCACAGCAAATCTCTCTTCCATTCCCAATCTTTTTTTTTTTTGTTGAGTCTGCTAAAAAAATTCAGCCAGATGTGAAAGTAACTGCGTATCCACTGGAGGGCCACCAATGACACGAGTAGTTTGTCTAATCAGCATTGTGCATCAACGCTGCATTTTGTACCTTAATGTACTGACACAGTGATTATTACAAAACAATGCGTTAACATAAACCCACAAGAAGAATATTACAATCAACGCTTCCTGTGATAAAATTATTAAAGGTATAGTTCACAAAAAAAAAATGCTCATGCCGTTCAAAACCTGCATGACTTTCTTTCCTCTGTGGAACACAACATTTTTGTGAAGAAAATGTTTTTACTCTTTTTTTCCATCCAGACAGTAAAAGAGGTTCTAAACAACATTGGACCCCACTGACGTTCATTGCTTGGACAAAAACTGATTATTTTTTCAAAATATACAATACAAGTTTGGAATGATATGAGGTTGAGGGTAACAATTTTCATTTCTGGCTGAACTATCCCTTCAAGGAATTTTACCTACATGTTAATGTACAGACCATACATTAAATCTATTGTAACCCCAAAATCAACCCATTTTGTGACGTTTTTAATGATCAAAAGACAAGCCAAGGTCTGAGTTTGCGTGCTTTGTCCATGTAAATAGCAAGTGATGTCAAATTTGTGACAAAAGCCATCATAACCGCACCAAATAAAGATCAAAGAAGTACATCATGGGACAGGAAATAAACATGCCATTAGTAACATCAACACTTCAGGCCAAAGGGTCTAACTCCCCACCTCCAATTAACTCTAACGGGGTGTGTTCAACAACATTTGGTCTGAGGAGGTGATCTCGTCTGGAAAATGACATCAACCCTTCTGTGCATCTACTAACACTCATTAGCGGAGGCTAGATGAGAGAACACCTGATCCGAGGTCAGCGACCGCTCCAGGGCAACATGTGCAGCATCTTTTGTATTGATTAGAGCTACACTGATTTGATTCTGTGGATGGATAGCAAGAATTCAGAGGGGAAGGAGAAGCTTCAGAGAGGATATATCATTGACTAAATTAGGTCTTATATAAATCAGCATCAAATAACTGAACCTGTAAGGGTGATATGAAAATGTAGTGGCATTTTATCTGGGGTGTTCTTGTGTTTTAGGTGGGAAAAAGTGCCTGTTATTTGACCTCCCTCTAAAGGGCCTCAGCTAATCTGAGTGTAATCAAATGTAGATAAACAGGAAACATAACAATCACCGGGCTTCACTCTAATCTTATCACTAAAAAGCATCCACTCTCTCCCTCTCTCTCTCTCTCTCTCTCTCTCTCTCTCTCTCTCTCTCTCTCTCTCTCTCTCTCTCTCTCTCCAACATGGCCTCCGTGATACTGCAAAAAGACAAACTTAATCAGACAGTTGCATGTGTGACTAAAATGAGAGCATGCAAAAATTACAGAAGGATGAAAATAATCCATTGTATAATCTATTTTTTTTATTACCATTATTTGTATGTTTTCAACGTTTTAACTTCAAGCATTAAATACAAAGGGGTCAAAAACTACAATTTAATTTATTTGTATTTTTTTTTAGAGGCGTTTACCCAAAGTTTCTTACATTACATATATATATATATATATGAATATATATATATATATATATATATATATATATATATATATATATATATATATATATATATATATGTATATATGATATGAATATATGTAGTTTGGGGTCAGTATGCTTTTTTATAAATAAATTAATAATTGTATTCATCAAGGAGGCATTACATGAAATTTTCAGATCATCCCTATCTCTATATCTTAAAACAACTTGTTTATACTTTTAATTTTTAAGTTAATTTAAATTCTTTGTTCATTTGTTTATCTGTTAAAATGTCATAGTTTCTCATTTATTTATTTAACTTTGAGTAAACTTTATGTTAGTTGATGGGTCGGTGTGAGTTGGTGAGAGAATTTGTGTATGAATGAATTGTGTATGAATGAATTTGTAGGTATATCTGTAATGTTGTTAATTATTGTTTATGATTTGTCTTTTGCATTCTGTATTTCTGTTTATAGGACCCTCTTGAAAATGAGATGTTGCATCTCAAGAGGCTATCCTTTAATAAATAAACCTATATAATAACACGATTTTGTTAATAACAAAATACTTTGAACTTTCTATTCAAAGAAAATATTCCGCTATTTTCTCAAAAATATTAAGCAGAACAACCATTTTCAACATTCATAATAAGAAAGTCTCTTGAGTGCTAAATCGGCATATTATAATGATTTCTGAAGGATCATGTAATGATGCTGAAAATTCAGCTTTGATCACAAGAATTAATTATATTTTGACCAAATAAATGCTGTGTTTGTGAGGATTAGAGACTTCTTTTAAAAAACAAATACTGATTTTTAAAAAAGCAGCAATTAATTATAGTGGGACCAGCTATTTAAAGTTCAGAGACTTTAACTGCATGATATAACTTACAACTCAATTACCCGAAAGAAACGGCCTGCATACTCAAAACCTCCCCAATGTTTTGTTACATCATATGATAAATCACAAACACATGTCAATTACCACAAAGTCCCCCACTGAGGCCATGTGCACTCTTGTGACTCGTCTCAGCGAGTCAAAGGATGAAGACCTTTGTGTGGCGGTGTTGCGCCACAGGCTGCAGGATTGTGGCACTATGGCACTAAAAGGCTCATGGGGGCCCTGTGTGTCTAAGAATAGCTCTGTGCAAGAGGAGGGGAAGAGCGCTCTGATTAGCCACGATCTGAGAATCGCAAGCTTTAGAGGGCTCTGCTGCGCCGTACAGGACATTATCCCAAATATCAGCTCCGTCTTCCCCCTTGAGCTCAAATACCTAAATGACATTTTAATAAGTGGTCAGCTGAGATAAAGGCCACTGAGGCAGTAATGACTGATAATCGCTGACCAGCGGCTGGACATTGTACACTGGGGTAAAGACCCTGGGTGGAGTCTGGGCCGCTGGCCAGAAGCCATCACACACACACATGTGCACACAAAGACGTGCGTGCACAAGATGCTCATACACACACAGCAGGGGTTCCTCCGGCTTCAGCCAAGCAAAGATCTCTTTCATCCCGAGCATCAAAGCGCCAGGCAAATACGGAGAGTATTAGATGTCCTTATGAGGAGTGACACACAGGGATGTAGCATTCACTCTGACATTGAGTCCTCTCCGCTGCTATACGCCATGACTAAATGGCTTATGTCCCAAACTTGTGGCCTCATATGATCCTAAACATTACAGCAGCAAAGAAACTGACAGCGTTCATTTCAGCGCAAGTCCTTATACATCACCAGGGGCCTCAGTGCCTTTTGTCATATCATGTTGCCAGCTAACAAAGTCACTAACTTAGCCGGGTCCTCTGAAAGAAACCCGATATGGCACATTGATATTAATTTCACCAAGTGAAACGGAAATATTGGTGCTCGTAGACAACAAATGTATTATTTGTGATTTTGTTGTTGTTGAAAATGCTGCTTTAAGCGGTAGATAAATCTGCCATTTTGAAGGGACTGTTAAAAATTGTGTCATCATTTACTTATCCTTTTGTCGTTCCAAAACTTTATGTCTTTCTGTCTTCTGTGGAACATTATAGTAGATATTTTAAAGAAGGTTTCAACTGTTTTTGCTCATACAATCAAAATCAGTTGGCTTCATAACAACACTTGACCCCATTGAATTGCATTATACTGCATGTAAATAAAAAAATATTTGTGTGTGTGTGTGTAAACAAAATAAAGTACACTCTTAAAAGTAAAGGTATTGGTATCTATGGTTCCCTGAAGAGCGTTTGACATCCATTGAACCTTGCACAAAATGTGGAAAAGGGTTTTTCAGATTCTCAAAATGTACTTCACAGATGAAAAATTAAGGTTCTTTGGGGATTGGGGAACCAAAAATTTTTTTTTTTCACTGTTTTTCACTGGCATCACTGTGAAAACCTCAAAGTCAAACAGGTTTGGAACGACATGAGAGTGAGTGAATTATTATTATTATCATAAATGTTTTGGGGTGGTGAACTATGTTAGTCAGATTTGTTTTTTTTTAAAGCACTGTTGCTGGCATCCGCTGCTCACAGGAATTTGTCTGAATAGTTGTCAAGTTCACCGTGTGCAGTGTTCTGTTACAAACTTCTACAGAGAGTCTTGCTGGGCTCTTGGTCTGACAGCAAATGAGAGAATCATCTGGGATGTGTTCTTTCTTGCTGAGCAACTCTCCCTCTCTCTCTGTCTGTCTTTCACTGCTTGGCTGACTCTCGCTCCATGTCCCTCGTTAGCTCTAACACACTGTAACGAAACACAATTACTGTTAAGGGGGGAAGAAAAGGGGCCGTGACGGGCAAGATAAAGAAACTTGTGCTGGCAAGCCGCGCTGAAGAGGCATTAGTGAGCCAATGTTTCTGTCCCATTCAGCACGCCTTACACTCTGCCACACACTCCAAATCACACACATTTACTCACTTCTAACAGGCGAACGTGAGACTATGCGTTTCGGACTGGAGAAATATTTCCATATAAATATATCAATATATATGACAAGCTGAATCAAAAATACCTTTTGAGTAAAAGTGACACTCAAAAATAAATAGTAGAGCAGTATGTTTAGCTCTTAGAAAAATGTGTATATAAGGCATACATACATACAATTTCTGTGAAATTGCCAGCATGGAGATTATTGCTCTGGAAGACAAGAGTGTTTCTAACAAAAGTCACTTTTGCGTTCTTTAGCCCAGAAGCCCATTACGACTAGGGCCGCTTGTCAATCAGGCTATTGTCGGCGTGCGTAGAGCTGCAGACAATGGCTCTTTGTCTCTGCACCAGTGTAGACGGCCTGGCTTGGCCTCCGCCACTAGAAGTCCTTCTCTGTTTACTGAGAATAAATCAATCTTTTCAGCCCGGGTCTCCTTTGGTAAACCTCACACCACAGCCCTACAAGACTGCAACAGCAGATACGTGCGAGTACAAATGGGCACTTTCAGACGCACCTGCGTTTGCTTTGATTTCATCTTTATACCTGTGTCGCTCTGGACGGGGGTTTATTTTCTTTGATCCAGGCAGCTGCCGAAGACGCCTTTGTATTTGATATGAAATAACAACTGTGACTCTTTCTACCAAATGGCTTGATTCAAGACACTTCAAGAGGTTTGAAATGACAACGTCTCACTGTGGCAGAAACAGTCCTGTTCTTCATCAAGGTTTAATAGATAAAAGTGTGTAGTGTCCATATTGTGTGTGTGTGTGTGTGTGTGTGTGTGTGTGTGTGTGTGTGTGTGTGTGTGTGTGTGTGTGTGTGTTAGGAGCGCAGCGGTCAGAGATATGTTTCTGTGGCATTGTTCTTCCCCCACCCCCAATGCAGCCGAACTGTTTCAGCTGCAGGCACGAGGAGGCTTTTGTGCCTCTCCTACCTCTTGAGTTAACAGCCTGGGTCAAAGGTCAGAGCAGGACAAACGTCCTAAGGGAGAGGAGAGGAGATGAGATGAGAAGGAGTAAGAGGAGAAGAGATGAGCCGAGAGGAGAGGAGAAGAGATGCAAGGCGGCGTTATGGTTCTGGACTTTTTGAGTCCCCACCCTGCTCTGCTGGACATAAACAAATAAACATGCACTCACACCCACACTGAGCAGGACAAGAAAGAGAGAGAGGGAGGGAGAGAGAGAGAGAGAGAGAGAGAGAGAAAAGCCAGCTGTTGCCATTGCATCTCAGTGTGAGGCGAATGAAAGCTCATTAAACTTCAAAGATCAAATGAAAGCTTGTAGTGACAAGGCTCCTTTGTAGAGGAGATGCAATATGTCTCCTAAGAATGAGGATTTAGAGAGGAATCATACTTAAGACTCGAAAAATATTAGATCTAGCTAATTAAAATGTAAAATCTCTTTTAAGTTGCTTTGGAGGAAAACACCTACATTTTTCCAGATGATTACATTAATTGAGATTTGAGTGTGCACTGAGATTCTCAGTTGCACACTCAGTGTACAAGCAACTTGGTAATTGTATCAATTCTGAGATTAATATTATCACTTCAACCCTATCAAAGTCAATATGAAAACGCAAGAATAGTGCAAGTGAGAAGAAAACTAAACCTAGTCTAAGATATCTCCCAGATTGTGTTTAAAAATATACTTTTGATCCCACTTTATATGTGTCTTTAACTACTGTGTAGTAACATTTGAATTAATCATTTGATACACTGCGCTTGTTGTGTACATACATGTTTTACATTGCACTTATATTTAAAAAATACCTGCATGAAATTGCAGCTGTAATTAATTTCTGTATGACACTGTTGAGCCTACACAGTAACCCACCCTTAAGCCTAACCATACCACCAAATTTGACCCTAATCTTAACCGTATCCCACCTCAATAGCAGCAAGTGTTTTGAAATACAATATGAACACAATAAGTACATTGTACAATTGAGGAATTCAGATGCAAAAGCCTCTAAGTGCCATCTGAAATTTTATTCTAAAATTAGCATTTTTATCAAGCTCGTATATTTAAGTTTAGTAATTTCACTTTAATGACAATTAATAGGTAATTTCCATTGCCATTAAAGTGAAATAACTGAACATAAACATACAAGCTTGATAAAAACTATCATTCTAGAAGAAAATTTCAGATGGCACTTAGAGGCACTTGGATCTGAAGTCTTCAATTACTCTTTTTAATGCAAGTAGCCTACATAGTGGAACACACCTAATGCAAAGTGTGACCAGACTTTTCTGCATTTGTCTTTCTACATCACCTGTATAATACACATTAAAACGGCATTAGTATGATTTTGCCAGTGTAAGCCAAGAGAAACATATGCTTTAATCTGACAGGAGAAGGGTTTGGTCTACAAAAACACCTCCACTGCCCTCTTGTGGTTTCTCAAAATATATAAAAGTTTGTAAAAAAAAAAAAAAAAAAAAAACTGAATGCTTTTGAATTCCACATAATAATTTAGAGTATAATAGAGGCCTAAGGTTAGATGCTGTAGAGTGGTGGATCCCATCCCATCACAAATGGAAATGGACACTAATCTAATGGACTGTAAACCCCCAACAGAGACATGGTTCATTAGATTATTCAGAGACGGGATCGCTCCATTGCCTGCGTAAGTAAATGGTTTGCAGTACACACAGGCTCTGCGCTGTTCCACATGCTGACCAGCTAATGGGGCAAAGAGATTCTGATAATGACCCTCTCTCAGGCAAAACACAGCCTGCAACATAACCACTCTTCATGGGAATGCTGTGGGGCTCAGAAATATACACTGTGCACTTCTTCTAGCCATGTTTTCACTTGAGGTGGGTGGGCTCAGAGAGCTGAGATCTGTTCCAGCAGAGATGGCGCATATGTGTTAAAAGTGTTTTAAAGATTTGAAGTGTGAATCCAGTGACTGCAAAGATTAGCAGGATGATTGGACCCCGTTTGTATTTACCAAATTGTGAGTGTGAACTGCAGGAGTGTGCTAACTCTGACAGGTTAGCATCAAGCTAACACTTTTTTAATTGCCCATCCATTCAATATCGCATGGCATATGGAGGAGTTCTGAAAGGTTATAAGTAGTGGAAACTTACTGAAACTTAAATAATTGACTGTCTGCTGTCTACGGTCGGCAGGTAGACTCGGTTTAAATTGCGTGCGCTAAAAATGGTACGTTCTTACTCACTGAGACACATGAGTGACTGCAACGAGCGAAACCTCTCGCTCCGGCTCAGTCTCCATATCATCTGCGATGCTGCTGCACCTCTGGAGTGTGGGGCGAGAAGACACCTCGAAAATCCCAGGCTTTTTCCCTAAAGACAGAAAACACACACATCATTTCAGAATGAGAGAGTCCTGTCTTTCCAATGGAAAACGAGTTACATTTAATTCTAATTTCAACTTGTTATGTTACCCCACCTGGAGGTGTAGAAAACTGGAAAGAGGACAGAGAGTTCCAGGATGGCACCCGTTCTGTGAGGAGAGAGATCAAGCTTGATGCTTTCACACAGCATATTTCAAATAGAACCATGCGTGTACATTTTATTTCATGCTTAGAAATTATGCTGTGATAGAAATTAATATTTAAAGAAACAAAATGCTATTTGGTTAATTCAGAGTCAATATTAGACATTTGTCTGTAAAAAAGAGGGAACAATTAAAACAGGCAGGTATAGGGAATAGTAGATAGCAAGTGAGTACAGACAAGACAGACACTAACTGAAGCTCACCACATCTTCTGAGTGTGTTTGTCCCTTCTTTGAGAATGGAGAGGTGAAATAAAAGATATCAGAGGAGAGATGTGAAAGGTGAAAAAACAAAAAAAGAGGTCAACAGTATCTTAGTTTATGGTTGGTAATACCTGAATGTTGAATACTGCTCACTGAATCTTGTCCTCCGTCCCTTCCATCATCTAAGGAATCATAGGTTATAGATGGTACGGTGGGAGAACTCAGCCCATCATCCCTGTCATTACTCTTAATTTTCTTCCTCATCTTCATCTGTCCGAAATAAAAATCGACAAAAACTTGACCTCTTTTCTGGTACAAAAGTTTAAAACCACATTAAAATCTTCTTTTTTTTTCTCTTTTTTTTCATATAAAATAAAAGTTATGATTTTTACATTCGTGCTTGCAAATTGTGCAAGCATTTTTAAGTTGGTAGGCCTACCTTTAATTTAGGGCTAGACCATGCGTTGTTGAGGTTCTTCTTCACAAATAACTTGTAGGTGGCAGAGTCAGGGTTCTCTAAGGCAAAACACCTCCATGATGCCTTTATCATGAGAATAAAAGAAACAGGTTAACTCTGGAAGGTCTGACTATCCTCATGACTGACAACTAATAAGCAATATTACATTTATAAGCAACAGCAAGGCACACCTGTATCAGACATGCAGCTGCAGGAATTTGCCTGTTGAAGTGTTTTTGCCTCTGTTTCTGCTGTACCTTCAGAGCAAACCCGGAGCCTAGGATTCCCTGTGGGGAAATACTATCATTCTTCTCATACACTTGCCTGCTGTGCGAGGAACAATTGCTATGGCTATTAAATCTCTGTAACTTACAGCAGGGAGGGCAAAGAAGGAGATAGCAAAGACAGAGAAACATGATGCAATGGTCTTCCCTATCCAGGTCTGAGGGACCTTGTCTCCGTAGCCAATAGTGGTTACTGTCACCTGAGCAGATGTACAGAAAAGACATTGACATGCAACACCCATTACTCAACTTGATCCAGTTCATTGATGTATGCCTTCAATTCTCCATTGTGTCAGTGAAAGGTATGGGTGGGGATCTACCTACCACACCCCACCACAGAGCGTCAGCGTAGCTGCTAAACTCTGTGAAACCTCTATCATCCACGGCATCCTTCTCTGCCAGATACACGAAGTAAGAAGAGAAGATGAGCCCAAGGAATCCGATATATAGAGTTGTGATCAGTTCCTAGAAAGAGAAAACACTCACTAAAACTTTCACTTTTATTACCATCTTAAAAATAAAGATTCTTCAATTGTGTTTTTGCAGCTCTAGTGCTGGGAACTGATTCAGTTAGATTCATTTGGGCTTATTTTAGTTATTTTGCATACACATTCACATCTCATTATGAAGTGCTATCTCTGCTAATGCTGAAGTGTGGTCATTCTGAAATATTTATTAAAATAATAATGGCTCAAAAGAGCCATTTATTTTCAGAATCGTGCTTCACTTGTATGCTTTTGATTCGCTAAAAATGGCTTTAACTCAACAGAAAGACGTTTCTTGCCGTTATTTAGCATTATCAGCATTTTCAAATCAATATGGTGACCGTTCAAATGAAGATGAATCTGTTAAGATGCATTTATTTTTAAGAGTGTGAAATTTCAACGATTCCTACACTATTTTAAACTATTAAAAAAACACTTTTTGCGACGAGGTAACTGTAAATGTATTATCTTTTTTCTCCTGACTGCCATGCATGTCCTTATAATTTTTCTTCGTTGAAACATCATTGACGAGTTTTTTTCTTCTTTTTTTCTTCTGTTGGAGCAAATGGAAATGCAAAAATAATATTTGCTTTGGTCTCCCGAGTACCTCTATATAAATTTCATGCAGTCATTTTTACTTCCGCAGTACGAAACGTTAAATATGAAAAGGCATATGCGTCACCTGTCGATGTAGGAAGACCACTGATCCAAGCAGCCGCCAGGTTCCTCCCTGTCGATCCACATGCAGCATTCGCAAGATTTGAAGGAAGCGGACTCCTCTGTAAAAAACATCATGTCATGACTTCAATACAGGAGAGTTACAGTACATCTAAGCCTGCTTAATCCCGTACCACAAGGGACAAAGATACTTCAGTGACATATATTAAAACCTTAACCTTACCTTACAGCAGAGGTGGCAAAAACCTGACCATTAGAGCCAACTACCAATACAATAATGGAGGCCACCACCACAATCAGGTCTAGAACGAGAAAAACATGCAAACATGTCAATATAGCAACAACAGAATCAAGCTTAAAACAACCCTGCTTTTATGAGTGCACTAGAAAATACAATGTAGGGCATTTTGAAAATTAATTCACACACTCACCAATAACAGAGATAGGCTTTCGGGCAAAGCGAAGCCTGCCCATAATTCCCACATATTTACTCCGGCATCCTGCTGACCACAGACGTACCACGTACTCCACACCAAAGAACACTACCAGCACAAATTCCTGCAGAATGAAAGCGACAGACACACTGTGCTTACACAAAAGAGCACTAAAAGCATATCATATCATAGTGATATTATGTGCTCATGACAATGAGAAATGATTTAGCTGAAACATAATGTGAGATTTACTAGAACATTACAACGCAAGTATAAAGAGCTAATTGATTCAACTGAGACATAATGTAAAATTCTGTGACAACTCTGTAAGTATAGAGAAGTCATTTATTTGAGCAATGAGATGTCTGCTTTGAGAATGGGTTTAACAATAAAGCTTTATAGTGAGGAAAATGAGAATGGCTGTCATTGTGGAGCTCCTCGGCTAGATATTCCTCATGAGCAATATATTGCCTTTTAAAATATTTATGAGGTATGTCTGGAACAAAATCCTCCACTGTTCTCTGTGCACCTATTGCAACTTGATGCTGCAATCCCATGACCGAGATATATAATGACAGCTCTATGGACAAAGAATCCATTGAATTCACCATATTTGTAGTTTGCATGAGACAAAAGATTATAAATTATTTGGTCATGCATCATTTGGAATGTAGTTTGCAATGCATAAAGCACAATAATAATATACATGGGATGCATGTAACAGATGCATATTAAGAATTCACAGCCCTGACACAGGGTTGTGTGAAAACACACACGGGTGGTTCATGGTCATGGCCAACAACAGCAGTTGCCCTTGTCTCCTTCTTAAAGAAGAGAAAACAAAAGAAGGCTGAGAGTCCGCTGAGCGCAGGCCCTTTGAGAGCTGCGAGGAACCAGACATGTATGAGTTATGAGGCTGGCCGTGAAGCCCTCTGTCACATAAGCAGTCTGGAGAGCTGGATCCAGGTCTGAGAAGAGGCTAAGAAGGAGCTTGGTCAGCTGCCTGGGGACGGATCCTGGCACAGAGCCGGCCAGTTCGCTTGCCTAGCCTGTCTAAAGCGCCTCCTAAATGAAATGAAATTACAGGCACTGCCCTGTCCTGTGGGAACAGACAAAACATGAGAGGTGGAAAAAGTGAGTCGAAACAGCAGAGGTCACAGCACAGGAAAGAGGCTGCAAGCAACTAGACTCAAAGTAGGCCAACTCACTGTCTACAATGTCAAATGCAATTTAAAAAAAAAAAGTGGAATATTTTAGGAACAATAATCAGCTATAAAACATGGCCTGTTTTCTTTGTTCATGCTTTTCTGTTGCCATGGTTTTTGCCCGCATGTGTCTCACCTGTGTCTTGTTAATGATCTTGTTCAGTCCTATAGTTTTCCCTGTGTATATATAGCTCTGTTTTTGTTTTAGGGTACGTTTACACGACAACGATATGCTTAAAACTCAGACGTTTTTCCTTTGAGTTTTCCGCGTACAGACATTGTCAAAACGACTAAAACGCTGTATTCTGCTGCCAAGCCATTAGATGGAGATGAAACACTATAGATTGAACACGCATGTGCATGACATCATTGTTTTCAGAGATCCACGTTTTTTCTTTTGTTTACACGGAGACCGTTTTCAAAAACTTGCACTTTGAAAACCCGTTTTCAAAAGTTTGCCTTTTCAGGCACCCAAAACGACGTTGTTGTGTAAATGAATGGCCAAAACACATAAAAAGTTTTACGTTTGATTTGAAAAGCGGTGATGCGTAAACACAGTCCCGTAGTCTTTGTCAGATTTCATCTATGTTAAAGTGGTTGTTTCCTGTGTTTTGTTTCATGTATTCTTGGAGATGTGTTTGTTTTGATTAAAGAACAGCATGCGATTAGATCCTGCCTTTATTTTTCGTTTTTATTTCAATCCATTGCTGACACTATGTACTTAACAATTTAATACAATATACTAATATAACATCAAATGGTTAATAATTTGATGCAATATACCCCTAATCTTAACCCTACCCTTATACTTTTTAGAATGTTTTTAAAATAGTAAAAATAAAATGTTTTTCTAACACTAACTATATGTCAGATTAGCAAGGCCTATTTTGTTGTCTCCATGCTCCGGGTTTCTCTGTGCTATCTAATTAAATCTAGGCTTGTGATCACACTGACCAGCTGGCATATGAAAGGTCTGGGTGGACGGCCAGTGGGCGACAGAGGCCATGGGATCAGTTTTGGGGAGGGGTGGTATAGGGTGAGAGGAAACAGGACCCCAGATGCAAGGGCCTCTCTCAGTTACCATGGCAATCAGATATCCCATCCAGAACGCAGCTGGAATGCGGTCGCTATGGGTGAGCAGAGGAAGGGTTCACTGTAATAACAGCAAGGGCCAGTTGACCCTTGTCCTCAATCTTATAAGATTACATTAAATATTAAAAATGGACTTACTATGAAGCACGTGATTTGGCATTGAGTGACTTTTTCTGCTCCAGCCTTTTGTGCTTGAGCCAAAGCAAACACTTGAAGTCTGATAATAAATAATAGCATTAACAAACCCCTCTTCAAAAGAAAGACACAAAGCAAATATATTATTGGTGTGACAGTGCGAATTTGAAAGGAACTAATGTGTTCTTAAAAGGATAGTTCACCCAAAAATTTAAATTCTGTCATCATGTTGTTCCAAACCTGTATGAATTTCTTTCTTCTGCAGAACACAAAAGATAATATTCTAAAGAATGTGGATTCCCCCCCACACACACACACACACGCACAATTAAAAAAATTGTGTCAAAACTCAGTCATCCCTGCAAATTAAGACCATTTTGCTAATGTTCCAATTAAGAACGTTATGAAAATGTTATTTTTGAAAGTCCTTTTTTTTTTTTTTGTTATTTAAATGTTAAGAAAACGTAATAAACATATTTTGCCAACATTATGGGTGAAACGTTTCTTTTGCATGTTCTGAAACATTAAAAAAATAACTTTACATGACCGTCCAAATAAAATGTTTCATGAACGATGATATAAATAATTTGTGCTAACATTTTGGGAACATTATTAAAGACCAGGGGCCAGATTCACACAAATCTTCTTAAGAAAGAATTTAAAGGGCTATTTCACCCCAAAATGTAAATTCTTTCATTAATTACTCACCCTGGTGTCGTTCCAAGCTGTAAGACTTTTGTTAATCCTCGAAACACAAATGTCATTACTTACTCACCCGCATGTTGTTCCAAACCTAAAAATACTATGGAAGTCAACGTCTGGTTACCACCATTCTTTGAAATATCTTCTTTTGTGTTTAAAAGAAGAAAGAAACTTGTATAGGTTTGGAACGATATGGGGGTGAGTAAATGTTGACAGAATTTTCATCTTTGAGTGAACTATTTAACTCTTCTGACTGAAACGTTACACATTAAAGCATTGTTTGAAAAGCAGTTGTATCTGTTATCTCAGGCCTTTACATCCTGTCACACACAACAGAAAGGCATTAGCTACTGTGTTGGGGGAAGGTAACTGACTAGATGCAGTGTCTTATCAGTGCAAATGAGATAAAGGTGATTTGTCCAAACACTCCGAGCACCACAGGGTTAGAAATGAACATTTAAAACTTTGTGGGTTCCCCTCATTACAGTGAATATCCCTTTAACGCAAATAATCACAAAAATGCACTGGATACTGTTTAGTTTCTATTAGCTGCACGAATCACAAAAAGCCTTAAAGCTCTTTTGACCCAGGGTTAAAACATTACCGCAAATTGTTAAAATACAGCAATAAATGCTCATTACACATTCATGGTGCTTTCAAATAGAAAACATTGAATCATTATAGAGGCTTTTGTTCGTTTTCAGTTTTATTAGCCATTCATGGTGGGCCTTGGTTAACACTGACAAAGAGAGAGACATCTGTGTTCTGTCTAATTAGGGGAGGGTTATATCTGTAACGGATAATTGCCTGGAGAAGGAGTTAGCACCCCGTGGCAGGACTACTGTCCTCGCAACACCTAGAGACTGAGCTTGAGGATGTGTTAGCACACTTAGCATATGGAGGAAGTTTGGTGACAGCTATGACACTTTTTGGGGGACCGGGAAGCATGTGAGCTCCCAATCCTCGGGTGAGAGATTTCTCAGTGCGTGTGGTGTCGGGTCAGTCTAGTGTCCTGTGTGACTTCCAGCACCCGTGTGTGGCGCAACGTCCTGTGTGACTTCTGTCGCCTACCACTGTTGCGCAGGTAATGATCAACCTCTGAGGCTTCACCCCAGAAGTGTGACACGCACAATAGTCTTTTTTCCTCACAGAATAGGCTCAGTTAATAAGTGTCAGCAGCATGTGTGTGGCTGTAAGTGGTGCTAATGTGCAGTAGCTCTCCAGTGCTTACAGTGAAACAATGTCATGCTAATATAGATTAACAGGGACTATCAAGACTATTAGTGGCTGACACTGGAAAAAGTGTTGAACAATTGATCTAAGTTAATGATTAATTTGCACTTAGTAAGATTTGCCTGATAAGCTTTAGCTTAATTTACATAAGCACTTACTCAGAGTTAAAAAAATAAGAGTATTTGGGGATCTTAACCATGATATCCTACCTCTGCTATACCAGTAGAAAGGGGGTAAATTATGCGTTGTATCGATTGATTTGTTCAAAAATACATTAAGAATTAAATGTGTAAATTTATTTAAATTGCTGAATTCAAATTTATTTTTATATTAATTTTGGGGCTTGAACTGTTCTGATGTCATAACAATGAAAATAAAGCCAATAATTGAAAAGAAAACATTATTTAGTAGTTCTTTGGTATAATCTTTTATTATTTTTTCCCCCAACAAAATGCTCCACTGCCAATTAATATACAAAACCTCTTTGTCCGCTAAATCAAAGTCATGTGTCAACCAACAGAAAATTATATCAAAGAGAATCAAAATCAAAATCAATCAATCGGTTAAAATATCAGATAATTTGACTTTTTTATGTTGTGGGTTCACAAAAAATATTTTTTTTACAATGAAAAAATATATTTAAAAGAAAAAATAATAATTAGAAAACACGTTAGAACACCGTTCCGTCTTTTATGAATAATTACACAGGAACAAACGAGGAACGCAATATTAGCATTCTAATTGTAACAATTAAACTATGATTAACAAATCCATAATACTGCTCAGCTAAATGCAGTAGTTTACTATTAACTAATCAATAATAACTACTATCAATGTACTATGTACAGGCTCATAATTAATGTGAATAATGCATAATGTATAATTAATTCTAAAGTGAAGATCATGGTAACCCATTAATAATGAAAGGAATTACTAATTATTTGTATCGGTATACTAAAGTGAAAAGCCTGATCACTCCCTAAGACTGAAGTCATTGTAAGCATTTGAGGTTTTTGTAACGTTTTGGATAGTAACTGCTTCTAAAGTTTTTACTTCAGAATTAATTATACATTCTGCATTATTCACCTTAAAGGGCACCTATTATGGAATTTTGAAATGTACCTTTCATGTAGTGTGTAACATAGATCTAAGTGAACAAAAACATCCTGCAAAGTTTGAAATATGAAAGTGCACCGTATATAAAGTTATTGTCTTTCAAAAGTAAGAGTCGACTCTGAGTCATTTTTATGAATCGTTAGAAGACCGAAGCTTTTTCTCTGACTAGATGACGTCAACTTGTCAACTTATTTGAATACGATACGCCCACTTATTGCGCTCCAAGGCCAGGGAAAAATATCATGGCGACCAGACGCTGTGTTCTGAAGTGCGACTCAAAAGCCAACTTTTTTCATCTGCCCAAGGAGAAGCATTTGAAGACTAAGTGGATACAATTCATATATACAACTATACCACAGAAGTATAGTCCGAGCCTTGTGCTTTGTTCGCGCCATTTTGAAGACGATTGCTTTTTAAATGCACTCAAACTTGGATTCGCGAGCCGGCTGATATTGAAGGAAGGTTCATTTCTAAGTGTATTTGCATCAGCTTCCTCCTCCGTATCACAACCTGTAAGTGTTATTAATAATTGTTGCTTTTATGTTTTATGTAGCATGCTTAATAATTATTTTGTTTGTTGTGTAAGCACTGTTTAGCTTCTAGGTCTTCACTTCAATGACAATTGTATTGAGATATGTGAAGTGTTTGTCGTTGTTTTCGGAGTTGTCTTAAAGAATAGAATAATTGTCACATTGTTAATGTGTTTTCTGTTGGTTCCATGGACTTTTAGGTTGTTTTTCTCATTCAGTGTTTTTCTTCATCTCTGTCGTCATTTTCATTAGTTCATTTTCATCACCTGTCTAGTTAATCAGTTAATCACCCTTCATCATCATCACCTGTCGTCACTCGTTGTCATCTGTGTATTTAAGTTCCTGTCTTTCACCCTTCAGTTGTCGGTCAATGCTTATGCTTATGTTTGTGTTTGCATATGTTATTGTGTATGGAGAGTGTTACCCTTGCCTGTACCAGTTTTGTTTAAGTTTTATTATAGTAAAAGTTTGAATTGGAACTTTGGGCCTCAGCCTGTCTTCATCCGCACCATACCCTTGACAATAATACCTCGTAATAACGTAACGTTTTTTTTTTTTTTGTAAAAACGTTATGTTTATGCATCGGGCTAATGCAAACAAAGACTGATTGTGCTTTTACAATATGAACTCTGGGCTATGCTCGCTAACGTAACATTAAATTCATTATCTTATTTTTAGTTTTTTACTACAAACTACAAAGCAGTGGATTAATCATTATTATAACACGATTTAATTGATAAAAGCATCATTGTACTCCGTGTTAAACAGTAAGTATTATCTCTGTAAACACTGCTGGGTCATCTGACCAATCGCAGATTAGCGTCGCGCAAAGAAGGGGTTTGGAAAAACGAGTCGTTGAACGAATCATTTGGGAGTCAGTGAGCAAATCAGGTAAAAATAAATGCATATTATACGACAACAAAAGTGTTTTTTGTCATTGCATGCATGTAAAACTGTTGTTAGGGACTCCCAAAACAACATTAGGAACATTTTAAATGTCATAATAGGTGCCCTTTAATTATGAATCTGTATTCTTAGTAGTCCTCTGGGAGCCGAGGTATGAAAAAAAGTAGTTATTGATTAGCTAATAGTGAACTACCACATTCAACTGAGCGCTACTTACTAACTATTTATCAGTGTTTCTTGTATAGTAGTTACTAGAATGTTAATATTGCATTACTCATTTGTCCCTGCAGTTATTAATTAATGATGGAACAGTATAATAAAGTGTTACCAATAATTATGTGGTAACACCCTATGAAATTCACCACATGAATATAAAGACTATATCACAAAGAACTTGGCACGTGTGTTTTTTTATCATGGACACTCTTACATGTTTGTGACCTAAACATCTTATGTGCTGTAAAGAATCATACATTTTGATCATGGTTTAGCGAGCAGTTTGACTGTCTTGAAAAGCTGTAGAAAGGGGCAAGTCTGCTTTTGTCTGCCTCAACAGCTGTGAGACGCAATGCAGAGGGCCGTGCCTCATTAAAATAGGGTGTGAACGAGGGGGGTAGGGATGACATGGTGATTGGGTCTAAAGGAAGATTTCATCCCTTAAAACAAGTGTTCTACTTCCTGTGAGAATACATCCTCCTCCCTCAAGAGACTAGTATCTACCCATGCTAAAAGTATGCTATTTGATTTTGGATGATTGTTTTTTAACACCGAACAGACAACACCTGTTGTAAGCTTGGTTCAGCTCAGGGCTGCAGTAGCCGGATAGCTAATCCGAAAGGGCCTTTTCTGCATCAAACCCTAGACTCCGCAGAATTAACTTGTGATGCGAGGCATCAGCTAATGAACACGAAGCATAGATTTAATCCCATTAGCCGGTGGTCGGATTGACCTCTGACATGCAGTCACTGGGTTATAATCTCTATCCCTCCCTTTCTCCTTTTTCTGCCGTCCTCAGACAATTGATTTTCTTTTGTCTCTGTTCCTCGACCTGTAAACAGGCAGCCTAAGCTTGCAAACAGGCATATTGCATGGGGGAACATTGGCTAATATGCACATATGGCATTGAGGCTCTGGACCTTCGACACAAATGCTTGCTATTGTTTTTGAGGATGGTATTGATTATGTTCATATTTAACATAGCCTCTGTCAGGAGAAAATGCTTCGGCGAGCACATTAATTACTCGACAGACTGTGATCTGAATATTGATCAAAACAAAGCCTGAGATGCGCTAACAAGGCCTGAAGCAATTAATGCTTAGCAGGAACACTGCTATGGATTATTGAACAAAGTAAACAGAATGATTTAAGAATGCCAGCTCAAGCTGCCATTCTAGACAACAGAACACCTTCATCTTCTGTGAATTGAGCTGACTGTGTGATGTAGACTTTGCAGTGTCTGTTTGCTGAGAGGGTTATCAGGCCTTGAATTCATTAAGGCAGGGTTAGTACTTAAAGCAAGGAGTGTAAGGAGGGCTGCCCAAGAAAATCTCACTGACTTTTGCGCATTTAAATCTGCTATGTACGCATTTCACCTCCCTTTTCTCCTTGGATCGACCAGCTTTGCATGGAGACCTGGAATAGGCCACACGGATAGTTTACTGTGCTTTTTGGAGCTTGACAATCTTGACAATCTTCTCATCCCTCATTCTTGTGTTCCACAGATAAAAATGTGAGTAAATGATGACAGTTTAAATTGTTGGGAGAGTTCTTCCTTTATATATACTGTACATATATGAAGACATCTGAAATTTTAATTTCAAGCTTGTATATTTAGGTTCAGCAATTTCACTTTAATGACATTTAATAGGTAATTTTCATTGCCATTAAAGTGAAATAACTGAACATAAACATACAAGCTTGATAAAAATGATCATTCTAGAACAAAAATTCAGATGGCACTTAGATGCTTTTGCATCTGAAGTCTTCATATAAATATATATATATATATAATGAAGACTTCAGATGCAAAAGCCTCTAAGTCTGTCTAACGTTTTTCTTTAATATTAACATTTTTATCAGGCTCCTATGTATAAGTTTCTACCTAAGTGCCGACATTTCTGAATGGGCTGAGGCTGGGATTTATTGAGTTTAAAGTGAAAGTATTTGATGAACGTATACTATGTGCGGAAAGCATTCCCTCAATATTATTATCTTATTTTTGACATAGGTGGCTTTTAGAGGCTTTTTCATCGGAGGTCTTCATATATATGCATGTATATATTTGTATGTATATATATTTTCATATATATGTATGTGAGATTTTCTTTTTGACATAGGTGGCTTTTAGAGGCTTTTTCATCGGAGGTCTTCATATAAAGGCATTAACCACTGCTAAAATGATTGGCTCCATTGTATTAAATTTGTTTTTCTCCATCTCTGAACCACGTTGAAAAAAGAACCTGCTAAATAAATAAACAAACATAAATAATGTGAGTGTTTATTTTTTTCTACATTAGATGATGGGGGCAAAAAATGTAAAGCCACTGGAACATGCAAAATGATGAACTGCTGCCCTCTGCTGGATAAAACCAAGGGCAGAGAACACAACGCAGAACACGCTAAACAATGAGCTACACCAAAAGGCTATGTTCATTTTTAACATAAAATCTATATCATCTTCAAAAACAATAGCTATTGTTTGTGTCAAAGGCCCAGAGCCTCAATGACATATGTCCAGTCAAAGTTGGCAATATGTCCCCATGCAATATGCCTGTTTGCTAGTTATGCTGCCTGTTTACAGGTCAGAAAACAGACATTTGAATCAATTGCCCAAGGCCACCAGGTATTATAAACCTTAAAAAGCAGCACTGTCATTTAGTTTCATATATATATATATATATATATAAAAAAAAAAAACTATTTAACACACTGTAAGTCTAAAGCAGTGAGACTCACCACCCAGAATAGTGTTGCATTAGCCAGTGTTTGATAGTCATCAATGGTGGACAGCACACTGAGGATCAGGCAAGAGAGCACAATGAGGAATCTGCAGGGGGAAAGGAAGAAATGTCAATATGCCATTTTAACATTTAAAAACTAAAATGTGTGTGTGTGTGTTCTTGTTTATGTGATTTATGAGGACACAAATTTGGTTAATGACATGTGTATTACACTGGTATTACAACTTAAACGTGGTTTATGAGGACATTTCATGAGTCCTCATAATTCAAATAGCTTAAAAAACATAAAAAACAATGTTTTATTAAAAATATAAAAATGCAGAATGTTTCCTGTGATGGATAGGTTTAGGGATAGGGGCAGTGTAAGGGGATAGAATATACAGTTTGTACAGTATAAAACCATTACGCCTATGGAATGTCCTCACAAGTATAGCAAAACAAACTGTTGTGGTGCCCCCACAAAGATGTCAATATCCAAAATCTTTGTCCTCGTGGGAACATTGTTGGTCCCCATGAGGAAATCAGCTTATAAATCATACTGATGATAGTGAGATTTTTTTTTTGAGAGAGAGAAAGAGAGATTAAATAGATATTTTCTTCATCCCTCTTTAGTTTAGGGTGCAATTCACAACTAAATTATTAACTACAACTTTTGCCTAAATAAACGTCTAATTACTGCTTATTGATAGTTAAATTTAGGTATAGGGTATAGATTAAGGGTTGTAGATTATGGTCATGCAGAATAAGGCTTTCATATGTGCTCTATAAGTACTAATAAACAGAAAATATCCTAGTAATTTGCATGATAATAAGCAACTCAGTTTATGAAATGTATCTTTTCTCGGATTCACAGACTATAATCTGTTCAAAGAAATCAGAACATGCCAAAAATATATTCTATAAAGGGTTCAGTTTCTAAACCATTGCAGAATCTACAGTAATACTGTAGATTAAACATAGCTATTACAGTATGGTCATCATGTGTACTCTCAGTCTAAACAAACAAAAAGTTATGTTGGAGAGAAAAGAGTTTGTTCACAGACAACTATGCAAATAGTATATTCTCGTGGGCTTTAAACTTGTTGAAAATTTTGTTTTAATCATAATTTAGTAATCATTACAGTTTTTCTCAGTCGCTTTGGTGCATTTCTCACATCACTATTTACATTTGCACAACAGTTAGTTCAACCTCCACAACATTTAGTCATTTGTGCACATCATAGTAGCAGTTTCTCATTCCTTCCAACAAATTGCAAATGTTTTTGGACATGCATCAATTGCTTTCATACAACTCTCTGCTGTTTTCTAACATTATCATTTGCTTATGTCATGTCATTCAAAATTAACTACTTGTGAATGCTGAATAGTCATTCCATATAAAACTAATAGTCATCCTTTCATTGCTTGAGTCATTAAATACAAAAATGTTGAACTAGTTGTCAAAATCTGTCAAATTTTACATATTTTTTAAAATAATTTTTGAAAATGTCTCCTAAATTGAACAATTTATCTTGAATCTCAACTTTCACTGATGCGAAGGGGTGTGTGAAGCATTAGTTGCAACCAATGATAAGCCACTTCTCTACAATCAATGTAAGAGCTGAATCCCATAAACCCCCACTTTACAAGCATATATGAACCAAGCAGGACATAGTGTGACAGCAATGGAAGGCCAGCCTCGTGGAAGAGGGGTGAGGGTGAGAGTGCGAGTGCGAGTGCGGGTACAGGACGGGGAAGGGGAAGGGGAAGGGGAAGGGGAAGGGGAAGGGGGAAGGGGAAGGGGAAGGGGAAGGGGAAGGGGAAGGGGAAGGGGGAAGGGGGAAGGGGAAGGGGGAAGGGGAAGGGGAAGAAGAGGCCAAGTACATAGGCGGATCCCTGATGAAATCAGGGCTACAATTGTGGATCATGTTGTCAATCACGGCCTCACAACGGCTGAGGCTGGCTGAAGGGTGCAGCCAAATGTAGGGAGAACCACTGTAAATTCAATTATTCAAACATTTTGTCGGGAGAACAGGTGTGTATAAATGGCATATCCCCAGTCTTGCTCCATACAACATACAACATCTGCTTTGTTAGACACTCTTTACAGGGACATAATCTACTATACTAAGCCTGAAGCCGGCCTGGTGGTGGTGGCTGGAAGCCTGAAGCCGGCCTGGTGGTAGTGCCTGGAAGCCTGAAGCCGGCCTGGTGGTAGTGGCTGGAAGCCTGAAGCCGGCCTGGTGGTAGTGGCTGGAAGCCTGAAGGCGGCCTGGTGGTGGTGGCTGGAAGCCTGGAGCTGGTTTTAAAGATGGCTCCACTACAACCGGCAGGCCCAATCTCAATCCACCAAATATGATTACAGTACTATGTATGTTGTATGTTCAGTTCCAATATGTACTGCAATATTGTTTACAGTTGTGCACAGCTCTACCCAAAGGGAGTTTATGTTTGTTGTAAGTAAGGGTGTATTTTTTCTTTTGCAAAATGCTGTGAACAAATTAGAATTGCAAAGAGCATATGCTGTAAAAATGTGAAACATTCAGTGTCTTGTACTCAGTAACCTCACTAAATACAGTAATGTGTAACTTTACTGTATTTTTCAAATGGCTGTGCAAATAGTATATAATGCTGTCTTGAGCATTTTCAGGTAGTGTCACCAATATCTGACTTTTTTGCATTGAAATACATTTACAGAGTAAACTGTCATAATGAAAACATGACAAAGCCATTTGACTATCTTGTTCATAAGCAATGGTGTCACGACTTTTCATCTTGATGACACTGACACTTTCATTGAAATGAATACTTGCTTTTGAGGAATGAGCTATCTATTTTGAGCAAGTGACACGCTTTTGCAGGTTATCAACTAGGTTTTGCAGTTTGTACTAATTGTTTTGAGAACTGCATTAACTGTTGTGCAAATGTAAATATTGATTTGAGAAATAAACCAAAGCGACTGAGAAAAACTGTAATGCCAACATAAATTAATAATTATTTCCAACAGCATATGAAGGAGAAGACAAAAACAGTTTTTTGGTACATGAGGTGTGAAAGTCGTCTATTGATTTAATTAGGAATACATTTAATCTTGTAATTAAAAATGTGTTTTAATCTTCTCTGAAATACACATCGCTAATATGCAGCAACAGCTATTTCTCCATGTTTGTTTTTGGCAGTGATGCTTAACCCATTACAACTGCTCTATCAGCTCTATCAGCTCAATAATTCATCAGTCTGACTGCATTAACAATAAAAATGAAACACCAAGAGGTATATGAAGCCCAGCTGCCAGACAAACAGTGCCCAGCTGTTGCCTGTCATCACAAATTCAGAGGGAGGGACCAGAGATGTAAGTAAACATACACACATAACCGATGGCTGCCTGACAAATATCTATATGTAATTAATTATTACTGCTGAATGACCTTGAACCTGCCGCAAGCAGTCTGTGAGAGAAGTTACATGTCAATGAACATGCCACAGGCTACCGTACAATGCAACAAATAATTGATCTGCCAATCCGCAGCGGTTAGTCAGGATAATAAACACAGCACAGCTCACAGCAATTAGAGATATAATAAACAGAAAATAATCAGGGCAACGAGGAATCGTATTTTGAGGACTGGAGCTAAACAGAATCAAATTAGCATGAGGCAAATTTTAACTATTCATACCTGCAGATACCACTGAAATGTATAATATTTAAGCAGTTTTGAAAAATTATATTTGGAATCCCTATAAATATTTGCCTCTTCACTGGTGTCTCTAGCTGTAGTGGTGTTCAGCAAACTAGTAGCCTATTTATCAGCATTGTGCAGCATTCAGAATCAAATGCAGAATGCCTTTTAAATTCCAATTCAGTTCCAATATCATTTAAATGGAAGTAGCAAACAGGATGCAGAATTGCAATCCGAATTTGAGTGTAAGGAAGTGGAGTTAAATTGAACACTGCATCTTATAAATTTGGCAGATAGATAAGTGACTTATAATGCATTCAAGGGATATCAAACCCATTTTTTAAACCCGTGACCATGCTATGCTGTTTCAGCTACAGGAATTCTTGAAGTGAAATTTTAAGAAATAACCGTCATTTTGAACCAGATAATGAAAGTTTGTCAAGTCATTTTTGGCTTGAAAAAGCCTTGTTTTAAAGTTTTGAAATTGTTTAAAAAGGCTTGAAGTTTGCCAGATGGAAACAAATACAGACACACAGACCAACGCTATAAAGATGGACGGACGGACGGACGGACAGACAGACAGACAGACAGTTTCCTCAATTTCCTGCCGCAGATGACAGTGTGGTCAAGTGGTCGACTAGTGCTCAAGGCCATAAGCAAGCAAAGGCAACAGGTGGGGATGAATTATGCACTGAGGAGCCCGGAGAGTCCAGTTGTGCCCTTAAGCGAGGCAATTAACCTCAATTTGCTCCATAGGGGCCATCACAATATTAGTACACCGTAAATCACTTTGAATAAAGCGCATATGCTACATGACAAGCCACCAGTTAATTACAGACTAACCTCCAACCCTCAGCCTCATGCTCATCATTCTTACAAACACATTAAATCAAAGTATCATTTAAATGATCCACGATTTTGTCCAGTTTTTGTCCAGTGATGCAGCATCTGACACCCTCACACAGATTCCCATGTTCTCTTGGCATCTCTGCCCAACACCACTGAGTCACAGGGTTACCAAACCCACAGGGCCCCTGCTGAACACAGTCACCTCTGCAGCCAAGTTTAGCTGCCCGCTATCACCTCCTCTCCTGCTAGAGATATAGACCATGAAAGGAGTTGAGTCATTCTGACTATTACAAAACAGCTACATTCTGCTGCAAAGCATCCTTTTTATTCATTACACTGTAATAATGATTCTTAGATCCGTTAATACTAAACAATAGAGCCAAAGATTGATTTACTTGATTTTGAGCTTTTTTATTTATTTACTTTGGCTATACAAAATTATAGCAGTTTACAGAACATCTCAATGCTGCTATAATACAACATAATCTTATTGTTTTTTATTCAATGGACTTTCAGCTTTTACTTTTTTTTAGTAAAGTGTAGTACATAAAGCAAGGCAGAGAATTGTCTCGAATCTAGGTTAAACCAAACCAACAAGAATTGTAAGTTAGGTAGGCTAGATTAAATAAAATGGTTTAGTTCCATTTGCCCTCTTCACTCTGTCACAGTTTAAGTCCAATGATGAAGAGGAAGGTAGAAATAACGATAGTCTTTATTAAACATAAGCCAACTAGAAACAGTGTGCCATGCACAAACAATACCGGACCAAGAATGAGTGAAGGTGAGGAACTTTAATACTCTAAATAATGAACAGCTGTGATGATTAAATTAATATGCATTGGAAACTGATTATGGCGGGAAAAGAGGAACAAAGCGTTTTCTTTGATAGAAAACGAAACCGAAACAAAGCATAACTGTGACAATATCATGCGTGCACTAGGGCATGATTAATTAATATGGTTGCATTGTTTGACCACTTGCCATTTGTTGTCTTCTTATTCAAAACAACTTACATTGAATTTAAAGTACACATTTTGTCAATTCGTGCGTTCAAAGCATCATGCTCTACTGTTTGAAGTACAGGAACTTGCTGTGTTTCATGTACCAAGTGTTGAGGTCACCGTGTGAGTGTTTATCACCTCACCAGTATTCATGTAATAATGAGTAGGCTACTCATGTGATGTCATCATTCTCTTTAGTTCAGGACTACAAGCACATTGTTCTCTAAAGCCATGTTCACACGGCATGATTTTGGCCGTCTGAGACAAAGGATGAAAATCTGAAGTCGAAATGATGTCAGTGTCAGAAGATTTAATACACAGTCCTGCAGAGTGGCTTCTCCTACGTCACCGTCAAATCAAAAACCAATATGAGTGCAGAACCTGATAACTGAGACAACAACATTTTTATTCATTTTTCTTATCAAGACAAGCCATGATCCAAAATAAAGCTAGAGATTGTTTTTGTTTGCTAGCCACCATTTCTATCCCGCATGTAAAAGCAGCTCACAGTCAACGAACGGGTTTTCTGTTGTAAAACTCCAGACAAGTCTTATGTCTTCTTCCATTTTTTGTGTCTTGACTGCTGTACAGTCTGACATGAATGACAACTGATATCCTGTGTGACATGGCTTACAGCGGGGATAACATTTGTACAGTCTGACATGCAACAGTCTTAAATTATAAATCGTATAGTGTGCATCCGGCTTAAGGCATGCACCCAGGACATTCCTCATAGATGGAGCACATAATACTGAAACAAATGTAAAACCATGTAAATAAAGGGAACTATTTACATAGACCCCTTAATAACTTATCATATACTTTAATATAAATGAATTTGATAATAATTTAAGTATTTAAGTAGATAATTAAGTAGATTCATTCAAAAGTCAAAAAAGCTTTGGCAGTTTTTTGCTATTACAAACACCTTTTTTTATACAGGGTATCATTCTCTTTCTCTTTCACTACTGGTGTAGATTAATATTTAAAACCTTAATAGAAAAAAACATCATTGAGTTGTATGTTAAAAATAATAAACTGCAGTGCAATGTATAAAATGTAATGTATAAAATGTAATAAAATGCAGTTTTTGTATGCTGAAGTGCTGCTTGTTTCATGCTAAAAGTAAAAAAAAAAAATACTATTATCAAACATTTACTTGAAGTGCCTCTGGCAACAGTAAAATAATTTAAAACATAAATAGGCGTTAATCTAAAAAAATGGCATGATGTTGTAGACTATTTCTCATTATCTGTAACAATCAGAATAAAATACTTACACTGAAAAATGATATACAAAGCATTTCCAACCCGATGGTCTCTCCAAGAAATTATATACACGTCCTTGAAACAAGGACCTAGAGAGCGTGGGACGGGTTGCGCTGTACACGGACATGCGGGGATGGAGGTGAGATGCCTGGCGCTGAGTGATCACTGAGGTCCTGCCGAACCGCACACTGTCACTTCGCACGTGTGGACTTTCGTTCATCTCCAGTTCTGCAGGTCCAATAGTCCATGAAGGCTCTGACGCTGTACTGTGAGGTGGAGAGGTCATTCTGCTACTGAGTAGAGACTTTCACGCCTGATCTCTCACTCAATTTAAAACTATATCAACTTTTGGTGTGACGGGATCAGTGACAGATGACTTGGTCCAGGTTGTTATTCCTTGCTTCTCTTGCGCTCAAAAAAAAAAAAAAAAAAAAAAAAAAGTAGAAAGCACCTTTTGCATCGCTTCATTCGTGTTTCATGGTGAACAGCAGCATCCTAGCGTGAAGTGCAGCTGGCAGAGAAGTAGGCAGCATAACGACTGAAGCAGCCCAGCAGCAGCACTTGACTGTGTCTACCACATGCAAATACTCATTACTCAACAGTGTGAGTGACGTACCAGGAAGCACATGCCATCGCCAACAAAGGTAAATTACGCTCAATATCAATATAGTGTATGAAGTAGGCTAGGCTATTCTAGTGCGTTTCTGTAGACTGAATTCAATGCAATAGAAATATTATTCTAATATTAATCTTAAATGTTAATCTTATAAAAAATATAATATTAGCCTACACTATGAATATTAAATAGTCTTCTAGAATAAAGGGTTGTAGCCTAATCTAGATGGAGTGGGTCGCCTCCTCATGGGCAGCGCCATGTTGACATCACATGACCAGCTGTGTCATGCAATCAACTTAATTACTAATAAAAATGTGTTCACTTATAAAACTTTCCCCCCCTCATCTCTTATGGCGCTTTTCCATTACCAGTACCAGCTCGACTCGACTCAGCTCGTCTCAGCTCAGCTCGGCTCGGCTCGCGTTTCGCTCCGTTTTCCATTGCATAGTACTTCCACAATAGTACCTGGTGGTCGTCATAGCGACGCGACACACACCCGCTACCCACACACACAGGACAATGGAGGAAATCGAGTGTATGCTGTTTTACATAATATTAGTAATGGGTATATCACGCAATCTCTGGCAAAACTATTTAAAAATGCCGGGGTTATTCAGGATACTCCGTCTGGCGCGTGCAATGATGGCGCAGTGAATAGTGACGATTCTCGCTGACCAATCAGCAGTCTCCCGTGTGTCACGTCACGTTTTAGTATCGCCTCAGCTCGCCTCGGCTCGCTTAGAACCTCGCCGGAGGTGATACGAAAAAAAGTACCTGGAAGCAGGTACTGGTACAACTTTTACACAGTGGAAAACCAAACAAAGGCGAGTCGAGTCGAGGTGAGGCGAGCCAAGGCGAGCTGGTACTGTGCAGTGGAAAAGCGCCATTACATAAACCCACATACCATCTCCAACTAGTAAAAGCACAAAATACCAGGGAAAAAAATACATGAATCTAACAGTTTGTTTTGTGGACTACGAGATGGAGAAAGACATGGACAAAAAGTAGAAAAAAGATAGATTATTGGTGTGAAATGACAGATGGTTGCCAATATTATTAATTCATACAAATGTCAATATAGTTAAAACTCTTGGTATTATTGGAATGATTGAGGGTCAGATGGACATTAAAAAAGCTTTAGTGAGTAAAAAAAAAAAAAAAAAAAAAAGGGCATGTAGGCCTATGTTTGAACAAAGGTGAAGGTGCAGTTTCATTCAGCATGACCTTGAATTGCTGCCTCACCCTTGAGATGTCAGGAAGGTATTGATTTACTGAGACGCAGGTTTCAAATACTGTCACATGGAAGTGAAGTGATGACAGATACTGTTGTCAACTAGATATTAAGATTGGCCAGAGAGAGATGAAGGCAGAGATCCTCTGAACATAGCTTATCCTCAAATACTTTCAGTACTAGGCTACAGAGTGCAGACAATGACCAGACTTGCTATTAGGTCAGAGAACTTGATGATCTCTTTCTGTTGATGCTATTGAGGAATCTCGCATGTGCTTTTTCAGAGTTGCGTGAGAGAATGACTGTGAGGGAGGGGTGTAAAATGCTGAAGTGGAGTTAATGTAATTACAGTACTTAAGTGTAATGTTTGCTCACTGGCTAAATCATATTTTACATATAATAACTGGAACAGACACGTCACGGACCCTTTGAATTGTGTGCTTTTTATTATTATTTTTACCATTTCACACGCATAGTCTCGTGAGAGTCGCGAGACTTGCCCTAGGGCTATGGTGTCCCTTTTTGGACATACAGTCAGGATGTTACATCTCCCTTCTTAAGAAACAAATGGCATTACCTAAACACACATAACATTAATTCCGTGAACATAACAATTGTGCTTAATGCATATATAAGCAGTCTGACAAGTACAGTCTGTGGCCATCATTAGTGTCATTTCTGTAATGTAAACAAGTACAGGCAGCATTTAAATTACATAAGACGTGGATGTAGATAAGTCATTGGTTTTCTAGTCAGAAACAATGTTTTGATTTTTGTATGATTCAAGTAACTTGAAGGTGAACTAGTTGTGAAAAGATAGAACAGGCAGTCAAACTGATTTCACAGTGTTTCCGAGGTATCGGGTAAGTAACAGGTTTGTAAACACATTTTCTCTGGGTTTCCCCTTTTTTTTAAATTTTTTTTTTTTTTTTTTACAAGAGACAGAAACAACCGTTTAACTACAATTTATTTATTTATTTTTTTAGGGCAGTGATCCGCCTACACCCTTTACATTATAAGTCAAGGACTTGTCTTGGCCTGGAGATGCGGCCAAACCTTGTTGTGTAATTGGGCTTTTGTTGGTTTGTTGGTTGCGGGTGGTCCGCAGGTTCAGGTTGTGGTGGCTGTGTGTTATTGGTGTGTGTTTCTGCATGCTGTGTGTCTTTAGTGTCTGGAGCATCTCTGCTTTTTGCGGAGGTGACAACGGTTGCGTCGTAGAGTTTGTCCATCTTCTGGAGTGCTACCTGTGGCTGCAGATGTCTACTGGTCGCTGGGAGTATGGAACGTAGTCGTCGGCTCATCAGAAGCTGGGCCGGTGACTGGAGGTTGTCCACTGGAGTGTTCCTATACTCCAGCAGAGCGAGGTAGGGGTCTGTGTTTCCGGCTTTTGCCTTGTCCAGGATGCGCTTTGCTGTCTGGACAGTCTTTTCAGCAAGGCCGTTGCTCTGTGGGTAGCGTGGACTTGTGGTGGTGTGGGTGAAGTTCCACGCGTTTGCGAAGCAGTGGAACTCCTCAGAGCTGTAGCATGGTCCGTTGTCGCTGATGACTGTCTCTGCGATGCCGTGACGGGCGAATGTGGACTTGAGTTTGGCGATTACTGCAAGTGAGGTGCAGCCGGTGAGTTGCTCCATTTCAAAGAATCTACTGTAGTAGTCTACAATGACGATGAAGTTTTGAGTGTTCCATGTGAAGAGGTCTGTGCCTACCACTTACCATGGTCTCTCGGGTCAAATCATGTGACCACAGGGGTTCTTTGTGGTTAGCATCACGTTGTTCCTGGCATATACAGCACTGTTCTACAATTGCTTCTATTTGTTTTCCCATTCCAGGCCAAAACAGGAGGTCTCGTGCTCTATGCTTGCTTTTCTCCACACCCATGTGTCCTGCGTGTATGCGCTGGAGCATGCCTCCTCTGAGGGTCTGGGGACCTATGATTTTCTCACCTTTGAAAAGTATTCCTTCCATCTCAGAAATCTCATCTCGGTGGTTCCAAAATTCCTGGATGCCGAGCGGGCATTTCCTCCTTTCGTCAGGCCATTCATTCTGTGTGGCTTTTCTGAGTGTAGTAAGCTGTGCATCTTGTGCTGTTGCGTCCTTGATCTCCAGTAGCTTGCTGTCACTCACTGGAACAGTACTTATGAGTGTATGTACCTGTGCTTCCATGCTTTCCATAAGGCTGCTGTCTTGGTGCTCGATGGATTTCCGGGACAGGGTGTCGGCCACTGGGATGTCCTTTCCGGGCCGGTGGATGATGTGAATGTTATATTTCTGGAGCTGTAGTATCATCCTCTGTAGCCGCGGTGGTGCTGCGGTTTTCGGAGGATTGCTTCCAGAGGTTTGTGGTCAGATTCTACAATCACACTCCGGCTATACATGTATTCGTGAAAATGCTTACAGCCGAATAAAACTGCATACAGTTCCTTTTCTATTTGGGCGTAATTCACTTCGGTGCTGTTGAGTGACTTGGAAGCATAGGCGATGGGTTTTTCGTCCTGGAGCATGACAGCGCCGAGGCCGCATTTTGAGGCATCTACTAGGAGTCTTAGTTCTTTTTGTGGGTCAAAGTACGCAAGCACAGGGTGATCTGTTATCAATTTTTTCGTCTGCATGAATGCTTTGTCGTGGTTTTTGTCCCATAAAAATTCACTGTCCTGCTTCAGCAGTTGGCGTAGTGGTGCGTTTATCTCGGAGAGGCGTGGTGCGAATCTGGCCAAATAGTTAATCATCCCGAGGATGGTTTCCAACTCCCCTCTGCTTGTGGGTGGCTGCATTTCTCGTATTGCTTTCACCTTCGCCGGGTCTGGCTTGACGCCTTCTCGCGAGAGCGTGTGACCGAAGTAGCTGACCTCTGATACACTTATTTAGCATTTGTCGGGATTTAGCTTTAACCCTCTTTCTCTTGTGCTCTGTCACTTTGCAAATTACGTTGTTCTCTTCCATCTTGTCGAGCTCTTTTTTCAGTCTGTTTCGCAGAGCGATCGGTACTCTTCGTGGTGGGTATACTACTGGTGTGGCGTGTGGGTCGACATGGAGGTTGCACTCCCCTCTCATATGCCCTGGAAGACGTCTGTATATTCTTTAAGGAGGCAGTCTGTGTCTGTACATGGTTTCACTTCTTCCACGGCCACAGCCAGTATCAGTTTGATTAACTTGAGGTCTAGACTAGCTCTCATCCCTAGGATGGGAGGTGCTTTGGTGTCTACTGTGTAGAATTTGAGCACAATGGAGGTGTTTTTATACTTGCACTTTAGACAACAGGTGCCCTCCACTTTCAGGAACTCACCACCATAGCCGGAGATCTTTTGGGTGGTTGGTTTTTTATGGCAGTATCTCTAAACCGTCTTTCAAATGTGTGTACGGGAATTGCATTGGTCTGTGCGCCAGTGTCAATTTTGAATTTAACTTTCTGAGTCCCGATTTCAATTTCAGCATAAGCTTGTTTGTTACATTTTCCTGTGTTTTCACTTGTAAGTCTACCTGCTTCATCTACCTGCTCATCTTCAGTGTCTTCATCCATAGTGTGAATCACTTTTCTTGTGTGTGTGTTTGTGTGTAGTTTTGACTTACAGACTTTTGCAAAGTGATTGCATTTTTTGCACTTCATGCATTGCTTTCCTTTTGCTGGACAGGCGCCTTCTTTGGTGGTATGCAGGCCGCCACATCTATCACATTCTCTTTGAGCTGTGGCGGGCTCTCTCGGCCTGACTTTGTAACTCGTGCGCGTTTGTCTGTGTTCCGGTCTTCGGGCTATGGCGTGTACAGCGTCGTTGTTGGGGTATTTGCTTTCCACCATCTCTTTGAGTTGGACTTGTGCTAGCTCATGTGATCACGCGATGTCGATGGCTTGATCTAGTGTTAGCTCCGTGCCGTGGCTGAGCAACTTCTCCCGCACTCGCGGTGAATTTGTAGCGAAAACAATGCGGTCTCGCACCATCTCGTCACTGTTGGGGTATCCACAGTCCTTTACTAACAGCTTCAATTCCGTGACAAAGTGTTCGAAAGTTTCCCCATCACCTTGCGTTTTCTCGTGGAAACGATATCTTGCGTATATCGGGTTAGACTTTGGTGTGAGATACGCTGTGTACTTATCGTAGTATGTTTGTAGTTTCTTCGCTTCTTCGTCTGTTAGCGTCCATGTGTTGAAAATGTCGCGCCCTTTTTCCCCGATCCACAAGAGGAGATAGCTGCATTTGTCCTGTTTACGAGAGTGCCACGCCGCATGCGCGAGAACTGAGAAGATGATGCAGATGGGTCTCGATGTAGTATTTAAAATGGCTCTAAAGTGTGGATTTCCTGAATATCCGAATCGTGAGAAACCAACGAGAAAAACATAAAAGTGCTTTACCGCTAAATGAATGGGTTACCTTTCACACTTTCCCATCAGATGATTGTGTGCGTCATCTTCTCAGTTCTCGCGCATGCGTCGTCTCCTGAACTCACATCGAGGCTCACAAAGAAGAAAATTAATAGTTGAATAAAGTCGTTATTTTTGTTTTGTTTTTGAGCACAAAAAGTATTTCCGTTGCTTGATAAACTAAAGGTTGAGCCACTGTAGTCGCTTGGACTATTTTAACAATGTTTTTACCAACTTATTTTCTGGGCAGGCAGAATGAAATTACATTGAAGCCTATGAAGGAGTAAGACAGCTCTCACATTTCATCAAAAATATCTTAAATTGTGTTCCGAAGATGAACAAAAGTCTTACGGAGTTGGAACAACATGAGGGTGAGTAATTAAAGAAACTTTTTTATTTAGAGTAATTAGATTAACTTTAAAAAAAAGCAATGAGATAACTGTCATGATTCTGCCTTAGTGTCCTTGATTTTCCCTGGTCGTAGGGCAGGATCATGACAGAATCATGTTTTGGCCAATTGTTTGGGCCATGTGGTTGTGTTGTCTCGTCATCTAGCCCCGCCCTCCTTGTTATCCTCGTTTTGTCATTATTGTTTTACCTGTGTCACCTGTTATGTTATCATTAGTCTCCCTATTTAATCCCCTTGTGTTTGCTGTCCTGTGTCGGTTCATTGTTAATCATACCTGTGAGTACCTTGTGGAAAGTCTTGTTATTGTGAGTGTTTATTAGAAGTAGTGTTTGTTTATTGTGAAGTCTTAGTTTTGTCTTGTCAGCCTACGATCCCTTGTCCCGTCCGTGTTTTGCCCCCTCGTGGGTTTTGTTTTCCTGTTTTTGTACATAATAAACCGTGTTCTGTGACTACTGTTTGCAATTGGGTTAATTCCCTTCTTCACCTTTCCAAAATCATAACAATAACTGAGTCCAGTTTTAGGGTATGGCTTAGGCCTACATGACAAACTAAATGTCATGATTAGATGTACTAAAGTCTTTCCTTTGCATTTTTCGTGTATAGACGACACCATTGTCAAAACTATCTCTGTTTACCCACGAAAACGACTAAAATGCTGTTGCCTATACACTGCAAGGTCACTATGTAAAGAAAGACTAGCCTACGCGCCTATAGACTGAACACGTAATATGCATGCACATGGCATCACTGTTTTCACAAATTAAAATGTTTGTGGTTTACACGGTAAAGACGATAAAGGTATTGGTTTCAAAAGTTTGCGTTTTCAGGTCCCCAAAGCTCTGTGTAAATAAACGGCCACAACGCATACAAAGTTAAAATATTTAGTTGAAAACAGTGTTGTGTAAGTGGCCCCTTAGATTCCATATGCCAAGTCTTGCATCATATATGCTCTGATTTTAGGGAAAAAAGTTTTGTAGGATTTTCTTTAGATACATTGTTTTTAAGGTTTACCTGCATGCTTTAAAAGTGATTCAAGTTTGCAATCCCCCTAGTGTTATTAAGTAAAGGTATTTCTGAATGTGGCATCAACTGTTTTTAAACTCGGCTTGCAGTATTTTGCAATGTACAGCAGGGAGCAGCATTTTCACTGACCTTTCTTCTCTCCCTTGTCAAAACAGCAAAACATTATCAAATTTTACAATTCCGATCCCTCACTGGCTTTGAGTAGACACCTTTAAGTGAATAAATTATTAGAGTGGCATCACTGAAATCATAGGTTACTAAAAATCTAGCAAGAAACAAAGTAAATCCTAAATGCTATCTCCTTCAAGTGAAATACAGCCCTTTTTCCACAGCCTAGAATCTAGATACATCCTGGAAATGTTTTCATATGGAACAGTAATAAATTGACATTCATAAATGGGTTAGGCCTTCTCACATACTGCTCTCTATACGTACAGGCTCCAGATTATTTTATTTCTGAAAGGAAAAAATGAATTCACCTCATGCCTTCCCCAGAATGTTTTGGAATAACAGGACTTCTAGTGTAATCTGTTAGCATTTACAAAAAAAACAGACCCCCCCCCCCCCCCCCCATTTCATTAACATTAGTTAATGCAATAGCTAATATCATGAAATGATGAACAATAGTTGTACATACCTTTTTATATGAATATTTATATTAATTTATCTATATATATACAGTTTGTCTTTGTTAATATTAATTTCTACATTACTCGATTTTCACCAATTTGTTTAATACTGAACTTTTTATTGGTACTTTTCCTGACCTACTTTTTGCCCCCAAAGACCGAACATCAGTAATATGAGCTAGAATGGTGATGTGTTTCCCTTTGCCTGCAAGCATGACTTCAACACAGGCTGTAAGCTTTAATTGGGCCCATCTGCTTCTTGGATCCTCCACAGAGCCCTCTAATGGAGGTAAACGGAGGTATTGGATCTAAATGGCAGAATATGGATCTGTAATGATCCATTTTGCTTGAGAGACAGGGAAGAATGACTATTTTAGTCTTTTATGTGGTTTGTTTTGATGTTTGGAGCAGATGCTAGTGCTACCTATGACTCCCTGCTGAAGAAAAGAGCTCTGGCTGGTGAAATGTCATGAACACTTTCTTTATATGGTGGATTTAATGCAATGTTTTTGAGCACCGACCATACAATGAACTGTATCATAAAGCACCTATTGGGGTGCCTATTGATTGAGCCCTGCAGAGCTCAAATTCATTACAGCTGAAGTGGCTTTTGATAACTTGTTTTTATGTATTGCCTAGAAAAGTGCTTCTCTCTAACTGAGTAGACTCTGTCGATTCTCTGCAACATGAAATTAACCATTGCCAACCCTCAAGCGCGTTACCTCTCTTCACTCCATCACACCCTGAGGGATTAAACCCCTCGCTTTGCACGACTTTGTAAGCGTGGGTGTGTGTGTGTGGATGGCTGAGTTCTGCGGGAGTCTAAGGTAAAGCAAGTCGTGTTGAGCTCCTGCTCAGTGAAGTGAGAAAAAAAAATCACTGGATATTTTTATCCACAGTGCTGGATTGAAACAACTGGAATGAGCTGGAAGTGAATGTTGAATCTTCATGAGATAAAGAGATTCTGTTATAACTGATGAATGCCCAAGAGTATCTTTGATCAAGTTGGTGGGTTACTAACAGATCTTCTATCCTGGGAAGAACAAGTATATTTGCTTGGGAATTCAACGGTGTCTGCCTTTTATGCCTGGAATCATTGATCTTCAATGCATTTTATGTCAGCTATGTCAATGATTGGCCGGGACAAAGTCCCTGGGGCGGTCCGTGAAGCTGTACAAAACCTTGAATAGGTACTGATTGAAAAGAGAGGATTCAGTGCTGACATTAGGAATACTAATGTAGTTTTAGTTTTTTACACCTGCAATGAATTGGAACACAATAGCTCTTCAGTGCGCCCTTGCTTGTCTGTCTTCTCATGGAGTGTAAGTGCTTCCACCTCTACTCACCTCTCAAATGACGTAGAAGCAATATACATCCAGACTAATGGCTTATAAACGCTCTTTTATCGACAAGTCACCGTGTTCGAAGTGCACTCCGGAAAAAAGGCATGAAAGATGGTGAAGTTGAAAGAATTTTGTATTGAAAGAAGTTGCACGGTTTCTTAGACCATTGCGAATAAATAAAATGCATAATTAATCAAATGTAATAAGCAAATGAGTACTTTTCCTGTGAATCCATTACAGACAGTGATTAGTACCTAAAGTACTAGTAAAAGCTCAATATTTTTTCAGATCACATGCAGGAATTATGAACATTTTAAAGGGATAGTTCACTTTAAAATTAAGATTCTGTCATCATTTACTCACCCTCAAGTTGTTTCAAACCTGTATTAATTTATTTCTTCTGCTGAACACAAAGGAAGATATTTTGAAGAATGTCAGTAACCAAACAGTAGTCTGTACCCATTGACTTCCATAGTATTTTTTTTTCCTACTATGGCAGTCAATGGGTACAGACTACTGTTTGGTTACCAACATTCTTCAAAATATCTTTCTTTGTGTTCAGCAGAAGAAATAAATTAATACAGGTTTGAAACAACTTGAGGGTGAGTAAATGATGACAGAATTTTAATTTTAAAGTGAACTATCCCTTTAACATTTACCAAAAAAACAAAACAAAACTGAGTAACATTTCATTAACATTAGTTAATGCAATAGCTAATATGAAATGATGAACAATAGTTTTACATAACATTTTACTGTATATTAATATGTATAATAATTTCTCTATATATACAGCCTGTCTTTGTTAATACTCATTTCGCATTTATAATGGATAGTTAATATTTCACGCTGTATAAATTAAGTTTGTGTATTATGAATTTATATAAATATTAATATGAACAATAGTATATTCATAAATTCGTTTTTTTATGAAACCCATAATACCAACAAATTTAACATTGTTTGAAAGTGTTACATTTAAATGTTCTTATAAATTAATAATATCTAATTGTATTTATATTGCTCTAAACCTGCTACACTTTTGGTGTGAGATATTACAGCATTATTTGTGTTGCTATATGCTTCGGTCCATTTTTAGGCTTCGTCTAAATGGTTTCCAGTATTTGGTTCCATTGATTTTTCTATCTCATAGATACTATGTTTAGACCCACTGTAAAAGTATCTTATGTTGAGTAATTGCTCCTTTGCTGGTGTTTCACACAAACATATGTACCAGAACACATTTGTGTTGACAGAATGACAGGGACTCTTCACCTCCCAAGAGCCAGGAAATGGAAGAGTTCACCATTTTGTGACATCACACAGTAACCGTTGACGAGAGACAAGGATAGGCTGGTGAGTCACTCTTTCCCTCCAAGACACTTTTTATTCCATGCTGTTAAACTAATGGGATCAGCACAGAACTACAGCGACTCTGCTGAATATGCCAGTCTCAGACAGATCAGGGGTACGGCTCTCAGCTCACGCTACTGTCACAGGCGCCGTTGTGCAATGCCACGAAGTGACTTATGGGTCGCGAATGAAACATCACGTCTTATGTGGCTGGGGACGGAATTCTTGGAGAGAGGTGATCAATCTCCAGATCCATGCAAATGTAGCCTTTGTTTTGTTTATGCCTCGGGAAATTCTAAAATAAACAACATGTGATGCATAACAATTAAGAGCTACTTTGCATCCTGTCTGATATGACAACATGTAAACTAATCTGCAAAAGGAAGAAACGTGGATTTGCACAAAAACAAACTGTGAGGAAGTTTAGATACTTTACCCCAGACTGTGGTAGAGAAGAGGATGATGACAAAATTGGAGTTCATAATAAAGAATTCTTCATACCCTCTCCACAGTCCGCTATCTTGAAGCACCTTTAGCCGTCGGCTTGTTCCAGCACTCTACTCTAAGAAACACTACTGGGAATCTTTCCTGCCTGCTTCCATTAGGCTGTACAACACTCTTTCCTTCTCACGTGCTTCCACACACATTACTCCTGCAGTTCCCCTAGTCAGAAGTAATGACATTGAACAAGGTCACTCTTTCCCATGCAAGAACCCATTAATGGATAACACATTCATATCTCTGACTGTAATGTATGTAGTTCTTCAGCACTGCATGTTCCATCTTGTTTAATTACCATAAGAGGATATATATCTTGTGGGCTTTACCCTGCACCTGAGTTTCCCGCAGGGATCAATAAAGCTCATGTTGAAAGCCTTACATTGTAACAAATGCGTGTGAACTAAATGATAACATCAGACAAATGTTCAATGTTCTGTATTCATACTATTTTTCATAAAAAAAAAAAAAAAAAGACAAAAATGAAATAACATAAAATATTTAAGTGATACCACATGGCTGATGTAAGGGCGTGATATTTCTTCTATACAACAGTTCAAATAACAAGAGATTAATATTGAGAAACGTACACTCTAAATACAATATTACCTGCGGCTTTGTCAGTTTTTGCTCCACTAAGTAAAACAGTTCCAAATAAAGTCACAGCAGAATTGACCATCTAAATTATTCGGTGTTGGGAATGAATAAGAAGAGATGATTCAATGACCCACTTATAAGTCACTTGTTTCTTACCTGAATTAACCAGTTTAAAAAAAAAAATGTAATCATTTAAATTAAATACTATCATGTTTTTCATTCCTGAATAAATCAGTGTTTTGAATTTAAGCGATTGAATAAATGCAAAGAATGGACGATTCAATGACAGTTCAAAAAACATGAGATTAGTACTGAGAAACTTAAATTCTATCCACAATATTGCCAGCTACTTTGGGAAATTTTGCTCTTCCAATAAAAACAGTTCCAAATAAATCCATAGCAGAATTAACCTTCTGAATTAATCAGTGTTGTCAACGAACCAGAAGAGGGGATGATTTAACGACTCATGCGTAAGCCACTTGTTTTATCCCTGAATCCTGGATGAACCAGTATTCCTAAACAAATTGGCTAAGTGAATGGTTCAATAATTTGGAAGACCTGAAGGAATCAGTGTTTTGAATTAATCACTCATTAAAACAGAAGTACTCATTAAAACAGCCACTTGACACCACTTATGGTGTAATGATGTAGGGAAGAGTCACTAACGAAAATCACAAGTAAAAGCTAAATTGTTTCATTTGAATAAGAGACTTGATCAACCAGTTGCAGTGATTTCTAACTTTATTTATTTTTTGATTAAAACCATTTTGCAACTTCTGAGAGTGGTAAAAGATGTGATCATGTTTAAAGTGCGAGAGCTAAGCCCATGAATTTGATGTCTAGATAACTTGCCATCAAAGTAATCTTGTGATAAGGGCAAGAAGTGACATTTAGCACATGACAGAGTTTGTCATGCTTGTTGCCCTTCTGGAGACCTCATCTGAACGTGCCTCTGAAAGTAACTAGACACATTTAGATTGAAAGCATGCCTTTGTTCTTCCTCAGCCTTAGCCCATACATTATTAAGCTGCATAGATTATCATAGAGAAGATCTGTGAAACATCTTTGTCACCATATACAAAATAGGTTCCTGTGTTATCCTGCTGTCCTGTAAAGTCTGGTTTCAATTTTTGATGATAAAAAACCCCAGAGTGGCCCAATGATGGTAATGAGTGAATAGACACAGTGTGCTCTGTGATGCCCTTTTGCATTCTAAATCAAAGTGAGCATGTTCTGATGAATACCAGATGAGCTTTGGCATCTTTCAGCATGCACACCGCTTTAATTAATGCATAAAATGCTCTCTAGTGGTAAATGCAATTATTTTTGGCAAACCAGTTGCATCATAAACTCTGTGTTTTCATATTGTTCTGTTTATTAGAGAGCATAATTTATGTTGCTAAAGCCCTAAATGGAGGAAATGACAGATCAATGGGGAAAGGAAACCCCAGAGTATACACAACAAGGGCTGCACTGTTTGTTGAAACCCTGATATGTGGCAGTGAACTGTTTCTAGTGAGTTGTGGGGCTCAATCTGAAAGATTCATTGTGAGATATGCCAAAGAGGAGCAGATGAACCTGTCAACAACCCGGAGAAAACCAAAGCAGAATGGTGCAAATTTCGGTGGACAGACCCTGAGTTCTGTCAGCCAGTATAGCAACTTCCCACTGACAAAGCTATGTCATGTCACAGATAATGAGAAGAAGATATTCATGGCACTCTGCATAGGATCACAATCATTGCTTAGAAGGCTTAACTATTGAGAGGCATGAAATGATATAGGGTCTCTCTGTTTAGAGTCTGAGGGAGACAAAGATTAACAAAAGACAAGTATCTTTGCTAAGAGGCACAAAAGAGGATTAATGTGGCTTGAAATTTAAAGTCTACTTTTAGAAGGATACAGAAAAGCTTCACCTGTATGCTTGTGAAATTAGACCAAAATATTGTTCCAAACTGGAAAAGAAAGTAATAAGCTCAGACAAGAATGAAAATGTGCCTGTTTTATGTACGCCAGGGGGCATTTCAAGTTTTAAAGTGGATATTTTTCCGATGTTAAAAAAAATGTCCCTTCTCAGCTTAAAATGCACAACTATAAATAATCCATTTGTAGGCTGAGTTGCCCTGAAAAGTGCCCTGAACTCTATCATAAAACATGCTGTATGCCTCGACTTTGGCTCTATCAAATATGTGCATGTGTTTTGTTAGTTGAGCTGTATGCGTGATGGGCGGCGCCATGTTAGTTTGTGTCACGGATCTGTTGGATTTACAACACGTCAATTCCTCCACTTCTCCCGAAATACATGAAAGTAAGTAAGGCTGGTGAACTGGGAGAAGAATAGGGTAAAATGTAAAGCTACTTACACAATGTGTATCTGATATGAATAAAAGTGTCGTCTTTTGTAATATAAAGGATTATTATTGCCGCTTCCACAGACATCAGTGTGTATTTTAACTCAGCGCCAGCCAACGCACCAAAGCACGTTTGAATAGAGCATCACATTCCTGCCCACAGCCGGTGCCGGAAGTAAGAATTCAATAAAATTTCTCCATTGGGGTATAAGCCATAAAAATGTAACCATACATGGTAGACTTAAAACCAGCTACGGCTGTACTAAGCGATTGTATATGCTCATATAAACGCCAAAAGTTCATGGGGCACTAACCTTGTTTTGAGATAAATGCCTTTTATTCGCGACGTCTTGGATAAGTACTTTATTACCCACAATCCTGAACAATCCCACAGTGATGCATCTGATTGGTGGAAGTCGTGTAACTGGTTAAACCCCGCGGAGGTCCGTAAAGACTGAAGATCATTAATAAAAAAAAATGTTTTTAAAATGTGTTGCGTTTTTGCATGGTAGACTTATCAGTCCAATCATCATCTCCTTGGCTGCCATGATGGCTTTTTTCAAGGAGGAAAACAAAAGTGTTCAAAGGGGTGAAAACCACTTCAAATGGGGTCATGTAGTTGAGTGTAGCGTGTCCGAGGGTCAGCTTGTGGGTTTTGTAAGGGCCAGCATGAGGGACAAGACCTACAAAGTTGTGAGTTTTGCAGGGAGGTTGGTAACGTTAGTTAACATTATCGTTCACTTTAGCCAGGCTACAGTAGCCTTCATATGGTACGAGTCATACCAAGCATTTTATGATGCCACTTTCAAAACAACATTTAGCCTAGGCATACCTCTTCATGCATTTACTGAACATTTGTGTAATAATTCATGGCAAGTTAATAAACTGAATATTATGGTGGTCCAAGAGTTAACTGCTTTCACACACGCACACAATATAAAATACACGATAAAATACACAATGATAAATATAAAATTCAATACACAATACCTATATAAAACACTATTATTTACAAGATTACTACTGAAAGAACTGCTATTAACTGCACATTCACTATAAAAAATTCCCTGGAGGAAAAAGTTTGCGTGGCCGTCGTCAGATTTGGAAGTCGCTCAAAAGGCTCTTTCGCAGTTGTGGCTTCAGTCGACTTCAGTTGTGTCTCGACTTCAGTGTGGCGCGGTGGTTTATGGGATGAGTAGTTCCTTCACTTTGAAATGAAAATATGTACACAGTCTTGTACCTTTTACTTTTTTGGGGATTTTCTCTTAGTTTTTTCACTCGAAATTATATGTTGTATGCTTATGAGGTTCAGCGGTAGCTGGTTATCCTCAGACATACTCTAAACCTCTTTAGATACAGATTTTTCCAAAACGTCAATGGGAGAAATTAATGGGAAATTTACTTCCGGCAATTTACTATGTGATTTTTAATATTTGCATTTTACTTAAAAAGTGCAACTCAAGTAGCCTAATTCAGATAATCCATTTGAATGACAAACAAGTCAGCGAAAGGGGATTTAATAAAGCCAACGCCACTTTTTCTACTCTTGTGACATTCAGTCTGGACTCTGGACGGTGATCCATTTCTTTTCGCCATCCATACAGCAGTGTGAGTGATGAATATGTCTCTCTCCAGCACCACGGGGTAGAATTATTGTCCTCCTTTTCAGCCTGTTACTTTTCACAAGCCTGCAAACAACACTCATGCCTTCGCACTGTAATTAAGCACAGCTGAGAACCAAGCTCTTCTTTCAGCATCTGTATCATAGCGCAGGAGAAGAAGGTTGGCCCGTGCCTCTTTTCTGTTCAGCTGTCCCTGCGGTGACATCTGCTGCAGTGGAAAAGGCAGAGTGTCTGGTCCCCGCTCTGCTGGAGGACTCTCATTACTAACACCATACTGCCACTATGCCTGGAGGCTGTGCGAGCTATGGAGGCCCCTGCTCTCTCTTTCCCCCCCGTTCTTCTCTCCCCTTGCACCCCCTTCCACTCAGAGGAGGCTGTCATCTGTGATGCACCATTCAGCTCCGTTGCTTCAGGGCAGAGCCGGAAAACAATGGCAAAGCTTGACAATGAAGTCAAAGACCCCGCAATTGCTGTTGGTTTGCGTGAGTAAACAAGGGACCCTCAAAACTTAGCTGCGGTAATTATGTCTGTCATCTTCCTGTGCACTGTTTAAAACCTTAACCAGAGTGAGCTGCTCCCCCAGGCTGACCTCTGACAAACATAGTTTGGCACTAGTAGAGAGTAATGTTCCCAGACAGGTGTTTCCTCCATTCCAGGGTTTATGCTTTTCCTGCAGAGTGATGCCCGACGACAGGGTACACACATTACATGAAGTGAATTAGCTAGAAGTTGAATTTAAACTATTTAGTGCGGGTGCAGATGCAGAACCCAGATAAACAAACATTTATCTCAGATAAATGGCTGAATTATAGATAAGCCATTTAATATTAATTGACTTCAACTGGGCCAGAAATTATTTTGCCACTGTATTGCTTTGGCAGGGCCTCTGGTGTGATGCCATGATTCTTCGCTCCATTATTAACTTTGTCAAAATTAGCTGTGTAGATTTTCAGCTATTTAGATCCATAATTAATATTAAAATGAATTAATGATATTTACAATGGTGTAAAAAAAAAGTTTGGGGTAAATAAAAAAAATAAAAAATACAGTAAAATTTTTTTTTAATTTCTTTGATGGTAAAGCGAAAGTTTTACTAGCCAAAAAATTAGCTTGAAAAACAGTTCTTATTATGTAAAATCAATGTAAAAGTCTTTGCTGTCACTTTTTATCAATTTAATGCATATTTGCTTTATAAAAGTATTTCACAAATTTATTTTCCCATATAATATTTAAGCTGATAAGGTTAAGCGTATTTGGCTTGTTGTCCGCAGTGGAGGGGCTCAAAGAAGCAGCTTCAACTCAAGCTTAGATATACCCGCCAGTGGGACTAATGCTTGGATGATGAGTATGGTAGCAAGATGCCTAAAATATGTTGGTGGAGTTGGGGAGGTGGAGGGATCCCAAAACAGCTGATGCCAGAGCAAGGTGAGCGTCTTCTTATATGCGCCGGCAGTTAATTGACAGATTACGTGGGTTCACTCCTCCCAAAATTACATTGTGAACTTACTGACCCCACACTTTTGAGCGGTTGTGTATTTTTGCAGGACATATTTAGTTTATTTTGACAATGTGAAATTAATATTTTTAAAGATCTATTCCTTATTATGATGGATTTTAAAAACTATTATGTGTAAATAAACAAGAGCAAAAACAACAACAACAACAACAATATTAAAACATATATATTTTTACACATTGCTTTTATAATGTAATGCACTTACCCAGCTGGCCATACTTGAATTATTAAAGTATTAAATGGTGTGCCCAAGAGGACCATTATTATGATAGCCACACATTGTATTATTTGGCCCTGTATGACTTTAGACTTTTTCACACTTTGATTAGAGTCACGTCTCTTTTCTCCCTTTTCCCTGCTTCTGAAAGCACATGTACAGTATATTTGCAGGCCTGCCAGTGGCTAGTTGTATTCTTACCACCCACCAAGTACCAGATGTTTCACCTTGTCAAATCTGAGCTTTCCCTCTTGCCAAGAAATCTCTAATGCAGGATGTCACCTTTAAAATTGAACATTTTGACTTGGAAGCCACGTTTTCAATTGAACTTACACTAGATTAATTGCATGGACAGTCCCCATGGAGCAACTTGGCTATAAGTGCTTTTCTCAAGGACATATTGACGGCAGAGATGGATTGTGATGTCAGTAACCCTCCAGTTGCTGGCTCACTCCCATTACCCAGCAGGGGAGATCTGTTTACAACAGGCAGTCCAGATCTAGGTTTAATTCTAGGTTATGGCAATCTTTATTATTCCTTCTAGTTCTATTAATGATACCTGAGAGGCAGAGTTCTTTATATCCATATACCTGAGAATGTGAGTGATGAGACTCATGCAAATCAGCCCGGTTTTGCCAAACCCCTTGTGAAAACATGGGAAGAAACTGATCTACCATGACAAACAACTCAGTTCTTGGCTGTTTCCTTGAACTGTTGGAACTCCCACACTGTAGGCCAATCATTATCTATTACATGACTTATGAAACACATCTAGGACAATCAAAATAAAACTCATTCTCCAAATTCGTATTATTTAAAACATCCATTAACAGAATTTTGGCGAGAGCTGCACTGCTATAATGTAATTTTAAATGTACTTTTTTCAGGAGTGCTCTTATAACAGTCCAACAGCACTGGGACTTTTCACCATTTGTATCACTCTTTCTGTAGATCATATCATTATGCATGTAGGTGGCAAAAATTACTATATTTTATGAGTGAGTCTTTTGAAATATTCAACCAATTCATTTAACAACTGAATTATTCAGAAATGACAAACATAATGATATTTTAAGTCATTGAATCATTCACTCAATTTTACCGGTTTAAAGGGGTGGTTGATTGCAATTTCACTTTTTTCATAAATATATATATAATGTTGCTGTTGGTACATGAACAGTATTTCATAAATCTGGTGCACTTTGAGAGTTCAAAATTTAGATCTCCAACCCATATTTAGTGTGCAAATTGAACAAAGTCAGTGCATTGACTTGTACCTGAACTTTAAAGAGGACTCAAACCTCTTTTTTCTTCCGTAAACACCTCTTCCATTAGGTCTTCCCAGGGCACAGTCAATTCCAGTAGGACCACCTGCCTTGATGATTCTGAACGGAGGACCATGTCAGGTCTAAGCTTGGTCGTGGTGACGGTTTATGGGAATTTGAGCTGCTATCCCAGGTCGACCTTTAGCTGCCAGCACGCCCCCTGTTGTCGCATCCTCACCATCCTGCTGATGCATCTTTCCTCCACCCCTGCTTGGATTTCTTCTTGAACCAGTTGACGCCTGTCCTTTCCCCGTGCCTTGTCATATCGAGGGATAAGACCTGCACATCCTGACTCAACTGTCCCCACCAGCACTCTGTGCCGCAGCCGCGCTTCAGCCTGGTGGACTGCCTCCTGAGCCCTTCACTTCCTACACGTCCACACCTCTATGCCAGCCGAGGAGACTTTGGTATCAGTGGACTCTCTGTACAGCATCATTAGAAAGAATAATGAACATAGCGATAGCTTTGATTCAGTAAGTGATTGTTGTCAAAGTTGCATTAAATTATTAAAAGTGGGGCCAACCACTGTGGGAAGGACCCCATTGAATTGAGGCGGATGAGAACTGAACTGAATTCTTTAGCCACTCAATACAGTCTGCAGGACTCATTGAGACACATTTGGCAGAAGTTCCCACGCTGCCAGATGGTCTACTAAGGGAACCAGTCTCTCGAGACTGGCCTCTGGTGTATTGCGAGTAGTCAACTCGGGGCCCTGAACCAGATGACCGGAAGGGAACAACGGAGCTGGCTCCTAACCTCCCCAGAGGATGTAAACCAGTGTCGCAATGTCCCCGGGTGGAGGCTCAGACCTGAACCCGCTGGAAACCACTGCTCCCCGAAGCATCAAGGGTGGTGGGGTTGGCAGAATGGTCCTGTGAGGGCACAGAGAATAAAATGGCACTGTATAATGCGTATCAGTATGAGTAATCTGGGCGCGTGAGTAAGACTATTTAAATACGAATCCTGCATGTTCTGCTTGTCTCTGTGTGAAGGAATGGCGTAGACTCGCGGTTTCATTTATGAGGACACAAATGTGTATAATGGTATGGGTATTACAAAGAAAACACTTCCGGTGTCATCATAAACGAAATGGCTTAAAAAACATACTAAACTGTGTGTGTGTTTTTTTAATTGCAGAAAGTTTTCTGTGACGGGTAGGTGCCCTCAACTCTATCATAAAACCTGCTGTATGCCTTGAGTTTGGCTCTATCTGTTTGACTGACCAATGGCAGACAGTAGGAGCTTGGAGGAAGCTGATGATTGAAAACAATCATTATTTTTGCAGATCTGTTTAGTGATTCTAAAGACACCTTTTCTTTATATCAGAAATGACAGACTGGAAGTCATTTTTTTAAAGTAGATCTAGTACGGCGCTGTGATCCGTATATTGATCAGCCCTTAAAAACCTACTGTTCTCTTTCAAACATCTTTGTTTGGATTTTTGTGTGTGTGTGCGTGCGTGTGTGCGTGTGTGCGTGTTCATGCAATTTAGATGCATCAGTATTAAAACACCAACTACTTGTGTGTGTTCATGCACTTTAGATGCATCAGTATTAAAACACCAACTACTTGATAATGAACAATTTGCCCTGAATATGCAGCAGAAAATGTCTTTAAAATGGCAGGCAACTCAAATTTGACATAGGCTACTGTCAGACACAAATAATCTTGTGTAAAACACCTGTGATTTGGCCAACGCTGGGTTTGACAGTTATATTATTTACCAAGGACAAGATGACATGAACATCTTCTCTTTTTCTTTGGTATTTAAGTGGGCATTGTGATGAATGTCTATACCTCTTAGATATAAAACATCCCTAATCCCTCAAGTGCAAGAAAAAAAATAGAATAAAAAAACTGTAAAACTTACTAACAAGACCAGAACTTAAATCAATAGCCCAATTGCAAGGAACCTGATGCTCCAGATAAAATATACTCTATTTACTATGCAGCAGTGAATGGATCTATCTGAAAACATGTCCGTAATAATTTATCTTTCCAGGATACTGTGTGTTTTAGGGGAGAAGTGTTGGGAAATTTCACACAAAAAAAGATAAATAAATAAATAAAACAAACAAAGATTATTAATTGCGTCTCTAAAATTGTAATCAGATAATGTTGCTCATTATTTAATGGAAAAAGTAATTGCATTATTAATTTAAGTCAGTTATACTGCTTTTTAATTTAAAAAAAGGAATTTAATTACATTAACTAATAACTTTATAATCCATTACACTTAACATGATTGGGAATCATTGGCAAGGGTTCACAAATCAGCAGCATATGCACACTCAAAGCAAATAAAGGTGCCTTTTTAGCAAGTATCTTTTCAACAATATGGCACAACAAAACATTATCTAAACCAAGAATCTTCAGTGAAGTATGATAGTTTCACGTATACTTTTCATACAAAACCATTTAAGCTCATTGCAATCTGTTTTAAAGTGCCTTGCTTAAAGGCACAATTGAATTCTTAGAGCAACTTACCACAGGTTGCTCCAACATGCCTTTATGCCACTGCATTGTAGCACCAGTGAGTTCAGTTTTTGCCCCATGGTTCATTTTAATTGGATATTTTATACGACATGCACAGTTGAGCTACTTCATTTATCAACTGACACACATAGATGTAATGGCATAATCCCTGGAAGACACCACTTACCAAGCCATGCACCCCACTCTGAAGCATGTAATCTCTCTCGAAGAGGAGAGGGCTCCTTCTTGCCAGCATATTATTAGCAGGAGAAAGCTTTTGTTTGAGGAAAGCAGAAGGGAGCTAGGCATTAGGAGAAGCGTGCTGATGTGGCTGTCATTGATTCGTGGTGCTTGCGATGTCTGCATCTGGGAGCTTTCACGAAAATGTGCCCATGTAAATGGCAATGGGAGTGACAGGTCTAATGAAAATAGGACAACATGCATGGAAACAACCCAGTGCTCACAGCATGTGCGAATCACAGGGGGGCGAGGGAGGCTGGATTGAAATCTAAATTAGAGGAGACGGACATCCCTGAAGGATGTGTTGATAGAGTTGCTTATGAGTGTGTGAAAAAGAAAGCCTGGGAGGACATTTTTTGAAGGGGACATATGGCTGATTCACTTACATCCCACACACTGGTTTTTACACAGCGTGGGTGAGGCCTGAACTTGTCACTGCAGGAGCAACCCACAGTGGGAAGAGAGGAAAATCAATATTTGCTCTCGGCAACCATGTCTCCAGCCCATGCCTCCAGCATGTTCTGAAAGGACCTTTAGAGTCCTCCACTATCCTTGAGATCTTTCTAACACAGTGTCTGAAGGAGTGCAACTTCTACAACCATAGTGTTGAGATACATTCCATTTTAGTATCTAAACTAATATTAGTCCATAAGTATTACTGCGTTTGAAAGCCAACACACATTTTAGGGGAAGGCAACATGACCCAAATCTTATATCACAAAATGAGTAATTATAAAACTATATAGCTTATCTATCATCAAAATTGGTATCACAAATTTATATATAGGCTATATTCAAAAGTTTGGTATAAATATATTTTTTTGTATTGTTAAAAATGCTCTGATGATCTTATGCTCACCAAGGCTGCATTTATTTTACCAACAATACAGTAAAAATAAATTATTTGAGATATTAATACCATTTAAAAAAAACATTTTTTTAAATTGTCATTTATTCCTGCGATGGCGGAGTTGAATTTTCAGCAGCTATTACTTATTATTGTTTATTATCGGCATTATTAATAATGGTTCTTATTATTATCAGTGTTAAAATTATTTTTGTGGAAACTTTGATATATAGAAAGTTCAATGAACAGCATTTTTTCAACTTTGATAAAAGCAACAACAACAAAAAATTCTGGAGCAACAAAGATTCCCGGAGGATCATGTGATACTGAAGACTGGAGTAATGATGCTGAAAATTCAGGAATAAAGCCTAGTACATGTACTGTAAACGTACATAAAGGGAACATATTTTGCCCCTTTTTACAAGATGTAAAACAAGTCTCTGATGTCCTCAGAAGGTGCATGTAAAGTTTTAGCTTAGAATAACCCACAGTCTTAATAGTTAATGGTAAACAAACTTGGCTAGCTGTCCTCACAGTTTTTTTAACCAGGACACTCATATTTACGCTAATTGTGATAGCATGTGAGGGCATCATCAGTGAAAACAGGCAGAGACAATGGTAGCTTTAGCAACATTAGCCATATAAAGTGCCAACAAGATCTTTCAGAAAGGCAATTTGGAAGGACTCACAACATATGATGTGTGATACTTACTTGATCTGGATCTGAAGTTTGCGCACAAAGCATTGGTATTGACCCATCTTTCAGAATCTACCTTTTTGAAAAATCCTGTGTTGAAAAGACTCTCATTTGTGAAGCATTCCAGCGCTAAATGATTGGTGCAAATGTATAAGACTTTAGTGATTTTCTTCAGGACTTTTCCTTAAAAAAAATTGGGCTTCTCCCTACAATGATGGAACTATAGGGGGGGAATCTGAATCAGCTCGTTTAAAGAGACTGCTTTTGATTTATGGGAATTATAAAAACAAAACGAGTGGATTTTTACTATTATAGGCTGGTTGTTCTCACACATTGCGGACACACATTGGTGTTCAAACACCTTATAAAAAATTAATTTTGCATAGGTGCCCTTTAATGATTCTGTGTTGGCGAATGAACATCGAAACTGCAGTCACTTCTGATTCTCTTTTTTAATTTGAGAATTTAAATGTTTAAGTGTTGTCTGCAGTTTGTTATCATGTGACAGACAGGACTTTTGATGCAAGGCGTTCATAATGAGGGATGCAGTCAAAAGACAGGAACTGTCACAAGAGTAGCTGCTCAAAAAAGGGCTGCTCAACAAAAACCTTTTTCCCTCTGGATAAGTTGCTTCTAACACTTCTTTGTGTGATTTTGTGAGGCTATCTGAAATGGCTGATGGAACTTTCTGTTGTCTCCTACCGCTTGGAAAGCACTGGTGACCTTTTATTCAATACAGCATGATAACTGACTGCTTTTTTTTTAAAAGCGGGGATATACCTTTGCTGAAATAAAATCCCCTTTTTCTAATGCATTCATTTTATATTTTCTTGCTTAAATGGCTGATTGCAGTCAGGTAATAAGGTGGTTTGCCTTGG